>NC_090647.1:368282045-368582879 GCF_040937935.1 Hyperolius riggenbachi | reverse complement strand
TGTGTATGTATATGTGTGTGTGTGTATACTGACTGAGCTGGAGCTGTTTTGCAAAGAAGAATGGGCAAGGATTTTAGTCTCTAGATGTGCAAAGCTGGTAGAGACATACCCTAAAAGACTGGCAGCTGTACTTGCAGCAAAAGGTGCTTCTACAAAGTATTGATTCAGGGGGCCGAATAATTACGCACACCCCACTTTGCAGTTATTGATTTGTAAAAAATGTTTGGAATAATGTATGATTTCCGTTCCACTTCTCACGTGTACACCACTTTGTATTGGTCTTTCACGTGGAATTCCAATAAAATTAATTTATGTTTGTGGCAGTAATGTGACAAAATGTGGAAAACTTCAAGGGGTTTACCCTTGGATCCATGTTCACACAAAGTGAACATGTACAGCAGCATCAGGAAAATTGGCTAAACAATAGGAGGACCATAGGAAATTTTCCATGTGGTTTCTGTCCTACTTGCAGCAATATGTTAAGAGTGGGGAGTGTTAGCATGAGTCAGCTAGAGTTCCAGATCAGACACTTCATAACCTGTAGGACTGCATTTGTCATATATGAGCTCTTCTGCCTCTGTCTCCGCTATTATATCGGTGAAACCATGCGCTCTATGCGTGAGAGACTCCTGGAACACATCAGGTCAATTTGTAAAGGTGGAGGAGTACCCAGGTTGGTGGAGCACTTTAGATAAGTACATGACAGTGATCCTTCACTGTTGAGAATGGCGGGCCTAGTGCATGTCCCGAGTCCCAGGAGGGGAGGGGATCGAGAAAGGGTACTGCTGCAACGAGAAGCATATAATTTCCAAAACAGAGGCCATGGGGCTTTAATGATAAAAATGACCTAGGTGTGTTCCTTGAGAAATAATGTATTGTTTCTCCTAATTTATGTTGAGGTTGATGCTCCTATATAAATATCAATATATGTTCAGTAACATGGTTTTCTTAGGTGGGAATGGTGTATATGTTAACATGTACAGTATACACCCACCCACACACACATATACACACCCTCACACACATATACACACACACGCAGACACATAATTTTATATACACACACACACACACACACACACACACACACACACACACACACACACACGGAGCAATACCCATATTCAACACATTTCAAAACGATATTTATCGTTTTATGGAAGTCATAAAACGATAAATATTGTTTTTAGTGCGGCGCCATTTTTTATCTCATAAAGCGATAAATATCGTTTTATAATGCAAATTAATGCAGCGCCATTTTTACACTGTAGGCTCTGGCGCCATTTTTAACTGATCCCCCCTGTCCCTGCTGAAGAGAAGCACTCCCAGAGCATGATGCTGCCACTACCATATTTGGCAGTGGGGATGGTGTGTTCTGAGTGATGTGCAGTGTTAGTTTTCTGCCACACATAGTGTTTAGCATTTTGCCCAAAAAGTTCCATTTTGGTCTCATCTGACCAGAACACCTTCTTCCACATGGTTGCTGTGTCCCCCACATGGCTTGTGGCAAACTGCAAACGGGACTTCTTATGCTTTTCTGTTAACAATGGCTTTCTTCTTGCTACTCTTCCATAAGAGCCAACTTTGTGCAGTGCAATAGTTGTCCTATGGACAGATTCCCCCACCTGAGCTGTAGATCTCTGCAGCTCGTCCAGAGTCACCATGGGCCTCTTGACTGTATTTCTGATCAGCGCTCTCCTTGTTCGGCCTGTGAGTTTAGGTGGACGGCCTTGTCTTGGTAGGTTTACAGTTGTGCCATACTCCTTCCATTTCTGAATGATCGCTTGAGCAGTGCTCCGTGGGATGTTCAAGGCTTTGAAAATCTTTTTGTAGCCTAAGCCTGCTTTACATTTCTCAATAACTTTATCCCTGACCTGTCTGGTGTGTTCTTTGGACTTCATGGTGTTGTTGCTCCCAAGACTCTCTTAGACAACCTCTAAGGCCGTCACAGAGCAGCTGTATTTGTACTGACATTAGATTACACACAGGTGCACTGTATTTAGTCATTAGCACTCATCAGGCAATGTCTATGGGCAACTGACTGCACTCAGACCAAAGGGGGCTGAATAATTACACACACCCCACTTTGCAGTTATTGTTTTGTAAAAAATGTTTGGAATCATGAATGATTTTCATTCCACTTCTCACGTGTACACCACTTTGTATTGGTCTTTCACGTGGAATTCCAATAAAATTGATTCATGTTTGTGGCAGTAATGTGACAAAATGTGGAAAACCTCAAGGGGGGCGAATACTTTTGCAAGCCACTGTTGGAGGAGGAACACTACCCATGTCCTGCAATTGGTACAGCAGTTAAAATGGCGAAGGGCGGACATCCTCCTGATGAGGGCCAACGATATCAGCTGAAACGCATTGAGGTTTACGTGAGGAATACAATAATCTGCTTAAAGATCCTGAAGTAAAGAAGCCTTGTTATTGCGCAGAGGCTGTTTCAAAGACAATGTTCCAGAGATCTAGGTGACGTCTCCGAACAGTAACAGCTAGCCGAAGACCAGCTGAGCGGATGTGCGGCGAGCGGAGCTTTGTGTCTAACAAATGGAAGTGATGTATGCCGCGAGAAGAGGTCAGCAAGAGGAGGCAGCAAGCGGATTGAAGTTAGAGGAATCACCCGTCCGGACGAATTAGTGTGGTAACCGGTGAGGGGATGAGCAGCCGGAACTGATCTATTCTGAGAAAGACTGTGTCATAATTTATATGAAAATAAAATCAGCTAGGCGCTGTGCGTAATGACGTCACTCCGTGGCTCCGGAGCCACGGAGTGATGTCATTACGCACAGCGCCTAGCCGGACGCGGCCGGTTTGAATGTGCGGAGGCTCAAGAGTTTTTTGCTTAATTACAGCCAGGGATCAGCAGCAGGAGGGTGCGCTGGGTGACAGGTTATCTGTGCCATAGCGCAGGCTAAGTGCAGCACGATCCCTATATCCCCTAGACCGCTATACAGCGGCTAGCAACTGTAAAGGGGAGGCTGTGTGAAACTGTTTATATTTTGGACTTTTTAATCTTTTATTGACCAATAAAGAAGTATGCTTTTACGCTATGTAGATCTGCCCCTCAGATCGGGAACACTGTACAGCGGAGTGCCAGAGAGGCTGCGGGGTCGCCAATACCTCGGAGGTGAAAGCGGGCCCAGTAGGCCACAAAGTCCGGTGAGTCTTTCCCCAAAGGGGGGGCTTTTTACAGCTATTGATATCTCTAAGAAGTGCAAGCATCGTAGAGCGCTTATCCAATCATAACCTGAAATGATTTATATGAAACCAGCATAAACGTGAGTTGAAGTAACATTAAACTGGGAATTAAGGATAATTGAGCAAGTGACTGGTAAACTTGGAGTTGCTCTCCTTTTGCTGTTTATCTTCTGAGACATTTTTTATCTGGAAACGGGACAGCTTCCATTTTTGGGAACTTCAGTGGAAATTAGTATGAATATGGCCACATAGGAAGAATTGTGCATTTTAACCTTTTTATATATTTTTTAGAGGGGGCCTTCTATGAGAGGCTTGTGTGCAAAGAGTGGATGCTTTTTGAAGTGCGCTGTTTTTTCTAAGATACCATTTAATATTTACATTGGAAGTTTTCTGAAATTTGAATAAATTAACAAACGTTTTATCTTTAGCGCGGGTTGCAGTCTTGAATTATATCTAGAAAGTGGTTTTAAGGGTTGAAGGGTAGAGATGTCGGTGAATGGTTCGGGAACCGTTTTCCGGCGAACACCTCACCCTGTACTACATCCGGGTCGCTACGACCCGGAGTAGTACAGCTGCGCTGGGCCGGCGGTGCGGTCCTTCATCGCGCACCTGTTGCTGGGCACTTTCTGTGCATGTGCGTGACGTCCTGAGTGACGTCACACTCATGCGCAGAAGGTGGCCGGCAACAGGCGCGTGATCAAACACGCGCACTGCCGGCCCAGCGCAGCCGTAGTACTCCGGGTCATAGCGACCCGGAAGTAGTAGCGGCCCACAGGGGTTCGCCGGCATACGGTTCGCCTACATCCTTATTGAAGGGATCCCCTTTTTGCAATGCACAGCTTATAGTATAGCCATCATCTAGCGCTAGTTGTGTTACACAGAGAAGCATATCTCATTTCCAAAACAGAGGCCATGGGTCCGTTAGGATTTAACAATAAAAATGACCTAGGTGTGTTCCTTGAGAAATAATGTATTGCTTCTCCTAATATATGTCGAGGTTGATGCTCCTATATTGGTCTCCAGTCTTTATATAGAATATACCTTTCCTTGAGATCCCTTATTTCAGCCTGCGCTACATCTTTGCCTGGTTACTGCTCCCTCTGGTCAATCTGCCCTCCTATTTTTATGCAGGATTTCTTGCATTTGTAATTGGCAGCATAATTTTCCCACAAGAGTGAATGTGCGTACATTTGGAATGCAACTTCGAGTCGTGGGACGCAGCCGATCATTGATACACATCACCTGTGCATGCATACCATTGTCCGCATGACGCTACGTCACGTGGCTGGAACAAGCAGATTGGCCGGTGGCAGCATGTGAGTGCACCCGGAAGTGCTTTTAAGGAAAGCGCCTGCTCAGTGGTGTGGAGACCTGATCTTTGCCGCTGAGACAACAAACGGTCCGTGAGGATGCATATCTAATGTGAAACAATTGTTGACCGAGGGGTCTCTATGCTGGGTGTTCCCGGACAGGGTGATGCATTGCTACACATTGTGACATCTGCTGGAAATGTTGATAAACTCATCATTAAACACAGAGGTGTGCATTTTACTGGTGCCCGTGTGTTTCTTTGTTGCTGATTATTATTATTATTATTATTAATGAATATTATTTTTATTAGTATTATTGCTACTACTATCAAGATCCTTCCCATTACCTTCTGCTTCTCCTTTGTGGCATGTTTATCTTTTGGTAAAGAGGACTCATGTAGGGGTCTTCTGCCAGTACTCTGGGGTCTGTATATATTTGTTGGAAATAGAACAGTTAAAGAACCTTCCATTAGTAATTTTTATTTATTTATGTATTTATTTTGCTTGAGAATCAATTTGCATAAAGTATATGGGAAGAAGGAACTTGCTGTGTGATTTTAAAACACACATAACATCACAAATGGAAAACACACATCAACGTTATTTTTTGTGGCTCATAGACTTACATTAGTTGCAATTTTGCATGCAGTTTCCTCTAGGCGTCAAAATGCATATGAATTACATAACTGTGCTCCCTGTCTAACTATAAAGAGTCCCTTTCTAAATAGATGGTGTCAACTTTTGAATTCATGTGCAGATCACACAAGGGGCTCGATTCACAAAGCGGTGATAACTCAGTTATCACGCCTAAAAGACTTTAGGCGTGATAACCTTTGCACCAGCAAAGTTATCACCGCTTTGTGCTCTAACTCGCGCGAAGTTTCCGCGCGTACGCGCGTACGTGCGCGCGCAAAGTCCCATAGGGCTTAATGGGAGCTTCGCGCGAATCGGGGGCCGATTCGGAAGCTAAATTCGCGCGAGTTTCTTCTTATCATGCCTAAACTGAGTTTAGGCGTGATAAAGGGGTTTTCACAGGCGTGCAAAGTGTTTGCACCGCTTTGTGAATCAAGCCCAATTAGTGCAAACTTTGGGGCAAAAAGCTCATCTGCCAAGTTTTTGTGTTGCTTGCAATCATATGTATTTATAAATTGATAAGAGCA
Source organism: Hyperolius riggenbachi (assembly GCF_040937935.1). Classification (NCBI taxonomy): domain Eukaryota; kingdom Metazoa; phylum Chordata; class Amphibia; order Anura; family Hyperoliidae; genus Hyperolius; species Hyperolius riggenbachi. Next base: position 368,577,202 of record NC_090647.1, on the reverse strand, counting down.
CCTGTAAGTCTTTTGAATGTTAATTAGATCACCTCTAAGGCATTTATTTTCCAGGCTAAATAAACTTAGATCATGTAATCGTTCCTCAAAATTGAGACCCTCAATTTCTTTGGCTGATTTTTTGGCTTGTCTCTGCACTTGTTCCAAAATGCCAATGTCCTCCATTTAATATGGTGGCCAGAACTGTATTCCATATTACAGATGTGGCCTTACAAGACAGCTAAGCAGGGGCTGTAGCATGCTAGAATCTCGTTTTTTGGGGGTTTTTTTGCTTTAGCTGCTGTTGCTTGGCATTCAAAAATGATTATTTACCCTATTGTCGATGTGTATTCCAGTGATTCTTTTCAAAGTGTGATGTCCCCATCTGTATCATGCTTATTTTGTTTGGAGCTAGACCATTGGTATGGACAAGATGTATGACCTTTTTTTTTTCAAACATTGCATTTCATCTGCATTTGTTTTTACCCATAATGGCACCAATTCACTAAGTATTACAAAATTTTGTAATGCATAGTAGGGATGGTCGGAAATGTCGATTTCCGATTATGCAGAAATTCCGATTTCTGCCATTGCCGATTACCGATTTCACGGATTTCCGGTCAGTTTCCGATTTCTGAGTTCAGGTTTCCAATTTCCGAGTAGTGTTTTTTTTGGTAAATTTTTGCATTATTTGATTGGCCAAACAATTGTTTTGACTCTGCATTCTCTGATTGGTCCAATGCTTCAGAGTTCTGTGATTGGGCTAAAATTACCGAGTTGTGGTAATGCTAATATTTCTACAGAAATCCAATTTTCGATCAGTTTCCGATTTCCGAGTAGTTTTTTTTGTGTCATTTTTTGCATTCTCTGATGGGCCAAATACTTTCGAGTTGTTTCTGCTTTCTCTGATTGGTCCATTGATTTTGAGTTCTGTGATTGGGCTAAAATTACCGAATTGCAGTAATGCAGTATTTCTGCAGAAATCCGATTTCCGAGTTCTGTGTTCCGATTTCCAAGTTCCGTTTTCCGATTTCCGAGTTCCAAAAGGAAATTCAGATTTCCGATCAGAAATTTGGAAATTTAAATTCTGCAAAATCTGAATGAGCATCCCTAATGCATAGAACAGGAGAATTTTCAAAAACATGTTCTCAAACACCAATTCACTAAACCTATTACCGCACTAAAAAGTAAAATTACCTACTAGTGAGGTGAATTACCGACTTGTGCAGTAAATACCTCAATAAATGTCTATACACAAAGATTGGAGTATTCGGTAAATCAAGAAAAATGTTTTAAGGCCTATTTGGACCTGCCAGTAACTGACAATTAGCATGCAATAACATTGATAGACAAGGCAACACAGTCAATAATAAGAGTTTCCTGGTCCCCCATTTGAACTCACCCCATTTGAACAATTGCCGTGGCCAGCAGGACATAAAAAAAAGAAAACAAATGCAGAAGAAGGAGAGATTGAGAGAGGCTTTTCTGTATCTCTTTAGATGTGCAGATCTCTATACTGATGCAAAGAATTGAGAACTCTAGTGGCTGCATGCACATCTAAAAAAAGCCTTTTATTTACAGACTAAATCAGGAAGTGCATCAAATCACAACTGTCTGCCTGACTAAAGATATTGCGAACATCAAATTTTCCGTTCACAAACTTCCCCAAATGTGCGCGAACAGGCAAATCTGACAAACTGCCATAGACTTCAATGGGCAAGTGAATTTTAAAACCTACAAACACTGTTTCTGGCCACAAAAGTAATGGAAAAGTTGTTTCAAGGGGTCTAACATCAGGACAGGCAGGGGCGTCGCTAGCCCTATTTTGGGGGGGCACGTGCCCCCAATCTGTCCTGGGGTGCCACGGGTCTCTTCGCGCCACCATCCCCTCTGTCAGCGGCTCCCTCCAGCCGCCGCCGTGTCACTCAGACCTCAGGATCAGGCGGCGAGCCGGCGACCAATCGTGCGGGCGCTAGGACACAGCGCCCGCACTGATATGCGGAAGTGACATCACTTCCGCATATCGAGCGGGTGCGTACGGCGCCCGCTGGTACTGGTCGGGTCGCCTCATCCTGAGGTCTGACTACACTGCCAGTTGAGGGGGGAGCAGCAGCGGCTAGAGGGGGGCTCCCTGTCACTCACTCACTGCCTAAAGGGCCTCCCTGTCACTCACTCACTGCCTAAAGGGGCTCCCTGGCACTCACTCACTACCTAAAGGGGCTCCCTGGCACTCACTCACTACCTAAAGGGCCTCCCTGTCACTCACTTACTACCTAAAGGGGCTCCCTGGCACTCACTCACTGCCTGAAGGGGCTCCCTGTCACTCACTCACTACCTAAAGGGCCTTCCTGTCACTCACTCACTGCCTGAAGGGGCTCCCTGTCACTCACTCACTACCTAAAGGGCCTCCCTGTCACTCACTCACTGCCTGAAGGGGCTTCCTGTCACTCACTCACTACCTAAAGGGGCTCCCTGGCACTCACTCACTACCTAAAGGGCCCCCCTGTCACTCACTCACTGCCTAAAGGGGCTCCCTGTCACTCACTCACTACCTAAAGGGGCTCGCTGTCACTCACTCACTACCTAAAGGGTCTCCCTGTCACTCACTCACTACCTAAACGGGCTCCCTGGCACTCACTCACTACCTAAAGGGGCTCCCTGGCACTCACTCACTGCCTGAAGGGGCTCCCTGACACTCACTCACTGCCTGAAGGGCCTCCCTGTCACTCACTCACTACCTAAAGGGGCTCCCTGGCACTCACTCACTACCTAAAGGGGCTCCCTGGCACTCACTCACTACCTAAAGGGGCTCCCTGGCACTCACTCACTACCTAAAGGGGCTCCCTGTCACTCATTTACTACCTAATAGGCCTCTCTGTCACTCACTCACTACCTGAAGGGGCTCCCTGTCACTCACTCACTACCTAAAGGGGCTCCCTGGCACTCACTCACTACCTAAAGGGGCTCCTTGGCACTCACTCACTACCTAATGGGGCTCCCTGGCACTCACTCACTACCTAAAGGGGCTCCCTGGCACTCACTCACTACCTAAAGGAGCTCCCTGGCACTCACTCACTACCTAAAGGGGCTCCCTGTCACTCACTCACTGCCTAAGGGGGCTCCCTGTCACTCACTCACTACCTAAAGGGGCTCCCTGGAACTCACTCACTACCTAAAGGGGCTCCCTGGCACTCACTCACTACCTAAAGGGGCTCCCTGGCACTCACTCACTGCCTAAAGGGGCTCCCTGGCACTCACTCACTGCCTAAAGGGGCTCCCTGGCACTCACTCACTGCCTGAAGGAGCTCCCTGTCACTCACTCACTGCCTGAAGGGACTCCCTGGCACTCACTCACTGCCTGAAGGGGCTCCCTGGCACTCACTCACTGCCTGAAGGGGCTCCCTGGCACTCACTCGCTGCCTGAAGGGGCTCCCTGGCACTCACTCACTACCTAAAGGGGCTCCCTGGCACTCACTCACTGCCTGAAGGGGCTCCCTGTCACTCACTCACTGCCTAAAGGGCCTCCCTGTCACTCACTCACTACCTAAAGGGGCTCCCTGGCACTCACTCACTACCTAAAGGGGCTCCCTGGCACTCACTCACTACCTAAAGGGGCTCCCTGGCACTCACTCACTACCTAAAGGGGCTCCCTGGCACTCACTCACTGCCTGAAGGGGCTCCCTGTCACTCACTCACTGCCTGAAGGGCCTCCCTGTCACTCACTCACTGCCTAAAGGGGCTCCCTGGCACTCACTCACTACCTAAAGGGGCTCCCTGGCACTCACTCACAACCTAAAGGGGCTCCCTGGCACTCACTCACTACCTAATGGGGCTCCCTGGTACTCACTCACTACCTAAAGGGGCTCCCTGGCACTCACTCACTACCTAAAGGGGCTCCCTGGCACTCACTCACTACCTAAAGGGGCTCCCTGGCACTCACTCACTACCTAAAGGGGCTCCCTGGCACTCACTCACTGTCTAAAGGGGCTCCCTGGCACTCACTCACTGCCTAAAGGGGCTCCCTGTCACTCACTCTTTGCCTGAAGGGGCTCCCTGGCACTCACTCACTGCCTGAAGGGGCTCCCTGGCACTCACTCACTGCCTGAAGGGGCTCTCTGGCACTCACTCACTGCCTGAAGGGGCTCCCTGGCACTCACTCACTGCCTGAAGGGGCTCCCTGGCACTCACTCACTGCCTAAAGGGGCTCCCTGTCACTCACTCACTACCTAAAGGGGCTCCCTGTCACTCACTCACTGCCTAAAGGGGCTCCCTGTCACTCACTCACTGCCTAAAGGGGCTCCCTGGCACTCACTCACTGCCTAAAGGGGCTCCCTGGCACTCACTCACTGCCTAAAGGGGCTCCCTGGCACTCACTCACTGCCTGAAGGGGCTCCCTGTCACTCACTCACTGCCTGAAGGGGCTCCCTGGCACTCACTCACTGCCTGAAGGGGCTCCCTGGCACTCACTCACTTCCTGAAGGGGCTCCCTGGCACTCACTCGCTGCCTGAAGGGGCTCCCTGGCACTCACTCACTGCCTGAAGGGGCTCCCTGGCACTCACTCACTGCCTAAAGGGCCTCCCTGTCACTCACTCACTGCCTAAAGGGCCTCCCTGTCACTCACTCACTACCTAAAGGGGCTCCCTGGCACTCACTCACTACCTAAAGGGGCTCCCTGGCACTCACTCACTACCTAAAGGGGCTCCCTGGAACTCACTCACTACCTAAAGGGGCTCCCTGGCACTCACTCACTGCCTGAAGGGGCTCCCTGTCACTCACTCACTGCCTAAAGGGCCTCCCTGGCACTCACTCACTGCCTAAAGGGGCTCCCTGGCACTCACTCACTACCTAAAAGGGGCTCCCTGGCACTCACTCACTACCTAAAGGGGCTCCCTGGCACTCACTCACTACCTAAAGGGGCTCCCTGGCTATCACTCACTACCTAAAGGGGCTCCCTGGCACTCACTCACTACCTAAAGGGGCTCCCTGGCACTCACTCACTGTCTAAAGGGGCTCCCTGGCACTCACTCACTGCCTAAAGGGGCTCCCTGTCACTCACTCTTTGCCTGAAGGGGCTCCCTGGCACTCACTCACTGCCTGAAGGGGCTCCCTGGCACTCACTCACTGCCTGAAGGGGCTCTCTGGCACTCACTCACTGCCTGAAGGGGCTCCCTGGCACTCACTCACTGCCTGAAGGGGCTCCCTGGCACTCACTCACTGCCTAAAGGGGCTCCCTGTCACTCACTCACTACCTAAAGGGGCTCCCTGTCACTCACTCACTGCCTAAAGGGGCTCCCTGTCACTCACTCACTGCCTAAAGGGGCTCCCTGGCACTCACTCACTGCCTAAAGGGGCTCCCTGGCACTCACTCACTGCCTAAAGGGGCTCCCTGGCACTCACTCACTGCCTGAAGGGGCTCCCTGGCACTCACTCACTACCTAATGGGGCTCCCTGGTACTCACTCACTACCTAAAGGGGCTCCCTGGCACTCACTCACTACCTAAAGGGGCTCCCTGGCACTCACTCACTACCTAAAGGGGCTCCCTGGCACTCACTCACTACCTAAAGGGGCTCCCTGGCACTCACTCACTGTCTAAAGGGGCTCCCTGGCACTCACTCACTGCCTAAAGGGGCTCCCTGTCACTCACTCTTTGCCTGAAGGGGCTCCCTGGCACTCACTCACTGCCTGAAGGGGCTCCCTGGCACTCACTCACTGCCTGAAGGGGCTCTCTGGCACTCACTCACTGCCTGAAGGGGCTCCCTGGCACTCACTCACTGCCTGAAGGGGCTCCCTGGCACTCACTCACTGCCTAAAGGGGCTCCCTGTCACTCACTCACTACCTGAAGGGGCTCCCTGTCACTCACTCACTGCCTAAAGGGGCTCCCTGTCACTCACTCACTGCCTAAAGGGGCTCCCTGGCACTCACTCACTGCCTAAAGGGGCTCCCTGGCACTCACTCACTGCCTAAAGGGGCTCCCTGGCACTCACTCACAGCCTGAAGGGGCTCCCTGTCACTCACTCACTGCCTGAAGGGGCTCCCTGGCACTCACTCACTGCCTGAAGGGGCTCCCTGGCACTCACTCACTTCCTGAAGGGGCTCCCTGGCACTCACTCGCTGCCTGAAGGGGCTCCCTGGCACTCACTCACTGCCTGAAGGGGCTCCCTGGCACTCACTCACTGCCTAAAGGGGCTCCCTGTCACTCACTCACTGCCTAAAGGGCCTCCCTGTCACTCACTCACTACCTAAAGGGGCTCCCTGGCACTCACTCACTACCTAAAGGGGCTCCCTGGCACTCACTCACTACCTAAAGGGGCTCCCTGGAACTCACCCACTACCTAAAGGGGCTCCCTGGCACTCACTCACTGCCTGAAGGGGCTCCCTGTCACTCACTCACTGCCTAAAGGGCCTCCCTGGCACTCACTCACTGCCTAAAGGGGCTCCCTGGCACTCACTCACTACCTAAAAGGGGCTCCCTGGCACTCACTCACTACCTAAAGGGGCTCCCTGGCACTCACTCACTACCTAATGGGGCTCCCTGGTACTCACTCACTACCTAAAGGGGCTCCCTGGCACTCACTCACTACCTAAAGGGGCTCCCTGGCACTCACTCACTACCTAAAGGGGCTCCCTGGCACTCACTCACTACCTAAAGGGGCTCCCTGTCACTCATTTACTACCTAATAGGCCTCTCTGTCACTCACTCACTACCTGAAGGGGCTCCCTGTCACTCACTCACTACCTAAAGGGGCTCCCTGGCACTCACTCACTACCTAAAGGGGCTCCTTGGCACTCACTCACTACCTAATGGGGCTCCCTGGCACTCACTCACTACCTAAAGGGGCTCCCTGGCACTCACTCACTACCTAAAGGAGCTCCCTGGCACTCACTCACTACCTAAAGGGGCTCCCTGTCACTCACTCACTGCCTAAGGGGGCTCCCTGTCACTCACTCACTACCTAAAGGGGCTCCCTGGAACTCACTCACTACCTAAAGGGGCTCCCTGTCACTCACTCACTGCCTAAAGGGGCTCCCTGGCACTCACTCACTACCTAAAGGGGCTCCCTGGCACTCACTCACTGCCTAAAGGGGCTCCCTGGCACTCACTCACTGCCTAAAGGGGCTCCCTGGCACTCACTCACTGCCTGAAGGAGCTCCCTGTCACTCACTCCCTGCCTGAAGGGACTCCCTGGCACTCACTCACTGCCTGAAGGGGCTCCCTGGCACTCACTCACTGCCTGAAGGGGCTCCCTGGCACTCACTCGCTGCCTGAAGGGGCTCCCTGGCACTCACTCACTACCTAAAGGGGCTCCCTGGCACTCACTCACTGCCTGAAGGGGCTCCCTGTCACTCACTCACTGCCTAAAGGGCCTCCCTGTCACTCACTCACTACCTAAAGGGGCTCCCTGGCACTCACTCACTACCTAAAGGGGCTCCCTGGCACTCACTCACTACCTAAAGGGGCTCCCTGGCACTCACTCACTACCTAAAGAGGCTCCCTGGCACTCACTCACTGCCTGAAGGGGCTCCCTGTCACTCACTCACTGCCTGAAGGGCCTCCCTGTCACTCACTCACTGCCTAAAGGGGCTCCCTGGCACTCACTCACTGCCTGAAGGGGCTCCCTGGCACTCACTCACTGCCTGAAGGGGCTCCCTGGCACTCACTCACTGCCTAAAGGGGCTCCCTGTCACTCACTCACTACCTGAAGGGGCTCCCTGTCACTCACTCACTGCCTAAAGGGGCTCCCTGTCACTCACTCACTGCCTAAAGGGGCTCCCTGGCACTCACTCACTGCCTAAAGGGGCTCCCTGGCACTCACTCACTGCCTAAAGGGGCTCCCTGGCACTCACTCACAGCCTGAAGGGGCTCCCTGTCACTCACTCACTGCCTGAAGGGGCTCTCTGGCACTCACTCACTGCCTGAAGGGGCTCCCTGGCACTCACTCACTGCCTGAAGGGGCTCCCTGGCACTCACTCACTGCCTAAAGGGGCTCCCTGTCACTCACTCACTACCTGAAGGGGCTCCCTGTCACTCACTCACTGCCTAAAGGGGCTCCCTGTCACTCACTCACTGCCTAAAGGGGCTCCCTGGCACTCACTCACTGCCTAAAGGGGCTCCCTGGCACTCACTCACTGCCTAAAGGGGCTCCCTGGCACTCACTCACAGCCTGAAGGGGCTCCCTGTCACTCACTCACTGCCTGAAGGGGCTCCCTGGCACTCACTCACTGCCTGAAGGGGCTCCCTGGCACTCACTCACTTCCTGAAGGGGCTCCCTGGCACTCACTCGCTGCCTGAAGGGGCTCCCTGGCACTCACTTACTGCCTGAAGGGGCTCCCTGGCACTCACTCACTGCCTAAAGGGGCTCCCTGTCACTCACTCACTGCCTAAAGGGCCTCCCTGTCACTCACTCACTACCTAAAGGGGCTCCCTGGCACTCACTCACTACCTAAAGGGGCTCCCTGGCACTCACTCACTACCTAAAGGGGCTCCCTGGAACTCACTCACTACCTAAAGGGGCTCCCTGGCACTCACTCACTGCCTGAAGGGGCTCCCTGTCACTCACTCACTGCCTAAAGGGCCTCCCTGGCACTCACTCACTGCCTAAAGGGGCTCCCTGGCACTCACTCACTACCTAAAAGGGGCTCCCTGGCACTCACTCACTACCTAAAGGGGCTCCCTGGCACTCACTCACTACCTAATGGGGCTCCCTGGTACTCACTCACTACCTAAAGGGGCTCCCTGGCACTCACTCACTACCTAAAGGGGCTCCCTGGCACTCACTCACTACCTAAAGGGGCTCCCTGGCACTCACTCACTACCTAAAGGGGCTCCCTGTCACTCATTTACTACCTAATAGGCCTCTCTGTCACTCACTCACTACCTGAAGGGGCTCCCTGTCACTCACTCACTACCTAAAGGGGCTCCCTGGCACTCACTCACTACCTAAAGGGGCTCCTTGGCACTCACTCACTACCTAATGGGGCTCCCTGGCACTCACTCACTACCTAAAGGGGCTCCCTGGCACTCACTCACTACCTAAAGGAGCTCCCTGGCACTCACTCACTACCTAAAGGGGCTCCCTGTCACTCACTCACTGCCTAAGGGGGCTCCCTGTCACTCACTCACTACCTAAAGGGGCTCCCTGGAACTCACTCACTACCTAAAGGGGCTCCCTGTCACTCACTCACTGCCTAAAGGGGCTCCCTGGCACTCACTCACTACCTAAAGGGGCTCCCTGGCACTCACTCACTGCCTAAAGGGGCTCCCTGGCACTCACTCACTGCCTAAAGGGGCTCCCTGGCACTCACTCACTGCCTGAAGGAGCTCCCTGTCACTCACTCACTGCCTGAAGGGACTCCCTGGCACTCACTCACTGCCTGAAGGGGCTCCCTGGCACTCACTCACTGCCTGAAGGGGCTCCCTGGCACTCACTCGCTGCCTGAAGGGGCTCCCTGGCACTCACTCACTACCTAAAGGGGCTCCCTGGCACTCACTCACTGCCTGAAGGGGCTCCCTGTCACTCACTCACTGCCTAAAGGGCCTCCCTGTCACTCACTCACTACCTAAAGGGGCTCCCTGGCACTCACTCACTACCTAAAGGGGCTCCCTGGCACTCACTCACTACCTAAAGGGGCTCCCTGGCACTCACTCACTACCTAAAGGGGCTCCCTGGCACTCACTCACTGCCTGAAGGGGCTCCCTGTCACTCACTCACTGCCTGAAGGGCCTCCCTGTCACTCACTCACTGCCTAAAGGGGCTCCCTGGCACTCACTCACTGCCTGAAGGGGCTCCCTGGCACTCACTCACTGCCTGAAGGGGCTCCCTGGCACTCACTCACTGCCTAAAGGGGCTCCCTGTCACTCACTCACTACCTGAAGGGGCTCCCTGTCACTCACTCACTGCCTAAAGGGGCTCCCTGTCACTCACTCACTGCCTAAAGGGGCTCCCTGGCACTCACTCACTGCCTAAAGGGGCTCCCTGGCACTCACTCACTGCCTAAAGGGGCTCCCTGGCACTCACTCACAGCCTGAAGGGGCTCCCTGTCACTCACTCACTGCCTGAAGGGGCTCCCTGGCACTCACTCACTGCCTGAAGGGGCTCCCTGGCACTCACTCACTTCCTGAAGGGGCTCCCTGGCACTCACTCGCTGCCTGAAGGGGCTCCCTGGCACTCACTCACTGCCTGAAGGGGCTCCCTGGCACTCACTCACTGCCTAAAGGGGCTCCCTGTCACTCACTCACTGCCTAAAGGGCCTCCCTGTCACTCACTCACTACCTAAAGGGGCTCCCTGGCACTCACTCACTACCTAAAGGGGCTCCCTGGCACTCACTCACTACCTAAAGGGGCTCCCTGGAACTCACTCACTACCTAAAGGGGCTCCCTGGCACTCACTCACTGCCTGAAGGGGCTCCCTGTCACTCACTCACTGCCTAAAGGGCCTCCCTGGCACTCACTCACTGCCTAAAGGGGCTCCCTGGCACTCACTCACTACCTAAAAGGGGCTCCCTGGCACTCACTCACTACCTAAAGGGGCTCCCTGGCACTCACTCACTACCTAATGGGGCTCCCTGGTACTCACTCACTACCTAAAGGGGCTCCCTGGCACTCACTCACTACCTAAAGGGGCTCCCTGGCACTCACTCACTACCTAAAGGGGCTCCCTGGCACTCACTCACTACCTAAAGGGGCTCCCTGTCACTCATTTACTACTTAATAGGCCTCTCTGTCACTCACTCACTACCTGAAGGGGCTCCCTGTCACTCACTCACTACCTAAAGGGGCTCCCTGGCACTCACTCACTACCTAAAGGGGCTCCTTGGCACTCACTCACTACCTAATGGGGCTCCCTGGCACTCACTCACTACCTAAAGGGGCTCCCTGGCACTCACTCACTACCTAAAGGAGCTCCCTGGCACTCACTCACTACCTAAAGGGGCTCCCTGTCACTCACTCACTGCCTAAGGGGGCTCCCTGTCACTCACTCACTACCTAAAGGGGCTCCCTGGAACTCACTCACTACCTAAAGGGGCTCCCTGTCACTCACTCACTGCCTAAAGGGGCTCCCTGGCACTCACTCACTGCCTGAAGGGGCTCCCTGGCACTCACTCACTGCCTAAAGGGGCTCCCTGTCACTCACTCACTACCTAAAGGGGCTCCCTGTCACTCACTCACTGCCTAAAGGGGCTCCCTGTCACTCACTCACTGCCTAAAGGGGCTCCCTGGCACTCACTCACTGCCTAAAGGGGCTCCCTGGCACTCACTCACTGCCTAAAGGGGCTCCCTGGCACTCACTCACTGCCTGAAGGGGCTCCCTGGCACTCACTCACTACCTAATGGGGCTCCCTGGTACTCACTCACTACCTAAAGGGGCTCCCTGGCACTCACTCACTACCTAAAGGGGCTCCCTGGCACTCACTCACTACCTAAAGGGGCTCCCTGGCACTCACTCACTACCTAAAGGGGCTCCCTGGCACTCACTCACTGTCTAAAGGGGCTCCCTGGCACTCACTCACTGCCTAAAGGGGCTCCCTGTCACTCACTCTTTGCCTGAAGGGGCTCCCTGGCACTCACTCACTGCCTGAAGGGGCTCTCTGGCACTCACTCACTGCCTGAAGGGGCTCCCTGGCACTCACTCACTGCCTGAAGGGGCTCCCTGGCACTCACTCACTGCCTAAAGGGGCTCCCTGTCACTCACTCACTACCTGAAGGGGCTCCCTGTCACTCACTCACTGCCTAAAGGGGCTCCCTGTCACTCACTCACTGCCTAAAGGGGCTCCCTGGCACTCACTCACTGCCTAAAGGGGCTCCCTGGCACCCACTCACTGCCTAAAGGGGCTCCCTGGCACTCACTCACAGCCTGAAGGGGCTCCCTGTCACTCACTCACTGCCTGAAGGGGCTCCCTGGCACTCACTCACTGCCTGAAGGGGCTCCCTGGCACTCACTCACTTCCTGAAGGGGCTCCCTGGCACTCACTCGCTGCCTGAAGGGGCTCCCTGGCACTCACTCACTGCCTGAAGGGGCTCCCTGGCACTCACTCACTGCCTAAAGGGGCTCCCTGTCACTCACTCACTGCCTAAAGGGCCTCCCTGTCACTCACTCACTACCTAAAGGGGCTCCCTGGCACTCACTCACTACCTAAAGGGGCTCCCTGGCACTCACTCACTACCTAAAGGGGCTCCCTGGAACTCACTCACTACCTAAAGGGGCTCCCTGGCACTCACTCACTGCCTGAAGGGGCTCCCTGTCACTCACTCACTGCCAAAAGGGCCTCCCTGGCACTCACTCACTGCCTAAAGGGGCTCCCTGGCACTCACTCACTACCTAAAAGGGGCTCCCTGGCACTCACTCACTACCTAAAGGGGCTCCCTGGCACTCACTCACTACCTAATGGGGCTCCCTGGTACTCACTCACTACCTAAAGGGGCTCCCTGGCACTCACTCACTACCTAAAGGGGCTCCCTGGCACTCACTCACTACCTAAAGGGGCTCCCTGGCACTCACTCACTACCTAAAGGGGCTCCCTGTCACTCATTTACTACCTAATAGGCCTCTCTGTCACTCACTCACTACCTGAAGGGGCTCCCTGTCACTCACTCACTACCTAAAGGGGCTCCCTGGCACTCACTCACTACCTAAAGGGGCTCCTTGGCACTCACTCACTACCTAATGGGGCTCCCTGGCACTCACTCACTACCTAAAGGGGCTCCCTGGCACTCACTCACTACCTAAAGGAGCTCCCTGGCACTCACTCACTACCTAAAGGGGCTCCCTGTCACTCACTCACTGCCTAAGGGGGCTCCCTGTCACTCACTCACTACCTAAAGGGGCTCCCTGGAACTCACTCACTACCTAAAGGGGCTCCCTGGCACTCACTCACTACCTAAAGGAGCTCCCTGGCACTCACTCACTACCTAAAGGGGCTCCCTGTCACTCACTCACTGCCTAAGGGGGCTCCCTGTCACTCACTCACTACCTAAAGGGGCTCCCTGGAACTCACTCACTACCTAAAGGGGCTCCCTGGCACTCACTCACTGTCTAAAGGGGCTCCCTGGCACTCACTCACTGCCTAAAGGGGCTCCCTGTCACTCACTCTTTGCCTGAAGGGGCTCCCTGGCACTCACTCACTGCCTGAAGGGGCTCCCTGGCACTCACTCACTGCCTGAAGGGGCTCTCTGGCACTCACTCACTGCCTGAAGGGGCTCCCTGGCACTCACTCACTGCCTGAAGGGGCTCCCTGGCACTCACTCACTGCCTAAAGGGGCTCCCTGTCACTCACTCACTACCTAAAGGGGCTCCCTGTCACTCACTCACTGCCTAAAGGGGCTCCCTGTCACTCACTCACTGCCTAAAGGGGCTCCCTGGCACTCACTCACTGCCTAAAGGGGCTCCCTGGCACTCACTCACTGCCTAAAGGGGCTCCCTGGCACTCACTCACTGCCTGAAGGGGCTCCCTGTCACTCACTCACTGCCTGAAGGGGCTCCCTGGCACTCACTCACTGCCTGAAGGGGCTCCCTGGCACTCACTCACTTCCTGAAGGGGCTCCCTGGCACTCACTCGCTGCCTGAAGGGGCTCCCTGGCACTCACTCACTGCCTGAAGGGGCTCCCTGGCACTCACTCACTGCCTAAAGGGGCTCCCTGTCACTCACTCACTGCCTAAAGGGCCTCCCTGTCACTCACTCACTACCTAAAGGGGCTCCCTGGCACTCACTCACTACCTAAAGGGGCTCCCTGGCACTCACTCACTACCTAAAGGGGCTCCCTGGAACTCACTCACTACCTAAAGGGGCTCCCTGGCACTCACTCACTGCCTGAAGGGGCTCCCTGTCACTCACTCACTGCCTAAAGGGCCTCCCTGGCACTCACTCACTGCCTAAAGGGGCTCCCTGGCACTCACTCACTACCTAAAAGGGGCTCCCTGGCACTCACTCACTACCTAAAGGGGCTCCCTGGCACTCACTCACTACCTAAAGGGGCTCCCTGGCTATCACTCACTACCTAAAGGGGCTCCCTGGCACTCACTCACTACCTAAAGGGGCTCCCTGGCACTCACTCACTGTCTAAAGGGGCTCCCTGGCACTCACTCACTGCCTAAAGGGGCTCCCTGTCACTCACTCTTTGCCTGAAGGGGCTCCCTGGCACTCACTCACTGCCTGAAGGGGCTCCCTGGCACTCACTCACTGCCTGAAGGGGCTCTCTGGCACTCACTCACTGCCTGAAGGGGCTCCCTGGCACTCACTCACTGCCTGAAGGGGCTCCCTGGCACTCACTCACTGCCTAAAGGGGCTCCCTGTCACTCACTCACTACCTAAAGGGGCTCCCTGTCACTCACTCACTGCCTAAAGGGGCTCCCTGTCACTCACTCACTGCCTAAAGGGGCTCCCTGGCACTCACTCACTGCCTAAAGGGGCTCCCTGGCACTCACTCACTGCCTAAAGGGGCTCCCTGGCACTCACTCACTGCCTGAAGGGGCTCCCTGGCACTCACTCACTACCTAATGGGGCTCCCTGGTACTCACTCACTACCTAAAGGGGCTCCCTGGCACTCACTCACTACCTAAAGGGGCTCCCTGGCACTCACTCACTACCTAAAGGGGCTCCCTGGCACTCACTCACTACCTAAAGGGGCTCCCTGGCACTCACTCACTGTCTAAAGGGGCTCCCTGGCACTCACTCACTGCCTAAAGGGGCTCCCTGTCACTCACTCTTTGCCTGAAGGGGCTCCCTGGCACTCACTCACTGCCTGAAGGGGCTCCCTGGCACTCACTCACTGCCTGAAGGGGCTCTCTGGCACTCACTCACTGCCTGAAGGGGCTCCCTGGCACTCACTCACTGCCTGAAGGGGCTCCCTGGCACTCACTCACTGCCTAAAGGGGCTCCCTGTCACTCACTCACTACCTGAAGGGGCTCCCTGTCACTCACTCACTGCCTAAAGGGGCTCCCTGTCACTCACTCACTGCCTAAAGGGGCTCCCTGGCACTCACTCACTGCCTAAAGGGGCTCCCTGGCACTCACTCACTGCCTAAAGGGGCTCCCTGGCACTCACTCACAGCCTGAAGGGGCTCCCTGTCACTCACTCACTGCCTGAAGGGGCTCCCTGGCACTCACTCACTGCCTGAAGGGGCTCCCTGGCACTCACTCACTTCCTGAAGGGGCTCCCTGGCACTCACTCGCTGCCTGAAGGGGCTCCCTGGCACTCACTCACTGCCTGAAGGGGCTCCCTGGCACTCACTCACTGCCTAAAGGGGCTCCCTGTCACTCACTCACTGCCTAAAGGGCCTCCCTGTCACTCACTCACTACCTAAAGGGGCTCCCTGGCACTCACTCACTACCTAAAGGGGCTCCCTGGCACTCACTCACTACCTAAAGGGGCTCCCTGGAACTCACTCACTACCTAAAGGGGCTCCCTGGCACTCACTCACTGCCTGAAGGGGCTCCCTGTCACTCACTCACTGCCTAAAGGGCCTCCCTGGCACTCACTCACTGCCTAAAGGGGCTCCCTGGCACTTACTCACTACCTAAAAGGGGCTCCCTGGCACTCACTCACTACCTAAAGGGGCTCCCTGGCACTCACTCACTACCTAATGGGGCTCCCTGGTACTCACTCACTACCTAAAGGGGCTCCCTGGCACTCACTCACTACCTAAAGGGGCTCCCTGGCACTCACTCACTACCTAAAGGGGCTCCCTGGCACTCACTCACTACCAAAAGGGGCTCCCTGGCACTCACTTACTGTCTAAAGGGGCTCCCTGGCACTCACTCACTGCCTAAAGGGGCTCCCTGGCACTCACTCACTGCCTGAAGGGGCTCCCTGTCACTCACTCACTGCCTAAAGGGCCTTTCTGGCACTCACTCACTGCCTAAAGGGGCTCCCTGGCACTCACTCACTACCTAAAAGGGGCTCCCTGGCACTCACTCACTACCTAAAGGGGCTCCCTGGCACTCACTCACTACCTAATGGGGCTCCCTGGTACTCACTCACTACCTAAAGGGGCTCCCTGGCACTCACTCACTACCTAAAGGGGCTCCCTGGCACTCACTCACTACCTAAAGGGGCTCCCTGGCACTCACTCACTGTCAAAAGGGGCTCCCTGGCACTCACTCACTGTCTAAAGGGGCTCCCTGGCACTCACTCACTGCCTAAAGGGGCTCCCTGGCACTCACTCACTGCCTGAAGGGGCTCCCTGGCACTCACTCACTGCCTGAAGGGGCTCCCTGGCACTCACTCACTGCCTGAAGGGGCTCTCTGGCACTCACTCACTGCCTGAAGGGGCTCCCTGGCACTCACGCACTGCCTGAAGGGGCTCCCTGGCACTCACTCACTGCCTAAAGGGGCTCCCTGTCACTCACTCACTACCTAAAGGGGCTCCCTGTCACTCACTCACTGCCTAAAGGGGCTCCCTGGCACTCACTCACTACCTAAAGGGGCTCACTGGCACTCACTCACTGCCTAAAGGGGCTCCCTGGCACTCACTCACTGCCTAAAGGGGCTCCCTGGCACTGACTCACTGCCTGAAGGGGCTCCCTGGCACTCACTCACTGCCTGAAGTGGCTCCCTGGCACTCACTCACTGCCTGAAGGGGCTCCCTGGCACTGACTCACTGCCTGAAGGGGCTCCCTGTCACTTACTCACTGCCTAAAGGGCCTCCCTGGCACTCACTCACTGCCTAAAGGGGCTCCCTGGCACTCACTCACTACCTAAAAGGGGCTCCCTGGCACTCACTCACTACCTAAAGGGGCTCCCTGGCACTCACTCACTACCTAAAGGGGCTCCCTGGCACTCACTCACTACCTAAAGGGGCTCCCTGGCACTCACTCACTACCTAAAGGGGCTCCCTGGCACTCACCCACTGTCTAAAGGGGCTCCCTGGCACTCACTCACTGCCTAAAGGGGCTCCCTGTCACTCACTCTTTTCCTGAAGGGGCTCCCTGGCACTCACTCACTGCCTGAAGGGGCTCCCTGGCACTCACTCACTGCCTGAAGGGGCTCTCTGGCACTCACTCACTGCCTGAAGGGGCTCCCTGGCACTCACTCACTGCCTGAAGGGGCTCCCTGGCACTCACTCACTGCCTAAAGGGGCTCCCTGTCACTCACTCACTACCTAAAGGGGCTCCCTGTCACTCACTCACTGCCTAAAGGGGCTCCCTGTCACTCACTCACTGCCTAAAGGGGCTCCCTGGCACTCACTCACTGCCTAAAGGGGCTCCCTGGCACTCACTCACTGCCTAAAGGGGCTCCCTGGCACTCACTCACTGCCTGAAGGGGCTCCCTGGCACTCACTCACTACCTAATGGGGCTCCCTGGTACTCACTCACTACCTAAAGGGGCTCCCTGGCACTCACTCACTACCTAAAGGGGCTCCCTGGCACTCACTCACTACCTAAAGGGGCTCCCTGGCACTCACTCACTACCTAAAGGGGCTTCCTGGCACTCACTCACTGTCTAAAGGGGCTCCCTGGCACTCACTCACTGCCTAAAGGGGCTCCCTGTCACTCACTCTTTGCCTGAAGGGGCTCCCTGGCACTCACTCACTGCCTGAAGGGGCTCCCTGGCACTCACTCACTGCCTGAAGGGGCTCTCTGGCACTCACTCACTGCCTGAAGGGGCTCCCTGGCACTCACTCACTGCCTGAAGGGGCTCCCTGGCACTCACTCACTGCCTAAAGGGGCTCCCTGTCACTCACTCACTACCTGAAGGGGCTCCCTGTCACTCACTCACTGCCTAAAGGGGCTCCCTGTCACTCACTCACTGCCTAAAGGGGCTCCCTGGCACTCACTCACTGCCTAAAGGGGCTCCCTGGCACTCACTCACTGCCTAAAGGGGCTCCCTGGCACTCACTCACTGCCTGAAGGGGCTCCCTGTCACTCACTCACTGCCTGAAGGGGCTCCCTGGCACTCACTCACTGCCTGAAGGGGCTCCCTGGCACTCACTCACTTCCTGAAGGGGCTCCCTGGCACTCACTCGCTGCCTGAAGGGGCTCCCTGGCACTCACTCGCTGCCTGAAGGGGCTACCTGGCACTCACTCACTGCCTAAAGGGGCTCCCTGTCACTCACTCACTGCCTAAAGGGCCTCCCTGTCACTCACTCACTACCTAAAGGGACTCCCTGGCACTCACTCACTACCTAAAGGGGCTCCCTGGCACTCACTCACTACCTAAAGGGGCTCCCTGGAACTCACTCACTACCTAAAGGGGCTCCCTGGCACTCACTCACTGCCTGAAGGGGCTCCCTGTCACTCACTCACTGCCTAAAGGGCCTCCCTGGCACTCACTCACTGCCTAAAGGGGCTCCCTGGCACTCACTCACTACCTAAAAGGGGCTCCCTGGCACTCACTCACTACCTAAAGGGGCTCCCTGGCACTCACTCACTACCTAATGGGGCTCCCTGGCACTCACTCACTGCCTGAAGGGGCTCCCTGTCACTCACTCACTGCCTAAAGGGCCTTTCTGGCACTCACTCACTGCCTAAAGGGGCTCCCTGGCACTCACTCACTACCTAAAAGGGGCTCCCTGGCACTCACTCACTACCTAAAGGGGCTCCCTGGCACTCACTCGCTACCTAATGGGGCTCCCTGGTACTCACTCACTACCTAAAGGGGCTCCCTGGCACTCACTCACTACCTAAAGGGGCTCCCTGGCACTCACTCACTACCTAAAGGGGCTCCCTGGCACTCACTCACTACCAAAAGGGGCTCCCTGGCACTCACTCACTGTCTAAAGGGGCTCCCTGGCACTCACTCACTGCCTAAAGGGGCTCCCTGGCACTCACTCACTGCCTGAAGGGGCTCCCTGGCACTCACTCACTGCCTGAAGGGGCTCCCTGGCACTCACTCACTGCCTGAAGGGGCTCTCTGGCACTCACTCACTGCCTGAAGGGGCTCCCTGGCACTCACGCACTGCCTGAAGGGGCTCCCTGGCACTCACTCACTGCCTAAAGGGGCTCCCTGTCACTCACTCACTACCTAAAGGGGCTCCCTGTCACTCACTCACTGCCTAAAGGGGCTCCCTGGCACTCACTCACTACCTAAAGGGGCTCACTGGCACTCACTCACTGCCTAAAGGGGCTCCCTGGCACTCACTCACTGCCTAAAGGGGCTCCCTGGCACTGACTCACTGCCTGAAGGGGCTCCCTGGCACTCACTCACTGCCTGAAGTGGCTCCCTGGCACTCACTCACTGCCTGAAGGGGCTCCCTGGCACTGACTCACTGCCTGAAGGGGCTCCCTGACACTCACTCACTACCTAAAGGGGCTCCCTGGCACTCACTCACTACCTAAAGGGGCTCCCTGTCACTCACTATCGGGGTCCTGTCACTCACTACCTAACTGGAGTTGCCTGTCACTCACTAGCTAACCTGGGGGTCCCTGTCACTCACTACCTAACTTGGGGGGCTACCATATTAAGGGGGCATTCTGCCTATTTATGTGAAATGCTGTCTATTTATGTGCCTCATGACTGCTAAAATTTGTCTTGTTGGGAGCCTTATAATTTGTTGGGGGCCTCAAGATTGCTGAATTAGTCTTGTTGGGGGCCTCATCATTTGTTGGGGGCCTCATGATTGCTGAATTAGTCTTGTTGGGGGCCTCATGATTTGTTGGAGGCCTCATGATTGCTGAATTTGTCTTGTTGGGGGCCTCATGATTTGTTGGGGGCCTCATGATTGCTGAATTTGTCTTGTTGGGGGTCACATGATTGCTAACTGCGAGACTATGGGAAAAGCTGAATCCTTATCATATGAGACAATAACATTAAACCTACTTTTTTAGCTTTTTAAAACAGAAAATAAAACTGGGAGGTTCTAAAAAATTGAATACATTTTTCAGCAGTAGGATGGATGAAATTGTTTATCTTCACAGTTTATTTTCAACTTGGATTTTCCATAATGTTCATGTATGAGTTAAAACGTTTGTACGGTATTTAGTTTAAATTGCTGTTGCCACTTTGCGATAGATAAGTGACTTTTGGGTTGCAGTTTGGGCACTCGGCCTCCAAAAGGTTCACCACCACTGTCATAATCTAATGTCCCACCATTGCTAGGTTCATGTAAATTTGTCTCCACCCATTACCACACCTATATTCTGGTCCATGGCCCACCCATTTTTCGGTGCGGCGCGATAAGCACGCCGCACAACGTGATCCTCATATTTTTGGCACGCTAGCTGCAGTGTGCTGAATTCTGCTGCCTACAGTATGTACAGTATACGCTGTTCTCTAGTGCCTGCACTGTGTGCTGATTTACCTCCAGTGTGTACAGTGTAAGGTGTTACTCTGTGCCTTTACTGATTGTAAACCAGCTATATTGTATGCTGATCCCTGGCCCTGCTACTTTCAGTATGTACAGTATTAGCTGTAAAGCCTGGTACACACATACAATTTTGATTAGCCAATTTTAGCTCTGTTCATAAAATTCATTGTCTGTTGGCCCACTTACTGCACGAGGGTGGTAAAATTGGGCGTCAGTGATTGACCAATCAAAATTGTATGTGCGTATACATCTTTGATCTATGCCTATACTGATTGTAAATTATCTAAATAAAGGACAGGGGGCTCAATCCAATATTTCGATGGGAAGGCCTGTTATCTGTAGCTTACACCGCTGCTAAGTTCATGTACATTTGGCCCCACCCATGGCCACGCCCACTCACCTCATGGCCACGCCCATTTTTTGCCTCCCCGCCTGGTGCCCACAGGTGCCCTCGATCTCCAAGGACCCTAGAAACTCCCCTGAGGACAGGGGCATGCCAGATGGGGATCCATGCCAAAAGTCCCACTAAAAAAATTACGGAGTTGACGCAAAGTCGGGTTTTTATCCCTAAAGGGCAGAAATCACCTTATGCACAGCTCTGGGTGTCAGTGGGCTGTGGAGTGTCTCACACAGAGTAATGCAATAGTACTATCAGAATACAGTGAACTAATAATGCATTGGAGTGGTTCTGTGCCTGCAACTTAATGTAGCAACAGCAGCTGTGGGTGTCAGTGGGCTGTGAAGTGTCACACACAAAGAAAGCACAGGAGACAGATGTGCTAGCTCTCAAAATGGCTGTTTGGGGTGCTTTCACAGCAAATAAGGAACAAGAACACAGGCCTAGTTAATGCTTTCCCTACCTATGTGCAGCAAGTCTGACCCTGCTCTCACGGACAGTCAGCCAGCAGAGAATGAATCCAATATGGCCACTGCAACTGCTTTTTGATAAGGTGCTGGGGAATCCAGGAGGGGGTGCTAGCTGATTGGCTGCCATGTGTCTGCTGACTGTGAAGTAAGGGGTCAACATTTAGCTCAATGATGATGTATAGGGGGCGGGTCAAACATGCCAAATGTCCGTTGTTCACCGCAAATGCAAATAGGGGAAGTTTGCAGAATGCTGTTCACCGGTAAACTGTTTGGGCCATTTCTATGCCAAACTCACTCCTTAGCTGGTGAGATATAACTAGCAGGGCTTAGGGCCGGTTTCCACTGCAAAGTGATGCATCACTTCCGCCGCCGGCCGCATCACTTCAGCATCTCCCAATGTGGAAGTGTATTGAAGAGATGGGACGCGGCTGCGGGCGGATGCGGCCTTGCGAGAATCTGCAGCATGCTGCAGATTCTCGGATCACTCCGCACCGCTCCACATAACATGCACGCAGTGGAAACTCTTCCATTGTCGTGCATATGTTTCAGGACACCTGCGGTGTGATGCTATGTAGCCGCAGCGCACCGCTCCTAGTGGAAACGGGCCCTTAGGCTCCTTGTAAAATCAGTTGCTCCTAGTTATAACTGAAATGACAACTGATTTTCAAACTAATGCCCGTGTTTTCCTATGGCTTAGTTCCTATTATAAGCATTTGAACTGAAAGCTTTTTAACAATGCATTGCTATAAAAAGTTTAAACACATCAGGTTTTTAGCATATAGTGTAAAAGAGACCTTAGTGAATTGAAGCAAAAATTGTTGACAAATTACCAAACTTCTACCGCATGTGAGGATTTTTTTAGTGAATTTGGGACAAAAAGCTAAGATAAGCTCTTTTGCTTAGATAACAACTGGAGTCTCTTAACTCATCCTGTACTGGAAACAATATTAAACTCATATATCTGCTAATGTTTTATTTATTAGATGTACTACACATACAAATCATTATATCATACGTTTTTTTTTACTTCAGATTGCCTTTAACCTTGTACACAGATAGTTCATGCACCCTCAACTTCTGTGCCAGGTTGTTGTGGATAACGGTTTTAAAGGGCTGTGCAAAGTCCAAGTAAATTACATCTACAGCTTTTGCATTATCCACATTAGCATTTACCACCTCATAAGACTTGAGCATATTAGTCAAACAGGACCTTTCCAGAGTCAACCCATGTTGAGATATTGAATTTTTATCTGCTTTGCAGTCTATAGAAGCCTCAAACAGTCTGCACACAACTGATGTTTTAAATGGAAAGGTTGCCCACAAATGCGCTCCCTGATGAGTCATTGGACGAAACTAGTAGGGCGTGCCAGGCAGAGTGAGGAGATGCCAGGAGGAGCTCAGGAGGAGTTTTTACATTGCAAGTGCATTACTTTTACCAGTTTTGAATAAAATCGGATTTACACTATGTCAAGCCTGTTTTGAGTCATAGGCAAAGTGTGATATGAAGCAAGTGAATGCCATACTCACCAAAAGCGCTGTTTGCTGACCTGCTTCTGGTTAGCAAGACAATCTGGTGAGAGGCTTGATTTCTTATAAGGTGGTGGCACACTGGGTGCTTTGCTGTGTTAACGGAGAGCACTTAAGCTGGTGATCATACCCTGCTATAGCAGTATCACACTATTGCCATTCTATTTCCTTTACATGTGGGGAGTGATAAACCTGGAATATCTGGATTGTGGAGATCTGAACCTACTGGCTGGGCTAGAAGTGTTTTCTGCTGATTTTCATTTGATCAGCCACCTTATCTGGTGAGCGTAACCTAATACTATTAAGCTGGATGATGCCGGTGGAAAATTGAACATAGTGTCAAGGAGTCTGAAGGACTTTTATAAGGACATTCTCGGGATTGCATGCATATATGTAAATTGAGTTTAAAGTAGATATGAGATATTGTTGAGCACTCTGCATATTATCCCAACTACACAACTGATGTTGTTGAATCATGTCACAGTATATTTATAACCCGGACCTCAGGCAGGACCTAGTTGGAGTATAGCATTGCCCTCTTTGTCAATAGTTAATAGATTGCAGCTTTTTAGACAGTAGAAGACTGTGTCATTCAACTGAGAAAATAGAACATTAAACCAACTTTTTTAGCTTTTAATCAAACTAATACAGTGACATTCTAAAAAAGCCATTATGTAGAAAAAAAATGTTCAATCCTGTTAAAAAAAAATACATTTCTATACATTTTAACGAAAAATGCAATGCATCAACTTCAAAACCTAAGAAAGAGAAGATTACCGTGCGTGGAGGAGTTAGGTAGAACTCCCCTTGCCTTGACTAGATGGGTAAAGGTTCAAAACTCTGATTGCAAAATTTCTAATTTTAAATGTATTGTATTAGATCACTATGCCCCATACCCTAGTGCATTTTATTATCTTTTAAATGTTAAAGTAATTTGTATTGTGCAGTAGTGCAATTGAGTGGAAAGGATCAGTTCTGATTCTTGCGAAATGCTGGGTCATTGCTTTACACAGGGATTTAGTCACAAAGGCATTGTGAAAAGTAGTCTTCATTTAAATCATTACTGAGTGATGTTTGCTGTTATTGGAGCTGAAAGCAGAGCTGACAAATTCCCTACCCAAGAACTTTTAATGGCTGAGTTTGCTCTTTTAACTGACAAGATGCTTTTCTTGCATTTTTTTTATTTGCACTCCATGTATATTCATACAATTCTACATAAAACTGTTTATCTTTTCTCTTGGTACAGTATATCATTTAACAAGGTAGCAATGGAACATTTGGATATTTGGATATATAAATACACACTGTGGGTTCCCGCTCCGAGTGCTACAAGTATACCACATCAAGCATGGAAGCTGCCATTTTGTGGGTGAAGGCAGGAGGTGTAATCCTTGATATGCTGATGAAACTACCTTATATTTTATTCTGTAGGGTGCTTTCAGAATGTTTAAAAACTAGATAAAGCTTTTAAAACATACTGTATTTACCTGATGGTTTCATGTTCATCAATACCTCCAGAGCCCAGCAAGGGGGAAAGGCATGGGAAAAAAGACTACAGTACTCTGTAAAACAAACTAATAATAATTAGAGCATAAATGTAGCCATAGCAAACTATACAACAATTTATGCCAGCAGCAAAATCATTGGGGAAATGTGTTTGGGAACCATGTAAATCCTATAAAAATGACTGGTAAATTCTCTTTGTTTCTTAGCAATTTTGCAGGTCAATCGACCATCCAATTTGATAATTTTATCAGGCTTAAAAATTGGTTGAATGTATTGTTCATGCATGCTGAAAATTCACGGTCTGACGTGGTCGACTGGGAGTGCAGCGGTAATTGCGTACGATAACGTGATGACCATCAGCGTGATGGACCTCTGGTTTCTGTCCCCTCAAATGTAAATGTGCCCCCTAATGCCCGTGCTCCAGCTGCGGTGCCTCCCGGTCTTGTCCGATGTCTCCCCCATGCAGCACTAGATGCGTGTGCGTGACATCACACATGCGGCACAAGCTATACTTGCCACCATGTGGTGGCACTTGGTGTGATGCCAGCACTCAGTGGAGACAATGGAGGAGACCAGGAACAGGTGGACAGTTGCAACAGTTGGAGTAGGGGAGATTACAATGCATGGGCTCCGTGTGGTGTTTTTTTCTCCCAGGAGTAAAATCAACTCCTCTCCCTTCTACAAGAAAATACTCTACTCAGAATACTTTGGGCAATTCTTTTTCACCTTTTTGGTAGTTTTTCAATTTCAAAGGGCTTAAAACTTATTTTAAACAGAAGATGAAAAATTATCTCCTAGGAGAAAACATGGAAGAAAAGGTGACTTGAATAAAGCCCTTTATATTTTAATTTTGAGGGATAAGGGGAGGTTAGGGTCAGGGGTGCTCGGATAGTACTTTTTTAAATCCGAATTGATCCGGATCCGGATGCCTAGATATCCGGATCCGGTTCGGATTTCCGAATCCAACCTTTTATCTGCGGATATCCGACCTATTCGGATATCTGGATAGAGAAAACAGAAGTGCCCTTTAAAATGCTTCCAAAAAGTTTTGGAAGGTGCAAAATACCTCCTCCTCCTCCTCCATGGATCTTGTCCTCCAGGGATTTGTGTATGTCAAAAGCAAGCTCACATACATTGGCCAGGAATCGAACCCAGGTCAACTGCTTGGAAGGCAGCTATGCTCACCACTATACCACCAACATAACATGCTGAAGCCAGCCAGCCAGTTCACTCATCTCTTCAACTACAAGAAAGGCCCAGGAATAGTCTTAGCTACCATAACATCTATGTTACGGCAGGGCCCTTATTACACTTTCTCTTACAGGGCTATGGATTCTACATGGCTATCTGGGGTTCTCTTCGGACAACTGTTGAACACAAAAGGCAAGGCCAGCCCTGGGTGGGCTTGAACCACCTACCTTTCAGTTAACAGCCAAATGCACTAACCAATTGCGCCACAGAGACTGTGCACTCAGTTGTTGCTAAATGATTTTATGGGGATGTATGTTTGTCTTTTGGAGGGAGGAAGTAAGTCTGCTCCAAGAAGTTTAACACTGCTTTTTCCTACAACGAAGCATTCACTGTGTGGCAGCAGAGTGGTGCAGCGGAAGTGTGCTGGGCCCATAACCCAGAGGTCAATGGATTGAAACCATCCTCTGCTAGGCATGATTTAAGTTTTGCACCTCGCTTTATCGCATGGGCAAAACAGTTTCCATAGCCCTGTAAGAGAAAGTGTAATAAGGGCCCTGCCATAACATAGATGTTACGGTAGCTAAGACTACTCCTGGACCTTTCTTGTAGTTGAAGAGATGAGTGAACTGGCTGGCTTCACTATGTTATGTTGATATTATAGTGGTGAGCATAGCTGCTTCCAAGCAGTTGACCTGGGTTCGATTACTGGCCAATGTATGTGAGCTTGCTTTTGACATCCTACAAATCCCTGGAAGACAAGATCCATGAAAAGGGAGGAGGAGGAGGGATTTTATCTTTGTAATTGGTTTCGGATCTGGATATCTGCAATATTCGCGGATATCCATGTGATGCGTCCAAATATCCGCAGATAGCTATCCGGATTTTAAAAAAAAATCTAGAATCCGAATCGGATAGTGTAAAAAAGTTCGGATATCCGGAATCCGGAATCCAGCATCCCTGGTTAGGGTTACTAGAATGTTGAAGAAAGAGTAGGTAAAGCTAGTATTTTGAAGATGAATTATATTTTACATTTATTTTACACCCTCTTTCAGCAAAAAATATGTGTAATAACTAAAGATGGCCTGAACGGTTCGCCGGGGAACAGTTCCCGGCGAACTTCCGGGTGTTCGCCCCCATAGTGCACCATTAGGGTCAACTTTGACCCTCTACATCACAGTCAGCAGGCACATTGTAGCCATTCAGGCTACACGCCCTCCTGGAGCCACTCCCCCCTTATAAAAGGCAGGTATCGCCGGCCATTTTACTCACTCATGTGCTTGCAGTAATAGAGGAGGGACAGCTACTGCTGCTGCTGCAGACTCTCATAGGGAGAGATTAGTTAGGCTCTTGTAGGATTCTTAGCTTGCTCCTTGCTGAATCTTATTGCTAAAATAGCACCACACAACAGCTCTTTTGAGAGCTAATCTTGTTCTTGTGATCTTTTTTTTTTCTGTGTGTCCCACTGACACTTGTGTTGCATAGACAGCCTTGATAATCCATACTGTGTGTGTGCCACTGCCAGGCCCAGCACATTCAGTGACTACCTGTGTGTGTGACAGGTGCACATTGTAATACCCAGT
Organism: Hyperolius riggenbachi; assembly: GCF_040937935.1. Classification (NCBI taxonomy): domain Eukaryota; kingdom Metazoa; phylum Chordata; class Amphibia; order Anura; family Hyperoliidae; genus Hyperolius; species Hyperolius riggenbachi. The sequence goes on along the minus strand of NC_090647.1, from coordinate 368,550,308 downwards.
ACTACATATACCTACCTACCTGTTGTTCAAAGTGCACCCACCTACCTACAAGAGCTGAGCGCACACAGTGTCACTATGCCTGTCCGCTACCTGTCTGTGTGTGACAGGTGTACATTGTAATACCCATCACTGCATATACCTACCTGTTGTTCACTTCGTTGCTTCATTGTGGACAGACCAAATTTGATCAGCTGGACAGTCACTGTTCTGTCATTCAGCTACCTCAGCCCGGGGACCATATGGGCTGGAAAACTGCCATCACCAGCACTCTCGTCATGGTGCGCACCAGTCCAGCACGGTCGTCACTACACAAACAGCTGTTTGCAGTCACTGCATACCTTTCACTGCATCTTTGACTGCACATTGTATTATACTTGGCAGTCAGTGCATACCTTTCACTTGAATGGATGGCAGACTTGCCCTCCATAACAGATTCTCATTACAGGTAGTACAGTCGATCAGTGTCATATACAGCAGGGCCTAGAAAGTCCTGTGGTGGTAGCCATTTCTCAGGCTCCAACTCCGGACCGGAATCGAACCCTGATTCCCCGGCCATTACCCATAGTCACAATGGCGGACTTGCCCTCCATAACAGATTCTCGTTAAAGGATTTAAAGTTGATTCATCTCATATACAGCAGGGCCTCGAAATTGCTCCTTTATTGTTATTTTTGGTCACTACCTCTGGACGTGTATGCCATGCCTGCTGCCTTCTTTGGATGTGTGGTAGCCGTTCCTGCTCCTTTGCCCACAGCGTGCCTGCTGCCTTCCTTGGATGTGTGGTGATGGTAGCCATTTCTTAGGCTCCAACTCCGAACTCGAATCGAACCAGGATTCCCCGGCCATTACCCGTGGTTACCATGCTACTGAGAAAGTATCATCGAAAGTTTCACAAAGTTGAATGAATGGCAGACTTGCCCTCCATAACATATTCTCGTTAAAGGCAAGTGGTTTCATCTCTGGCAAACAGAATTGGGTCAAGGGTCCATCTGACCACAAATGCCTGGTCTGCAAAGCACGGTCAGGGCAGGTACATTACTTATACAGCAAATGGGTCCTTACTTGGATGTGTGGTGGTGGTAGCCGGTTCTTAGGCTCCCACTCCAGACCGGAATCGAACCCTGATTCCCCGGCCATTATCCATTGTCATTTACAATGGCAGACTCGCCCTGCATAACAGATTCTTGTTACAGGTACTGAACAGCCAGCAGAAAATGTAATTTAAAAAAAAAAGGTGTAAGCTTTAACAAGGGTAGAGAAAGAACCATCTAAAGTTGATAAGGCAGTCAGACATTACCTGATATCACTGAGGAAGAGCAATCTCGCCATGGTGCGCACCAGTCCAGCACGGCCGTCACAACACAAACAGCTGTTTACGGGGCGTTACACAGTGAGTTTGGTGTGTCAGTGTGAAGCAGTACTCTAATTACACTCCCTGATTGATGTATACACATGCAAGATGTTTTAACCTCCCTGGCGTTCTATTAAGATCGCCAGGGCGGCTGCGGGAGGGTTTTTTTTAAATAAAAAAAAAACTGTTTCATGCAGCCAACTGAAAGTTGGCTGCATGAAAGCCCACTAGAGGGCGCTCCGGAAGCGTCATTCTGATCGCCTCCGGCGACCAGAATAAACAAGGAAGGCCGCAATGAGCAGCCTTCCTTGTTTTGCTTACATCGTCGCCATAGCGACGAGCGGAGTGACGTCATGGACGTCAGCCGACGTCCTGACCTCAGCCGCCTCCGATCCAGCCCTTAGCGCTGGCCGGAACTTTTGTTCTGGATGCGCAGGGCTCGGGCGGCTGGGGGGACCCTCTTTCGCCGCTGCTCGCGGCGGATCGCCGTAGAGCGGCGGCGATCAGGCAGCACACGCGACTGGCAAAGTGCCGGCTGCGTGTGCTGCTTTTTATTTCATTAAAATCGGCCCAGCAGGGCCTGAGCGGCGACCTCCGGCGGCGATGGACGTATATATTTGTCCATACCGCTGAGGAGGTTAAAGCACTTTAGGCCAGCAATTTAGCATTCAATGTGATTTCTGCCCCTAAAATGCTGCTTTGCGTCCAATCCAGATTTTTCGCCTCAAAGTTCGCCTCCCTGTTGAAGTCTATTGCGGTTCGCGGAAGTTCGCGCGAACCGAACTTTCGCGGAAGTTCGCGAACCGAAAATCGAAGGTTCGGGCCATCTCTAGTTATAACTGTCTAGGGCAATCTGAAAAACCGGCAAACTACTTATCCCGTTCCTGCACCAACTACAGAGAGCATTCCACGTACTCTTTTGTTCAGTCCCCTCAGTCTGAAAAAGGTATGAAGGCACTTTTACTAGCAACATTAGCTTTAACTTCTACTCCTTAGGAATCAGGAGAATAAAGCTTTATACACCTGTTCTGGGATTACACCTGTTCTTGGATTACGTGGCTTGTTAGAGCCCTCTTTACCATGAATTTAGTTTGTGTGAAGTGCTTAATTTCTCAGTACAAAATTGGCCCAGTCCCGGATGCTATTGGTCTCCTCCTTACCCCTCCTCTTCTCTGCTGCTTTGTCATTTATGACACTATCATTTAATCTGCCCCACGACATAGTGATGGGGCACATTACTAGACTTCATGCTAGTGATGGAAGGTGTCCCATTCTCTGAGTGTATATGTGTAGGAGGCTTTACTCTTGCGCTTCTCAGCCTTTCCATCTTTCCAGTAAACCGTGTCACCAGTCACCACCATTGCTGTCAGGACAGAACATGGTGTATGAGGGTATATCAGTCATTATCTGTCAAAAACTATCTATTTTTGTTGTCCATTAACCCTCCTGGCAGTTTATTAAAATCCGCCAGGGGGCAGCACAGCCGTTTTTTTTTAAATTTTTATTTTTTTTTATCATGTAGCGAGACAAGGTCTCGCTACATGATAGCCGCTGCTCAGCGGCATCCCCCCAGCCCCTCCGATTGCCTCTGGCGATCGGAGATAAGGAGATCCCGTTCAAAGAACGGGATCTCCTGGAGGGCTTACCCCACGCACAGGGACTGGGGGGGGGGGCGGGGCGGCTGCGGTGTGACGAATAGTGGCGGATTGGCGGGGAGCGGCCGCGATCGGATTGCACACGCAGCTAGAAAAGTGCTAGCTGCGTGTAGCAAAAAAAAAATTATGCAAATCGGCCCAGCGGGGCCTGAGCGGTGCCTTCCGGTGGCATAGCCCGAGCTCAGCTCAGGCTTACCGCCAGGAAGGTTAAATAGCACACATGAACTCTTAAAGAAGAATTATGCGACACATTAAATAATAAGAAATTATCATCTCTTAATTGATGACAGTTTAAAACCACTTGTGACTCCAGGAGGGTAGATATTTGTCTATGCAAGTTGATGAGAAATGAATAGGTGGATAAAATTGCTCTTATTGCTCTTATTTTTAAACGTTATTTTTTCCTTTTTTAGAATACCTTTTGGAAGTGTACCAGAAATGTTTTTGAGGTGGCCAAATAATGATAATAACTTCCTGCTTGATGCTGCCCAATGTGTGTAACCCAAATTATTTAAAGACAGAGTGAGTTGAAAAGGGCACAGCTATTTAGCAGTTATAGCGGGCGGCGGAGTTCAGCTGGCAGCCTCGCTACCATGTTTCTGTGCTCTACGAGAATATGCATAATATAAGTGCACTCCACTGCACCCCAGAAGAAGTTCCGGGGTTGCAGCCATTTTTATTAAGTAAGTAACAGTTTATAAAACAGTTTTTATGAAGAAAGAAGCATCAGGTATTGGCAAAAACAATGCAGATGGAGTAAAGAATACACAAAGATTTAGGTAGTATGTGTTTTTATTGATTGCTAAGTTACAGGTTTCCTTTAAATTTATTTTTCTGCATCTGATTTGATTGTCTTGGTATCAGTTTAAATGCAATTCAAGAAATATTTTCTACAGATCCTACTGTGCAAACAAAGAAAACTAGCTTCTTCAAGGAAGAGTGTATATTGATTCTTATTATCTTTGTGTCCGTCAGAGAAGCTATCTGTCTCTTTATCTATATGATTTAAGCCTTGTACACATGCTAGAAAGCTCTTGGCTGAGGCAACCAGCCAGGCCACCTTTGCCAAGAATCTTGCTTGTGTTCACTGCCCCCCAAACCCTATTGATATCTAGTGTTGATTGAAAGAGATGTTTTTGTGAAATTTTGTGTAATTTTTTAAAATTGCAATCATGTTTGTAATACCAGTTTCTCATGTATCCTTGATTTCACATCATATTGAAAAATTATTGAGTTTCATAAAGTGTTTCAATGTATTTCACTTAAATTAGTATATGTGCATAAATGTATGATATAAAATGTATACTACATGAAAATGTAACTCATTACTATTGATGCGTTGACAGTTGATGCACCTGGTGGATTGGCTCAGCCAAACGCAGGCCAAGGTCATTGTTCTCTTACTTATCCTATTATGAAGTGCACCATGTGGTTGGCTATCCTCCTCCCAGCATAGAAACAGAATTCTGTACATTTATTGTAGTACTGTTGTGTACTTCTTACACTTTTACAATTACCGCTATCCTAATTTTTGGAATATTTTTAGAGAGCTGTTGTGGTTAACATCAGGCCAAAAATGTAAATTACTTTGTTTGGTCTTTACTATATATTCAGGCTTTATATTTACCATTTTTAATTTAGCACTTATATTTTAATATGGTCAACTATATCAATGTATTTGGTTAACATATTAAATCCAATTAAAATTATTGTAGTACACTCAGGAATGAAATAGCAGACTAATAAAACGACATCCATCTGTCAGGCTTAAATTTCCAACTGATGTAATTGGTACTATAGTTGTTAAATAGTTCACAATATGACATCCAGAAGTATTATTATTGTTTTCTAAATGTGTACCTCCTTATGACTTATCTCATTTAATGAAATTACAAACTTGATGAGATGATGTGGCAAATGTGTTAATTACCCAGGAGAAATGGTCTTATGGGGCATACTGTATTCTTGTTGACCTAGAGGCCAATTGTAAAACATATCTAAGTAGCTGACAAGGCAGATAATGCTCATAAACAGGTCTAATTAGAATATAATGGCCATGAAAATATAGTAGATATTTTTTGGTGTCTCTGACTTAGTTACTGTATAAAAAAAGGAGATCTGTGAAGAATTAATGATCTGAATTGTTAACATTCTAACAGCGTGGAGACCTTTGAGACACCTACCACTCCTATTTCCTGAACGTATAAGAGCTGGTAGCATTCAGCAATGTTCTACACTGAAAAAAGCAGGCATTCCAGGAACCAGATGTATGGAATAGTTGGGGTCCTGTAAGAAGTCAACCATGCTGTTTTCTGTAACTCCCTTCCTTATAAAAGATTAACCAGGTCCTTCCCGATGCATATGTTGGTATCCACCTGGCAGGTTGTCTGCATGCTGTGTCATTTAGTCACAAAAATGCTAAGCTGTAAGCTTGGTTTGCTACAAATAAGTATTTAAAAATCTTTTTTTATTTTACTTTACTTAAAAAGTAAAGGTGTTCACTAGGCTTTAAATAAAACAGCTAATTTAATCATGCTAACAAGGTTTAAATTTGCAAACAAGCAAAAGCAGAGTAGTAAAAGTTTTCTAGTGCTTTACCTAAGCAATCATTTGATAATAAGGCTTACACCTCATTTTTCATAGATTATGCAGAAGTGAAAAATATGTGATTAAAACTGCCAGCAGACTTGTGCTTAGTGTAGTAAACAAAGATGGATCTATTTATTCACATAAAGATATCCTGCTCTACGAATCAAGAATAAGGCTTTCCAAATTAGTCAATTATGCCACCTACAATGGCTGAAACAAGAATTACTTACACAGTAGTCCACACAGAAATTGAAATTAACACAACACATGCAATAATTACAGTAAACACCCGAGACCTTCATTAGCTTATTTTTTGAAGACGCCAAAGGAAAGCAGAACTCCGTTATGTCAGCTTAAGTGAGGTTAGTGTCAGGCTTTCAGGGCCTTTCACAATGGGGCGGTGCAGTAAATTTACCGCACCCCAGCTCAGCCTAATAAAAGTCTCTGGGGTAATTCTCACTCCTCATATTGTGGGATGCTGCGTCAGAAGTGCCCTATCTAACCCGCGGACATACCTACGTTACCGCGTGGCTCCTGCAGCAATCTGAGTTGGACCAGAAATCATGTAAGTCTATAGTTATACATTCGATGTATTTAAAAAAAAACACCACGCCTTTTAGCTTTGTGCATGGGCAGAAGTAATACGCTTCTGCGAGCATCATCGATTGCCCAACAGGAAGTTAACATCATTTCCTGTTTGGCCAGATGCCAGATGGGGATTACCATGTAACTAAGGCCTGTTTTTTGAGGTGTGGTGCAGATCGGGGGTCGCACTGCATCTCTGCCGCCAATCTGCAGTGTGAAGCCGTTCTTAAGGTGGCCATACACTGCTCGATTTGCCATCAGATTGACCAACAGATAGATCCCTCTCTGATCGAATCTGATCAGAGAGGGATCATATGGCTGCCTTTACTGCAAACATATTGTGAATCGATTTCAGCATGAAACCGATCACAATCTGTAGAGCTGCCGGTGCCCCCCCCCCCGCCAGCTATACATTACCTGATCCGGCCGGGGCGAGTCCCCCAGTCTCCGCTGTCTTCTTCTCTGCTCTGGGCTCCGGGTTTTGGACCAGCTGGCTTCACTTCCTGTCCGGGAAAGTCTAAACACTAGAGGGCGCTCTACTGTTTAAACTTCCTGTCGGGACAGGAAGTAGCCAGCCAGAACCCGGAACCCAGCGGAGAAGAGACAGCGGAGACCAGGGGACTTGCGCCGGCCGGGTCAGGTAATGTATTGCCGCTAGCGTCGGTTGTCGGACATCCGAACGCCGCTATCGACGCACTCCTGACCTGCCAGCGATCGAGGGAAATCTTCCACAGGGACGGAGCAATGGGAATCATCGGGAACGATCGTTCGGACAGATCGTTCGGATTTGGACAGAAATCGATCATTCGGTCAGCGTTTGCGCAATGATTTCACAGCCGATTCGATCACAGTGATGGAATCGGCTGTATATCGGCGGGAAAATCGGTAAGTGTATGGGCCCCTTTAGACAGTTCAGGATTAGGTAAGTGTTGAGATTGTGAATAGATTTCCGATAGATAGGTAGTCAGGCAAGGATGATGTATCATTGCAAGGGTGTCATTTAGAGTTAAGTTTAGACTAAAACTGTTAAGTTTTTGTAATTAATATTCATACAGTATACTGTAAGTTAAGTGAGAACATAATTTTCAAATAATGTAACCCTTTAAAAATAAAAAAAAGAGAAAAAAAAAAAACCTCATGAGGATCGCATGAGTTTTTGATTTTCCATTGGGAGGGATTGTATGAGAATAGCATGCAGAAGGAATGAACATGCTGAGCATTTTTATTCCTCACTCAAAAAACTCAATGAAAAACTCACATCATTGAGTTTTTTTATGTGGCCCACAGAGTAACATTATGTGCGTTTCTGCATGGGTTTTCCAAACTGAAGAAAAAAAGCATGAAATTCTAATAAGTGTAATAAGTGTAAAGCTACATATGTATATACACATGAGAATTGTCGCCCATCTAGGAATTGGGTAATGATCCCCCTGAACTATATTAATCGTCTGCCAATGTACACACACAACAATCATCTGCTGAAACGGTCATTATTGGCCATTTCAGCTGACAGTTATTGCATGTGAGTATATGGCTTTAATTGCAGAATGATATACATTCTCCCAATCAAGGTGACATTCTCACGTGACATTCTGCCGTTTGGAGCAATAACATAAGAAGCTTAGCACCCTTCATATTTAAATATGCAAGTACAGAAATGTCTTTTTTCCTTCTTCTGTACAACTATTTTTGTAATGATTTTTAAGTAGCCGTAATCAAATTAAAATTGCTCATAATAAGTAAAACTAATGCGGGCTAACTGTAGTTCAGTAGTATATATTTCTTATATCTATGCTCAGTGGTGGGTAGGGATGGCCGAACATGGCAATTTTGCATTCATAATTGTTAATATGAATGTTCGTGTTGAGCCCTCTTGACGTTTATGGCAAGCAAACTTCTGAAACCTTCAGTGCATCTCTGCAGTGACAACTTCTTCAAAAAAAAGTGTACAGAATGTACAAAAACCTGGACAGTGGCATGGCGGAGGGGGCTCAAAATAGTCCGCAAAAATTATGTATTTTACGCAGAGGCTTTTTTCTCATGTGTAAATGCCAAAGATCACATATAGTTTCTAGATTTTTCAAATAAAGGTCTTTAGAATGGCTGCTGCGGCTATCTGACTATAAATGTTTATTTGCAGCCCCTTTAGCAGAGACCAGAATTGTGTGTCATTGCAGATGTATCTATTTTGAAACTTTTTGTAACTTAAAGTTTCAACAATTCAAATATTTCAACTCAACGTGTCACATTGCAAACATATTTACTGTACAGCCACACCATCCTTTCTGTCTGACAGAAAATAGCACCAGTCCTCAGAGAGGCCTGAAACGTGTCATTCCAAATGTATGCATTACATTTTTAAAAAATTGTATGTCATCAAAATTTTAAATTTCAAATATGTCCTGTCAATTGGTGTACAACACTGTAATTGCTTCCACTGTATGAGAAAAAATGTGGTGCAAGAAACTCCGCTCTAGACCTAGAGATGGCCCGAACCCCCAATTTTCGGTTTACGAACCGGGTTTGCAAACTTCCACAAAAAGTTTGGTTCGGACGAACTTCCGCGAACCGCAATAGACTTCAATGAGGAGGCGAACTTGGAAAACTATGAAAATGTATGCTGTCCACAAAAGTGATGGAAAAGATGTTTCAAGGGGTCTAACATCTGAGTTTTTGCATGGATGAGTGGAATAGACGCCAAAAGTCCCGGGGAAAAATCTGGATTTGACGCAAAGCAGCGTTTTAAGGGCAGAAATCACACTGAATGCACTGAATGCTAAATTGCAGGCCTAAAGTGCTTTAAACATTGTGCATGTGTATACATCAATCAGGTAGTGTAGAGTACAGCTTCACACTGACACACCAAACTCACTGTGTAACGCACCGCAAACAGCTGTTTGTGTTGTGACGGCCGTGCTGGACTGGTGCGCACCATGGCGAGAGTGCAGGCGATATCGGTTTTCAAGCCCATATGGTCGCCAGGCTGAGGTGATTGTCCAGCTGATCGAATTTGGTCTGTCCACAATGAAGCAAAGACCTTATTCATTTTGGGAGGTGGGTGCGGATGGCCCTCCCCGGCGCTGGCCACACTTGGGGGAGTCGTCTGTGCCACCCAGCCTCCCCCTCCGGGGTGTCGCTGTGGTCCCTAGGCAGTGAGAGAGCCTGGGGTCCCGCAGCCCCCCCGGTTGTATGGGGACATTGGGAAGCCTCCCCGTGGTGCTCCTGGATAGTGCTATGTAGCATGAACTAATTCCCGCAGGGCAACCGCTTTGCGGTATTAGTTTTTGACCCTGCAAAGTTTGGCATGCGAAAGCAAATGCAATTTTGCATGAGCAATGCCTCATGATAAGCCAATTTAGCCAGATTTGTAAGGGTTAAGCTTGGTGTTGAGCACGCATAAATCTTCTTGTGGTTAGCATTTTGCCTTTTCTGTCCTTTGGAGGCAGGTGGTGGATGGCTTGCTCTAGGTGGTGTGAGCCCTGGAGTGGGCTGTCTGTGCCTGTCCTCCCCCCCCCCCTTCTGGAGTGATGTGTGTGAGCCAGCCCCGAGCCCTACAGCTCGGGGTGACCCATGCGTCACTCCTTTCCCATGCAGTGCCCCCAAGTTAATGCGCAGTAGCAGAACACAATGGATGTTAAGGTAAGTGCCTGTTTTTAATTTTGGGAGGTGGGTGCGGATGGCCCTCCCCGGCGCTGGCCACGCTGGGGGGGTCATCTGCGCCACCCAGCCTCCCTCTCCGGGGTGTCGCTGTGGTCCCTAGGAAAACCTGCACTGGGGCCCATAGCTTCTTAGCTATGCCACTGGTTCTGCAATCCTAGTGGTGAAAATGATTAATTAGATTATCAGAAATGTATTTCTGCATATATATTTACAGGAAAACTCCAATTGCTTAAGATAATGACAGTCAATCTAGCTGCAATCTAGCTGCTAACCTGGGTTTCCTATCAGCAAGCTAGGCAAAGGGCTTTGCTTTTTTTGCAACATTTCTCAGTTAAAGAGGGTAGAAAAGGTAAGCTGAAAGGCTAATTGTACTGGCTGTGTTGTCTGGCTGTGACATATGAATCACAGGACTGGCTGGAGTGAATGCATTGTAACTGTGTTTTAGTTATCTAGTTTTAGTTCATCTTTAATTTGCCAGTCTAGATATGTACATTTAAATTGGAAAATCAACACGGTAATGAGAATTTTCTTTTCCTTTACATTATACCTCCTTACCCTAGAATAAACATTTTCCATGTCATTGTTGTCCGTCACACTAGCTTTCTGTTTTCCTATATAGCCCTGAATAGACAAATGAAATAATTAATACTGACAATCTCTTGATTGGAACATTTTTACACTGTAAGTCTTCTGTTGCTCTGACACATCTACTGCTTTGTTCTAACAAAATGGAGAGAAAAAAATCCACTAACTTAATAGTGCTTAACCTCATCTGACACTAAGTAAGTCCTTCTATCAAGCAATAATGCTGAATTGTAAATGTCAAGTCAATAAACGTTAAATATCTGGCTATATATATATGTGATACAGTGTATAAGCAAGCTGTTGCTGTAAATGAAGTAAAATGTAACCGGGGCGTTTGTGCTCAACAAAAGTCAGCCTATTAGAGTTAAATTTCCAACACAATGCAATATCAATGTATTTATGACCTTATGAGTGGTGAATTATTGTAGCTAGTGAATGTGCTGCCGAGATTATTGCTTATATCAATCTTCCCATGGCACGCAAGCAATAATTGGCGAAATTTGGTGGAGTACTTCAAGCTGTATAACATCTCGACTCGGATGTGACACCATTATCTGTTTGTTTCAAGAGAGCAGCTGCTTCATCACCATCATATTATCATTATAAACACTGAACAGTTAGGATTTCAAGGCGACATAGTTTCCAAATTTGACTCCAATGCACGGATAATTTTCTTGATAAATGTTGTAATTTTACAGCGATGATGCTCTGTTCAGGTTTAAAAAATGCATGAAATAGTCTTGATCCATCAGAAGCTGCAGTAACCGCACATGTGAGGCAGCAGGCCTGGAATTTCTTTATTGCTTCACAGCTACAATAATATTACAGGCAGTAGAAATCAGAGAATACTATAATAGACATAGAGATGTGTATTCAAAAAAACACAGAAAAAGCACCTATAGGAACACCAGTTTTCTGGTATAAATTATATATGCCCATTAAAAATTAAAACTGAAGGTTGGGTCCAGCAGGGCTCAAGCCTATAGAACAATTCCAGCCACCAACCAATTTCTGCCCAGTGAGTAATTCAGCAAAAATGAAAGAAAAAAAAACCACCGTTATTTTAACTTTCCTTATTGAAATCTATTCCCAACCATTAAAAAAATTAAAAGCATAGTAAGGTAGAATTTGAGTTGCCGTAATTTAACTTTATCCCAATCAGTAGCTGATACCCGCTTTTACATGAGAAATCTATTTCTTTTCACAAACAGACCATCAGGGGGCGCTGTATGACTGATATTGTGGTGAAACCCCTGCCACAAGAAGCTCTGAGGACCGCTGTACTTTTGACAGTTTGCCACAATGTACCAAGCTTCACAGACAGGAAATAGCTGTGTACTGCTGTCTCCAATGGCCAAAACAGCTAGCAGCAGCTACATAAACTGCCCACAGTAAAAATGTCACCATGTAATAAATTTCAGAATGTAAATCGGGGAGAGGAAAGATTTTACAATGAGCAAACACTGACTAAATCATTTATACATAATTATTGTAAAAATGAAGCACTTTTTTTATTACACTATTTTCACTGGAGTTCCTCTTTAAAGTGTGTGCCACAACCCACACCCAGGTACAACAGGGGTCAAAAGTCCAATATCAACAAGTAACTATAGCTCGATTATGTTTATTGATAAGAACACGCAATGACAATAGTGAGAGATTGCTGTTTTGGACAATATCCTTCATCAAGCTGCTATTTGACATCACTAATCGCATAAAACTACAAGCTTATATAGTTGAACACCACACACACCACACAACCATCAGAGATCAGTTAACAACTCATGAAGAGGAAGAGCCAAAACACAGGCCCAGGGAGGAACTACAGTATGCAAAAAATGGCAGCTCACCTGCAAGTACAGAACCATCCGGTATCCATGTCTGTGTGACACCGCAGACAGACACTTTTCTGTCCCACTCTGCACCTGCCAGATACTCACAACACAACTGCTGGACACTCCTGGTCATGTGACTCACCACATGAACGTAGCTGGCCTATCACATATGGTCTGCATACCTAATAATAAATTAATTAATCAGCAAGCAATATACAAAGTTAAAAACAAAAACTGAGGTCCAACTCCCTGCTAAGACCCCTTGGACCCATACCATGCAGCATTCTGATCCACCATGCCACCTTCTCGAGGAGACATTTGTGTTTGATCACCCCCTTCCAATCAGATGGATCCCCATTGATCACCATTACTCGGAGTCGGGACTGAGATTTTTGATTTCTTGTAAAGTGTTTGGCATCTAGATTGGTCAAACCATTTCTGATGGCAGATTGATGTGCTCCTTGAGATGTTGTGTGGTCTTACCCACATAAACCAACCCACATGGGCACTACATATCTAGAATTACAAGCTAAGGGACTCCTAATGGTAAATGAAGTGCCCTGTGTGGGGTGGTAGAACTTATCACCTCGGAGGACATTTCCACACATATGGCATCCCAAGCATCAGCTTTTGCATTTAACTTTGTATTTTGCTTGCTAATTAATTAATTAATTAATTAATTAATTCATGTATTATTAGGTATGTATTTAAGTTGTTGTATATATTATATTGTTATTGATCTTTTACAATCATTTGCATAACTACTTTCATACTAACTATTATTCATTTATGTTTAGAGATGGCCCGAACAGTTCGCCCAGCGGGTAGTCCACGCGGATAACAGCCCGTGGCGGGTAGCCGACACATATCGTGTTTGTCCTGTCTCCTATACCTCGTCATTAGGCTAAACTTTGACCCTCTACATCACAATCAGCAGACACATGGCAGCCAATCAGACTGCACTCACCCACGGACCCTGCCCCCCCCTATAAAATCACTGCAGCGTCGGCCATGTTCTCAGTCTGCTGATCTTGCTATAGTGAGAGCAGGGAGAGCTTGCTGTAGAGCTAGGGAAAGCATTAGTTATGCTGTTGTTAGCTTGCTCCTCACTTAATCTTGTTGCTGAAAGCACCCCACAAAAAGCTCTTTTGAGAGGTAATATTCTTCTGATCTGTTCGTGTGTGTGTGTGTATGTGTGACCACATACAGCCCGGTCACAGCTGGGCCTAATTGCTGTACTGTGCCAGGCCCACACTCTTTATACCATTGCATATCTTTTCCCTGCATTTGTGATTTAACTTACTAAACATAGCTGTCTTTGTGGGTGACACTGCATACAGCCCACAGAGAGACTGGGGCAGTTAGCTAGGCTGTTGCTGGGCCTTGCAGTTTTACTATCGCCTTCTATCTATTACAAGCCAGCACACTGTCTATCATCATAAGCTGTGCTTAGCTTGCAAGTTTATCTGTTATTGATATCTGTGTGGGCTACACACTGCATACAGGCCATAGTCAGTTGCTGGCCCTTGTTCTACTATACTCTTCTAACTATTGCAATTTGCAAGCAAGCCAGCACACTGTCTATCATAAGCAGTGCTTAGCTTGCAACTGTATTTGTGATTTGAAGTACTACATAGGATACCTCTCTGTGTGTGTTAAAGTACGCAGCCCAGTGATACACACACACACACACACACACACACACACACACACACACACACACACACACACACACACACACACACACACACACACACACACACACACACACTAGAGATGGCCCGAACAGTTCACCGGCGAACGATTCCCGGCATACTTTCAGTGGTTCGCGTTCGCCAGTGAACGCAAACTTTTCTGGAAGTTCGGTTTGCCCCCATAATGCACCATTTGGGTCAACTTTGACCCTCTACATCACAGTCAGCAGGCACATTGTAGCCAATTAGGCTACATTTCCTCCTGGAGCCCCCCCCCCCCCTTTAAAAGGCAGGCAGCATCAGGTAGTGGACTCACTCGTGTGCCTGCAGTAATTAGTGAAGGGATAGCTGCTGCAGACTCTCATAGGGAAAGCTTAGTTAGGCTCTTGTAGGCTTGTTAGCTTGCTCCTTGCTGATTCTTATTGCTAAAAAAGCACCCCACAACAGCTCTTTTGAGAGCTAATCTTGTTCTTGTGATCTATTTTTTTTTCTGTGTGTCCCACTGACACTTGTGTTGCATAGACAGCCTTGATAATTCATACTGTGTGTGCCACTGCCAGGCCCAGCACATTCAGTGACTACCTGTGTGTGTGACAGGTGCACATTGTAATACCCATTACTGCATATACCTACCTACCTGTTGTTCACAGTGCACCCACCTACCTACGTGAGTTGAGTGCACGCATTGTCACTGTGCCTGTCTGTGTGTGACAGGTGCACATTGTAATACCCATTACTGCATATACCTACCTAGCTGTTGTTCACAGTGCACCCACCTACCTACGAGACAGGTGTGTGACAGGTGCACATTGTTTTTGGTCACTACCTTGGGATGTGCATGCCATGCCTGCTGCCTTCCTTGGATGTGTGGTAGCCGTTCTTGTTCTTTTGCCCACAGCATGCCTGCTGCCTTCCTTGGATGTGTGGTGGTGTTAGCCGTTTCTTAGGCTCTCAATCCGTACCGGAATTGAACCAGGATTTTCTGGCCATCACCCATGGTCACTCGAAATGGCAGACTTGCCCTCCATAAAAGATTCTTGATGCAGGTACCGAACAGCAAGCAGAAGTATTTAAAAAAATAGATGTAAGCTTTAACAATGGTAGAGAAAGAACCATCTAAAGTTGATAAGGCAGTCAGACATTACCTGACATCACTGAGTGAGGAAAAGCAATCTTGCCATGGTGCGCACCAGTCCAGCACGGCTGTCACTACGCAAACAGCTGTTTGCGGTGCGTTACACAGTGAGTTTGGTGTGTCAGTGTGAAGCAGTACTCTAATTACACTCCCTGATTGATGAATACACATGCAAGATGTTTTAAAGCACTTTAGGCCTGCAATTTAGCATTCAATGTGATTTCTGCCCTTAAAACGCTGCTTTGTGTCCAATCCAGATTTTTCCCCGGGACTTTTGGCGTCCATCCCACTCCACCATGCCCCACTCCAAGTGTTAGACCCCATTAAACATCTTTTCCATCACTTTTCTAGTTTTCAAAGTTCGCCTCCCCATTGAAGTCAATTGCGGTTTGCGAAAGTTTGCACGAACCGAACTTTCTTGGGAGTTTCGCGAACCGAAAATCGGAGGTTCGGGCCATCTCTAACACACACACACACAGCTGCTGTGTATTTGAGACTGATTGTGTGCCTCTTCGTGATTACACACACTGTCTACCACTATTGAATATTGTTAGTAGTACTGCACATGCCCAATATGGGAAAACTAACAGGCAGATGTGGGCCACCCCGCAGGTATGTTCGAGGACGTGCTGGTGTGATTTTGTGAAGCCCTCGACCAAAGTACAGTGTTCAGAAGGCACGTACCCGCCTCAACCCTCACAATTCTGAGGACGTGGTTGACTGGCTTAAACATTGCACCACATCTTCTACAGCTTCCGCTCAGATCATCCATGACACACACCTTCTTCCTCCTGCTCAGCTTCTGGTTTCACACAAAAACGTAACACTACTACCACTAGCAACCCAGTTGCTCCACTTGATGTGTCAGAGGAGTTATTCACACATGATGCATTTAGTTATACACTTGGGGTCATCCAGCCAACACGCCCTTCAAGGCCCACCACCCGATGCCAACATTCCAAAGCTCACCAGTGTGGAATTTTTTTTTATTTGTGTGCCTCTGATACCAGCAATACCATCTGCAACCTCTGCCAAAAGAAACTGAGTCGTGGGAAGCCCAACACCCAACTAGGGACAACTGCTTTGCGAAGGCACCTGATTGCAAAACACAAACACCAATGGTATGCACACATTAATAAAAGCAGCACACAAATATAAACAGCCTTTGCGGCTGTTTGCGGCGGTGCATTAAACAGTGAGTTTGGTCTGTCAGTGTGAAGCAGTACACTACGTATACTACCTGATCGATGTATACACATGCAAGATGTTTTAAAGCACTTTATGCCTCCAATTTAGCAATACAATGTGATTTCAGCCCTTTAGGGATTATAACCCTGCTCTGCGTCAAATCCAAAATTTTCCTCGGGACTTTTGGTGTGTATTGCCCTCCGCCATGCCCCCCTTCAGGTGTTAGACCCCTTGAAACATCATTTTCCATTACTATTGTGGCCAGAAACAGAGATTGTAGTTTTTAAAGTTCGCCTGCGCATTGACATTTATTGCTGTTCGCCGAGTTCGACAGTCCGCATACTTTTGCGGAAGTTCGCGCCTGCAGTCCATGGACCCAAAATCTGAGGTTCAAGCCATCTCTATTTATGATAGCTCTTTCAACATTCCTGGTGATGGAGAGGAGCACCGCTGAGGATTACATGCATGCAGAGGCAACCATTAACTTCGATGGATATTCTGAACTAAGCCAGCTACTACAGCACTGATGATTACTGCAGCATTGTTGTTGGTCACTATGACAACCACTAGCTGCTTTGATATTAGCTACAGTAATGGTGATGCTGCCTTGAGGGGCCTAACTATCCAGTATGTTGGTTGCAATGCAGGCCATCTTTGAGTAGCTGGCAGGAGAGTGGATCTTTTTTATTTGTTTTGTTTTGGATGTGGTGTCACATGGACATGGATACCAAATGGCTCTGAACTGTCAGGTGAACTACTCTTTTTGCATACTTTAGTTTCCCACTGGGTTCATGTTTTGGCTCCTCCTCCCCTACCCCAGGAATTTCAGGCCTCTGATGGTTGTGGGGTATGGTGTTGAATTATATACCCTTGTGGCTGCAGCTTAATGAACGTTATCGCCTGAAACAGCCATCTGTCCTTGCTGTCATTATGTTTTCTTATGCTGTGCTAAATAAACCTGATTTTTTGATATTTCACAAAAGTGAGTATACCTCTCACATGTTTGTGTACACCCCTCAAAGTAACTCAAGACACGTCCATTAATGTGGAAACTACTGGCAACAAAAGTGAGTACACCCCCTAATTAAAGAATTTCAAATCTGTGCTGAAAGTGTTAATAGTTTGTGTGCCCACCATTATTGTCCTGCACTGTCTTAACTCTCTTGGGCATGGAGTTCACTAGAGCTAAAGAGAGGCCACCACAGGAACTCTCTTCCACTCCTCCATGATAAAGCTAGTGGATGTTAGAGACCTTGTGCTCCTCTACCTTCCATTTGAGGATGCTTCACGGATGCTCAATAAGGTTAAGGTCTGGAGACATGCTTTGTCAGTCCAGCACCTTTATTCTCAGTTTCTTTAGCAAAGCAGCAGTTGTCTTGGGGATGTGTTTAGGGTTACAATGTTGGAATACTGCCCTACAGTCCAGTTTCCAAAGGAAGGGGATCATGCTCTGCTTCAGTATGTCAAAGTACATTACTGGTTCCCTCAAAGGACTGTAGCTCCACAGTGTCTGCAACACTCAGGCAGCTCCAAACCATGACATTGACAGCAACATTCTTGATTGGCAAGACACGCTTGTCTTTAGGGCTAGTTCACACAACAAGAGCTTTTCTAAGCACTTTATGATTTTAAAAGCTCCTGCTATTGTAAACCTATGTGTGTGTTCTCACTGGAGAGATGTGATTTTGTAAAAATCCCCCAAAGCAATGCATTAGCAAGAGCTTTTTAAAATCACTAGTGCTTAACTTCTTGGCGACCGTGTCATGTCGATTGGCTAGCACGCGGCAACAGCCCCAGGACCGCCTAACGCCAATCGGTGTAAAGTCCTTGGGGCGGAGTTTGCAGGGGATCGTGTGCAATGATGCGCGCGATCCTCGCTTGAATTATGGAGCGGAGCATTCGCTGTTAGGAGACAGTTAGACGTGAAACCACCATCTAATAACAGTGTACAGCACTGCAAACTAAGGCAGCGCTGTATGACACGGCTGTCCCCTCCAGAGGCGCAGAATTGATCGGTTGTCATAGGCTGATGCCTATGACAGCCGATTACAGTGCTTGGCTGTCAGGGAGGGAGGGTGGGTTATTAAAAAATAAATAAATAAATAGGGAATTTTATTATAAAATAATAACAATACTATTTGTAAAAAAAAAAAAAAAAAACACTGGGAGAGCGATCAGACCCCACCAAAAGAAAGCTCTGTTTAGAATCGGGTGCCTGATACTGTGACCTAGGCAAATGTCACTTGCAAAGTACTTCTCCAATATATCAGCACACAGAATTTTCTGGAATCACGCTCTTTTATTGAGCCATCTGTATCCACAAAGTAATAGTCGACAATTGTTTTGGGGCCTCGCAGGGTCCCCCTTTATCAAGGCGTGTGGTTTACATGCATCAAAAGTGAACCTGTGTTATATACTAAACTAATCCATGATACCCTTCCCCAAAAGTGACCCAAACAGTGATGTCATCTCCCAACTTAGCATAGTAAACATGTCATATTTCAAACAATATCACATAATCAATAAACAGAGATGGCCCGAACCTCAGATTTTCGGTTCGCGAACCTCGTTCGACTTCAATAGGGAGGAAAACTTTGAAAACTAGAAACACTTATGCTGGCCACAAAAGTGATGGAAAAGATGTTTCAAGGGGTCTAACATCTGAGGTTTTGCATGGATGAGTGGGATAGACGCCAAAAGTCCCAGGGAAAAATCTGGATTTGACGCAAAGCAGCTTTTTAAGGGCAGAAATCACACTGAATGCTAAATTGCAGGCCTAAAGTGTTTTAAAACATCTTACATGTGTATACATCAATCAGGGAGTGTAATTAGAGTACTGCTTCACACTGACACACCAAACTCACTGTGTAACGCACAGCAACCAGCTGTTTGTGTTGTGACGGCCGTGCTGGACTGGTGCGCACCATGGTGAGATTGCTTTTCCTCAGTGATATCAGGTAATGTCTGACTGCCTTATCAACTTTCAATGGTTCTCTCTCTACCATTGTTAAAGCTTACATCTATTTTTTTTTTAAATTACATTTTCTGCTTGCTGTTCAGTACCTGCAACAAGAATCTGTTATGGAGGACAAGTCTGCTATTGTGAGTGACCACGGGTAATGGCCGGGGAATCAGGGTTCGATTCTGGTCCAGAGTGGGAGCCTGAGAACTGGCTACCACCACCACACATCCAAGTAAGGACCCATTTTATTATTATTATTATTATTTATTGTATTTATAAAGCGCCAACATATTACGCAGCGCTGGACAATAAATATATACAATGATACAAGGATGACAGACATAACAAGGTTATACAACATAGAACAAAGTTATACATGCAAATTGTACAAAATACATGATCATGCAATATGGGCTAGTTATGTAGGCCCAGTAATACAAGTACAGGCTGTCATAGAACAGGAGCACATGATCCTGTAGATTACACTAGGGAGTAGAGGACCCTGCCAGAGGCTTACAATCTAAAGGGAGGGGTGGAAACACTAGGGGGGGCTGTTAAATATTCCTTAAAGAGTTACTGTGTGGTAGGCGGTGGGTAGACCATCATAAAGAGGTGGGTTTTGAGGGCTTGCTTGAATGTGTTGAAAGAGGGAGCAAGTCTGATGGGTGGTGGAAGGGCATTCCAGAGGGTGGGGGCAGCTCTTGAGAAATCCTGCAGGCGGGCATGGGAGTGTGAAATGTGGTGAGGCGAAGGTCGTTGGAGGAACGGAGGGGGCGACCTGGTGTATACTTGTGAACAAGCTCCGAGATGTAGGTAGGGCAGGTTTTGTGCACAGATTTTTACGCCAGGCATAGAATCTTGAAACTTATCCTGAAACGGATAGGGAGCCAGTGCAGGGATTCACAAAGGGGAGATGTGGATGCAGAGCGGTGCGAAGAATGGATGAGTCTTGCAGCCGCGTTCATCACTGATTGAAGGGGGGCAGTGCGTGTCAGGGGGAGGCCAGAAAGGAGGGAGTTACAGTAATCAAGGCGGGAGATGATGAGGGCATGGATGAGCAGTTTGGTCGTGTCCGGGGTTAAGAAGGGGCGGATCTTGGAGATATTACGGAGGTGGAAATGTTTTGGATGTGTGGGATGAAGGAGAGGTCAGAGTCCAAGGTGACACCCAGACAGCGGGCCTGGGAGGTAGGGAGAATGGTTGTGTTGTCGATTGTGAGGTGGAAATCTGGGAGGGGTGCAGCAGCATGGGGTGGAAAGATCAGAAGCTCAGTTTTGTCTAGGTTAAGCTTTAGGAACCTAGCTGACATCCAGGAGGAAATTGCTGAGAGACACGAGGAGACCTTGTTTATGGTGGTGGATGAGAGATCGGGGGTATGGAGGTAAATCTGAGTGTCATCTGCATAAAGGTGGTAATTGAAGCCCAGGGAGGAGATAAGCTTGCCAATTGAGGAGGTGTATATGGAGAAAAGAAGGGGGCCTAGAACAGAGCCCGGGGGGACCCCAACTGAGAGGGGGGCAGGGGTTGAGGAGGAGCCATTGAAGGAAGTGGTGAAGGAGCGATTGGATAGGTAGGAGGAGATTCAGGCCAAGGCAAGACCATGGATGCCCATGGACTGTAGTGATTGGAGGAGGAGGGAGTGGTCAACAGTGTCAAATGCTGCAGAGAGGTCAAGGAGGAGCAGGATGGAATAACTGCCTTTGGCCCTGGCAAGGGTAAGGTCGTTGACCACCTTGGCGAGGGCTGTTTCAGTTGAGTGTGCAGGTCGGAATCCAGACTGTAGGGGTCAAGTAGGGTATTAGTGTTGATGTATTGGGTAATGCGCTGGTGGACTAGGCGTTCGAGGAGTTTAAAAGCATAGGGAAGGAGGGAGATTGGGCGGTAGTTTGAGGGTAGGGATGGGTCGAGTGAGGGTTTTTTCAGCAGGGGAAGTACAGTGGCCTGTTTGAATGCTTTGGGGAAGATGCCTGTGGAAAGGGAGAGATTGTACAAGGAGGTGAGGACTGGGGCCAGGTCAGGGAAGTGAGGACGAAGAGAATTTGCGGGTACCGGATCACAGGGAGAGGATGTGGGGGGGGGGGGAGCCACTAGCAGCAGGCTGACTTCATCAATGGTGGCAGGAGCAAAAGAGGCCGAGGGGTGGATGAGTCAGGGGAGCAGCTGGGAGGGAAGGCAAGGGGACAACCTGAGAGGCATTGGGAAGGGAGGGATGGAGGAGGGAAATTTCATTGCGTATTGTTGCACTTTTAGTGGTGAAGTGGTTGGCAAAGTCATTGGCTGAGAGGGAGGAGCTGGGAGGGGGAGGAGTGGGGTTGAGGAGGGAATTGAAGGTAGCAAAAAGCTGTCGAGGGTTGGAAGCTTGGGTTCCAATCAGTGCAGCAAAGTACCTTTGTTTAGCCTCAGAGAGGGCAGTGTGGAAGAGTAACAGTTTGGCCTTGTAATCTAGGAAGTCAGAATTGAGATGTGATTTCCTCCATTTCCGTTCGGCTGCTCGAGTTTCTTTCCTGAGGTTACGTGTGTGGGTGTTGTGCCAGGGTTGGGGGGCTCGATAGGGTGGAAGATTGAGGGAGCAGCTTGATCTAAAGCAGATGAGAGGGCAAGGTTATAATGTGCAGCCGCTTCATTGGGGCATGTTAGGGTAAGTAGGTGGGAGGAGAGGTAGAGAATGGGACTTGCTAGGACATTTGGCCTGAGATTACATAGGTCTCTCTGCCATCGACCAGGCTGAGGGGTGGGGAGAGAAGTTGTTGGTGGGGAGATGGTGCAGGTGAGGAGGTGATGGTCAGAGATAGGGAAAGGTGTGATGTCCAGGTTGCTGAGGGAGGTGGACTTTGAGAATATGAGGTCAAGAGTACGACCAGCGTGGTGGGTGGTGGAATTTGTGTGCTGCGAGAGACCAAGGGATTTGGTGAGGGAGAGTAGCTGCTTGGCAGCAGTGGAGATAGGCTCATCAATAGGTAAGTTGAAATCCCTGAGTATGATGGTGGGGAGGTCAGATGACAGGATGTGGGGGAGCCAGGAGGCCAGGTTGTCCAGGAAGAGTGAAGTTGGAGCAGATGGGGGGTGATATAGGACCGCAATGATGGCTGGGAGAGGTTGGTACAGGCGGATTACACGGGCCTCAAAGGATGAGAAGCAGGGCCGGATTTCTGGGAAGGTCACAGAGGCCAAGGCCTAGGGCGTTAAAAATCAGCAGGGCGGCAGGACTTGGAGAGATAAGAGGTCACATGTCAAAGTAAATCACCTCTCCTGCTTTGCTCTGGTCTGCCTGAATTCCAGAGACCCCTGCATCTCTTTTACTTGTGCAAAGTGTGTGTTATGGCAGTCAGCATCTGCTGTCACCTGCATGATGAGAGGGGACAAACAATCTGCTGTGAGAAGAAAAATATATGGTCTCAAGTAGCAGAACTCTTGAGTTCCGATTAGTTTTTTTCATGCAGCACGCATTCACGGGCAGGAATTAGGAGCTCTCCCCCTTCTTGACTGATGTTAGTTTATTACTAGTAGGTCAGTGCTGTTAAAGACCTCAGATCTGTTAGATTTATGGCTTTTTTTTTTCCTCCTAGAGAATGACAACAACATTCTTTGTGCTACAGTTTAACTCTTTCCTGACATTTTTTTTGCCAGCAAAGTACTGTGTTGACCATCAGTGAAAGCAGGATGTTTTGAAACAGAATGACAACTGTGTTATATTTATTTATATTTACAAAACAATCAATGCATTTCCTGCTGACTGTATATATAGCTGTGTGCCTAACATCTTGTATATAGTAACAAAGTCTGAAGACGGCTCATTAGCCAAAGGCTCACTGTTTTTCTTTTGGTTAGCCAATAAAAAGTGTTATTCTGTTACAAAACTTCCTGCTGACTGATTTTAAGATCTGTCTTAAGTGCTAAATTGTCACTGCTGGGTACACACAATGCAATTTTCTGACAGATTTACTGTCACATCGACTATTTCCAACATGTCCAATCTGCTTTCCAATCAATTTTCTGAATGTTTTTTCATAGAAGTGAACAGCAAATTGATCGAAAAATTGAAATTAGATCAGCCATGATGGAAATAATGGACCTGACAGTAAATCTGTAGCATTACACTACATCTATGCCAGCATGTGTAGTGTCAGATCCTTCTACTTACCTGTTCTCTGGTTTGGATGGGCTTCTCTCCATTGCGCTGCACTGTCCCCTATTTGTGGCTCTGACGGCAGAAAGTTGCACAGAGGACAAAGAAGCAGCGCTGTCCACTGGGGCTCCTTGTGATTTTGCACTCCTGTATGCATGTGCACAGGAGCCAAGGGAGTGTTATGGGTATATGTACTTGACAAGTGCTGCTGAGTGCTCATACATGAGCATCATTTCTAAAGTATGCAAGCCCAGAACACTATCGCCTGCTGTGTATGCAGACAGAAGCGCAAAATTACATGGAGTGGACAGAGCATGCACTGCTTCTTTGTTGAACGGGGCAAAGCAGAAACACAGAGGGGGCCCCGTTCAAACTAGTCAGAGTTGGACAGAATGTTTGGGGGGGGGGGGTGGCGGTTGCTGACAGCCGGCCTAGGGCGCTGTAAAGTACAAATCCAGCCCTGATGAGAAGTGCAGGGAAGGGGGAGGTGATAGGACCCGGAAGGTGCAGGGTGTGGAGAGAAGCAGACCCACTCCTCCTCCAGACCTGTTGTCAGGTCTGGGGGTATGACTGAGATGCAGTCCCCCATAGGAGAGAGCAGCGGCTGCGGTACAGTCAGAGGGGGTGAGCCATGTCTCTGTGAGGGCGAGGAAGGTGAAGGATTTGGAGAGGAAGAGCTCATGGATGGATGTGAGCTTGTTGTGGACAGATCTGGCATTCCATAGACCACAAAACAGAGGGAGAGAGTGCCTGGGGGTTGTATGGATGGGAATTAGATTATTATGGTTTGGTCTGCGGATGCAAGAGGAGTGTGGAGGGACTGGAAGGGGGGTGGCTGGGAGTTTGGGGACCAGTGGGGGTCTAGGGATGGGTGGGTTGAGGATGGAGGGAGAAAGTACTGGGACCAGCTGGAGAAGCAGGTGGAGGAATAGCATGTGGTAGTGGTGGAGGGGTAGCAAAGGGTTGGTAGGAATATGGTGGGTGAAGTGTGGGTGAGCCAGAGAAAGGTCAGGGGGGAAGGGGTACATTACGTTGTGTGGTGAGGAGGCTGGCAGTGGTTTGGACTGAGGTAGATGTGTAGAGAACGGTGGAAGATGCATGGAGTAGGAGAGAGGAAGAAATGTGTGTAAGGTTTGGATAGTGATCAGGAATGCAGGTGAGGCTAAAAGATTGAGGAAGTTACCTTGGTGTAAAGCTGATTTCTGCTGAATTGCTGTTGAATTTTGGTAAATTCTGGTTAATTTCCACCCTTTGAAAATTACCCTTAGAAGACGACCCGAAGTTGGCCGACCCGACTACCAGACCTCCTGATATACACACAGCATCAGAGCAAATGAGTAATCAGGATGGTCTGGCAGACGATTTGCAGTTAAGCAGGGGGGTGGGCCGCTAGAGTCTCCTGCAAGTCAAACAAGCTTGTAGGTGTTACAACTTTGTTTGAAATTACAGACAGGCCAGCAGTGTGAAACAAAAGCCAGAATTTCAATAGCAAGTAGTAAATTACAATGTAAATATGTTACTTAGGCGCTACTAATATGAAAAGCAGAGCAGGACAGCAGAAATGAGGCACATGTAATAGATTAGAGATGAAACATACACAGCAGATGGATGCAGTAGGAATCGGTTTTAAATTGAGTGCAGGTCAGATTAGAGGTGAAACATACACAGCAGATGGATGCAGTAGGAATCGGTTTCAAATTGAGTGCAGGTCACCCATTTGCTGTATAAGTAATGTACCTGCCCTCACCGTGCTTTGCAGACTAGGCATCTGTGGTCACCACTTGCCTTTAATGAGAATCTGTTATGGTGGGCAAGTCAGCCATTCATTCAACTGTGTGAAACTTTCGATGGTACCTTCTCAGTAGCATGGTGACCACGGGTAATGGCCGGGGAATCCTGGTTCGATTCCAGTCCGGAGTGGAAGCCTAAGAAATGGCTACCACCACCACACATCCAAGGAAGGCAGCAGGCACGCTGTGGGCAAAGGAGCAGGAATGGCTACCACAAATCCAAGGAAGGCAGCAGGCATGGCATGCACGTCCCGAGGTAGTGACCAAAAATAACAATACAGGAGGACTTTCGAGGCCCTGCTGTATATGAGATGAATCAGCTTTAAATCCTTTAATGAGAATCTATTATGGAGGGCAAGTCTGCCATTGTGACCACAGGTAATGACCGGGGAATCAGGGTTTGATTCCGGTCCGGAGTTGGAGCCTGAGAAACGGCTACCACCACACATCCAAGGAAGACAGCAGGCATGGCATGCACGTCCCGAGGTAGTGACCAAAAATAACAATACAGGAGGACTTTCGAGGCCCTGCTGTATATGACACTGATTGACTTTACTGCCTGTAATAAGAATCTGTTATGGAGGGCAAGTCTGCCATCCATTCAAGTGAAAGGTATGCACTGACTGCCAGGTATAATACAATGTGCAGTCACAGCAGCAGTGAAAGGTATGCAGTGACTGCAAACAGCTGTTTGTGTAGTGATGGCCGTGCTGGACTGGTGCGCACCATGACGAGAGTGCAGGTGATGGCGGCTTTCCAGCCCATATGGTCGCTGGGCTGAAGTAACTGAATGATAGAACAGTGACTGTCTAGCTGATCAAATTTGGTCTGTCCACAATGAAGCAACGGCCTTATTATCGTGGGTGTGCCCCCTTGCCCCGAGACACATATATAGCTGGCGTCATTGCTTCATTCTGATATGCAAGCCCCTTCACCGTGGCAAGGTAATGATCACGAAGGGGAATGGGCACATGTACATGCCTTTTGTTTTGTTGTTGCAGCTGCACTGCAGCCAGAAAAATTAGGCAGGCATGTACACACACTAGAAAAATTATTATAGCGGCCGCTGCTAGCAGCGGCCTTAAAAATTCAGGAATCCACCTGGAGTCCTGGACCCTGTTGGTGGTGCCGGAGAAGGCAGTCAATCGGCCTGCAGGCAGAGGTGCTGTGTGGGGAGCGACTTAGTCTTGGGGCAGGCAGCCAGTCACACAGCGTGCAGGCAGAGATGCTGTGTGTGGGGACTGACTTAGTTTTCGGGCGGGCAGTAGCCCTCCGGGATCCATGCCTCATTCATTTTGATGAAGGTGAGGTACTGAACACTTTTGTGACTTAGGCGACTTCTCTTCTCAGTGACAATGCCTCCAGCTGTGCTGAAGGTCCTTTCTGACAGGACACTTGAGTCAGGGCAAGACAGAAGTTGGATGGCAAATTGGGACAGCTCAGGCCATAGGTCAAGCCTGCACACCCAGTAGTCCAAGGGTTCATCGCTGCTCACAGTGTCTACATCCACACTTCAGGCTAGGTAGTCGGCTACCTGGCGGTTCAGGCGTTGGTGGAGGGTGGATCCGTAAGCGCTAAGTCGAGGTGTTGGACTAAAGAATGTCCGCATGTGATGTCTGCTGCGGTTGTTCTTCCGCCGCCGCCTCCTCCTCCAAAAAAAAACACCTTCCTCATCATCCGAGTCTGACTCCTCTTCCCCACACGACTCTTCCTCCTCCTCCCCCTCTGTGCTGCCGCAGCTGTTGAGGAAACATCTGGTTCTGTTGAAATTTGCTCCCACAACTGTTCCTCCCGTGACTGTTCCTGTTCACGCTCCTCCACAGCTTGATCCACCACTCTACGCATGGCACGCTCCAGGAAGTAAGCGTACGGGATCAAGTCGCTGATGGTGCCTTCACTTTGACTCACCAGGTTGGTCACCTCCTCAAACGGCCGCATGAGCCTGCATGCATTTCGCATCAGTGTCCAGTTGTTGGGACAGAACATTCCCATCTCCCCAGATTGTGTCCTTTTACTGAAATTGTATAGGTACTGGGTGACAGCTTTCTCCTGTTCTAGCAGGTGAGAGAACATGACCAGGGTCGAATTCCAGCGAGTCGGGCTATCACATATCAAGCGTCTCACCGGTAAGTTGTTTCTCCGCTGAATGTCTGCAAAGCGTGCCATGGCCGTGTAAGACTGCCTGAAATGCCCACACAACTTCCTGGCCTGCTTCAGGACATCCTCTAAGCCTGGGTACTTTGACACAAATCTTTGCATGACTAGATTCATCACATGTGCCATGCAGGGTACATGTGTCAGCTTTCCCAAATTCAACGCGGAAATGAGATTGCTGCTGATGTCACACACCACGTTGCCGATCTCCAGCTGGTGTGGGGTCAGCCACTGATCCACCTGTTTGTTAAGAGCAGCCAGGAGAGCTGGTCCAGTGTGACTCTCCTATAAACAACAAGTGTGAGCGCCAAGGCAGAAGGCGACCACAGCCGAGAAGGACAATGTCCAAAAGTCCACACAAGCAATGAATATATAAAGTCAGCGCAGGTCTATAGTAATACAGCTTTCGTCACATTATAAGGTTGTAAACGAGTTTGATAGATGGTCCGCAGAACTTTCAAATGGTGTCGTTTCACCAGCGATGTTGCACACCACAAATTCCTCCGGAATATAGTAGATATCCTGAGGTCGCAGAGACTCGCCAAAGGGGAGTCCAGTAGGATAGTGACATGAAAGAGATGTATGGCACATCTAAGTGTAAACCGTCTTTATTACATAACAAGTAAAACTATTTAAAAACAAAGATAAAAGAAACTCACATACGGGGCCCGTGCACTGGGAACCCCGAAAAAGTAGCATGCATAAAATGGTCAATAGAAGACCTCAAATAAAATGGTGCCGCCTGTCACCTTCCCGACCGGTTTCGCAATCTTCCGTCATCAGGGGAGAAAGGCGACCAGGCGGCCAGCACCAACTTTATAACATTTTTTGAATTAAAAAGTGGGAGTGGTTAGGCTCCACCTTATTCAGACTACACTAGTCAAAGGCAGAAAGCATCAAACACAAAATAAAACATTGTGACAAATTGCATTGTGTCAGAGGGAAAGTAGCAAAAGATCTCTCAGATAGTGTGAATAGGAAGAGGTGAATGCAATATTACCTGCATATTCAATTCATAGTAGGCTAGTTAAGGCTAAATTAAAAACTAGATTGAGGGCATGTCTTTCCTATGTAAAAACTTCTTTCTAGCTGAAAAGCAGGCACTTCCTGTACCGGAAGTAGTCACTGGTACTCAGCAACCTACTTTTTCGGGGTTCCCAGTGCACGGGCCCCGTATGTGAGTTTCTTTTATCCTTGTTTTTAAATTGTTTTACTTGTTATGTAATAAAGATGGTGTACACTTAGATGTGCCGTACATCTCTTTCATGTCACTATCCTTCTGGACTCCCCTTTGGCGAGTCTCTGCGACCTCAGGATATCTACTATATTCTGGAGGAATTTGTGGTGTGCAACATCGCTGGTGAAACGACACCATTTGAAAGTTCTGCTGACCATCTATCAAACTCGTTTACAACCTTATAATGTGGGTTGTTGGAATCTGGTAAGCCTTGCTTCCTTACCTTTTTATTCGAAGATCCTGTATACCAGTGTGACTCTCCGCTTTGAGGCAAGACATGTCTAAGATGGCGTGACACCATTGTAGCTGGCATGCAGCATAGGCCCTGGCGGGGGCTGTGTAGCTGGAGAGGAGATTGCAGCACCAGTAGAATTGAACTGCCATTCAGCCAAGGAGGAGGAGGACGATAGCAGGAGGAGACGGAGAGGAGGTGGCAGGAGGCCTGCAAGCCGTGGAGGTGTCACAAGTTGGTCCGCTGCACAGCCACATACTCCCTGCTTGACATTGGTCACCAGGTTGACCCAATGGGCTGTGTAAGTAATGTAGCAGCCCTGACCGTGCTTGGCAGACCAGGCATCCGTGGTCAGGTGGACCCTTGACCCAACGCTGTGTGCCAGAGATGACACCACTTGCCTCTCCACTTCATGGTACAGTTTGGGTATCGCCTTTTCAGAGAAATAATTGCGGCCTGGTATCTTCCACTGCGGTGTCCCAATGGCCACAAATTTACGGAAGGCCTCAGAGTCCACCAGCTGGTATGGTAACAGCTGGCGAGCTAACAGTTCCGCCAAGCCAGCTGTCAGACACCGGGCAAGGGGATGACTGGCAGAAGTTGGCTTCTTCCGCTCAAAGATTTCCTTCATGGACACCTGGCTGATGTGGGCAGAGGAGCAGGAATCGCTCAAGGGCAGAGGAAGAGTGGAGGAGGGTGGCTGTGAAGGTGAAAGGGAGAAAGTAGCTGAAGATGCTGCACCTGAAGGAGGAAGAGGAGAAGGAGGTGGCTTTTCTTTTGTGTGCTGCTTTTGCTCAGGTGCTCTTCTCATTGCAGTTTGTGCCTTTTCTCCATGTGCCTTTGTAAGGCACTTGTCCCTACGTGGGTGTTGGACTTTCCATGGCTCAATTTTTGGAGGCAGAGAGAACAGATGGCATTGCTCCAATCTGAGGCAGACACACTAAAAAATGTCCAAACCGCTGAGCCCCCCTGGGGTGATGGCATTATGGTGGCATCAGCAGCTGATGTTAAAGGTCATGTTGGCTGGCTGTACATAGGTGGCGATACATGGCGCCGGACACTGCCACCAGCTGTCTCTGATGACGAGCTCCCCCTGCTTCTTACAGGAACTCGTCTCCTCCTACTCCTCTCTGACTCCCCCTCTGAACTGTCCGCCTGTTCATCTCCTCTATTGGGAACATACAGTGGCTTGCAAAAGTATTCGGCCCCCTTGAATTTTTCCACATTTTGTCACATTACTGCCACAAACATGAATTAATGTTATTGGAATTTCATGTGAAAGACCACAATACAAAGTGGTGTACACATGAGAAGTGGAACGAAAATCATACATGATTCCAAACATTTTCTACAAATAAATAGCTGCAAAGTGGGGTGTGCGTAATTATTTGGCCCCCTGAGTGTAACAATCGGTGTAACACAGAGAGGGTCTGATTACCGGTGAACTGCAGTATCACCGAGAATACAGAATATACCCGATTATCGATGATCTGCAGTATCACCGATAATCAGATATATCTACTAACCTCTGGACACCTGAGATAACGAGTGAGTGTTAAGTGCAACAGCAATACTTTGAGTACTGCACAGTAGTATGTTCCTTCCGATGGCCTAGACTCTCCCGGGGGAGGAGCTAGGCTGAGAGTAGGAAGGACAGAGCGTGAGTGACACCAGTGAGAGGGTGTCACTAACAGGTCTGGGAACTGCCTCTAATAGTAAGGCCAGTTCTTGAGGTCGGGCAAGCCAGGTCGTTAACACACAGACAGATAAGGTACAGATTCAGGAGACAGATACGGAATCCAATAAACAGGCAGGGTTTGGCAACGGAGTATCAGAATAGCAAGGTACAGAATCAGGAGGCAAATACAGAGTCTAGGAATGAGCAAAGTTTGGCAACAGGATATCAGAAATAGCAAGGTACAGGATCAGAGTTTCAGAAGAATAGTCAGGCAGGCAAAAGGTCATAACAAATAATACAGATAGTATTCCTAACGCTAAGGTGTGAGGTCCTTGATCGTCAACACCTTTGGAAACTATGCTAGAACACAGATACGAACAAGGTCTGAGTGCTACCACGTTGTGATCGCAACGCCAGACAACCAGAGAATGACCAGCACCCAGTATATATCCACCTGTGCTCTCCGGCACCTCCCTAAGTGCTGGACCAATGAAATTTGCTGTACTTGTCAGCTGACCGGCCTGGTCAGCTGACCCTTCTCTGATTGCCATAAAAGTTCTGCCTCTCCGCGCGCACGCGTGTCATTCTGAATCTAGGTGGACTATCAGTCCCAGTCACACCAGTACTGCTTTGCAATGTCCCTGCTGACCCATGCGCGGGGTTGGTCGCACCGCTATCTGCACCGGCGGCCGCCTTTCCGCGCTGGGTCAAAGTGTCAGCAACAGGGCCATGCGTGCTAACCGCCGCGTCAGACGCAGCGTCTTTTCCGCGTTCCGCCATGCTCTCCATGGAAACAGCCGCCTCACGCTGAGTAGAGGCGGCTGATTTTCAACGTTTCCTTACACTGAGTCAATACTTTGTAGAACCACCTTTTGCTGCAATTACAGCTGCCAGTCTTTTAGGGTATGTCTCTACCAGCTTTGCACATCTAGAGACTGAAATCCTTGCTCTTTCTTCTTTGCAAAACAGCTCCAGCTCAGTCAGATTAGATGGACAGCGTTTGTGAACAGCAGTTTTCAGATCTTGCCACAGATTCTCAATTGGATTTAGATCTGGACTTTGACTGGGCCATTCTAACACATGAATATGTTTTGTTTTAAACCATTCCATTGTTGCCCTGGATTTATGTTTAGGGCCATTGTCTTGCTGGAAGGTGAACCTCCACCCCAGTCTCAAGTCTTTTGCAGACTCCAAGATGTTTACTTCCAAGATTGCCCTGTATATGGCTCCATCCATCTTCCTATCAACTCTGACCAGCTTCCCTGTCCCTGCTGAAGAGAAGCACCCCCAGAGCATGATGCTGCCACCATCATATTTGACAGTGGGGATGGTGTGTTCAGAGAGATGTGCAGTGTTCATTTTCCATCACACATAGCGGTTTGCATTTTGGCCAAAACGTTCCATTTTGGTCTCATCTTCATCATGTTTGCTGTGTCCCCTATATGGCTTGTGGCAAACTGCAAACGGGACTTCTTATGCTTTTCTGTTAACATTGGCTTTCTTCTTGCCACTCTTCCATAAAGGCCAACTTTGTGCAGTGCACAACTAATAGTTGTCCTATGGACAGATTCCCCCACCTGAGCTGTAGATCTCTGTAGCTCGTCCAGAGTCACCATGGGCCTCTTGACTGCATTTCTGATCAGCACTCTCCTCGTTCGGCCTGTAAATTTAGGTGGACGGCCTTGTCTTGGTAGGTTTATCAGATGTGGTACTTGGAGTAGCGCTGGTGGATGCGAAAGATGGTGTTCTGTGTTAAATAGTCAGCCACGTCCTGACAATCTTGGGAGTTGATGGGACGTGCCTTCTTCTGAGATGAAATCAAATCAGCACGACCTTACACAGACCTGCCGGGTGGCCTTCCTCTGGGTATGCCTCTACCTGTTTTGTCAGTTTTGTCCGTATCGGAGGGGATGAAGTGAAAGGTATGCACTGACTTGTCTAATACAATGTGCAGTCACACAGGTGCAGTTAACAGGTATGCACGGAGTGGTATATCACACTGCGTGCACTCACGTAGGTATGTGGGTGCACTGAACACAACAGGTAGGTATATGCAGTGATGAGGAGTGTGCACTGAACACAACAGGTAGGTATATGCAGTAAAGGGTATTACAATGTGCACCTGTTACACACAGACAGGTAACGGACAGGCACAGTGACACTGCGTGCGCTCAACTCTTGTAGGTAGGTGGGTGCACTGTGAACAACAGCTAGGTAGGTATATGCAATAATGGGTATTACAATGTGCACCTGTCACACACAGACAGGTAGCGGACAGGCACAGTGACACGGCATGCGCTCAGCTCACGTAGGTAGGTGTGTGCACTGTGAACAACATGTAAGTAGGTATATGCAGTAATGGGTATTACAATGTGCACCTGTCACACACAGACAGGTAGCGGACAGGCACAGTGACACTGCGTGCGCTCAGCTCACGTAGGTAGGTGGGTGCACTGTGAACAACAGGTAGGTAGGTATATGCAGTAATGGGTATTACAATGTGCACCTGTCACACACAGACAGGTAGCGGACAGGCACAGTGAAACTGCATGTGCTCAACTCACGTAGGTAGGTGGGTGCACTGTGAACAACAGCTAGGTAGGTATATGCAGTAATGGGTATTACAATGTGCACCTGTCACACACAGACAGGTAGCGGACAGGCACAGTGACACTGCGTGCGCTCAGCTCACGTAGGTAGGTGTGTGCACTGTGAACAACATGTAAGTAGGTATATGCAGTAATGGGTATTACAATGTGCACCTGTCACATACAGACAGGTAGCGGACAGGCACAGTGAAACTGCATGTGCTCAACTCACGTAGGTAGGTGGGTGCACTGTGAACAACAGCTAGGTAGGTATATGCAGTATTGAGTATTACAGTGTGCACCTGTCACACACAGGTAGGTAGCGGATAGGCAGTGGCGGCTCCAGCTTCAGATTTTTGGGGGGGCTCAAAGGGGGCACGAGGGCTGGCAGGCCGGGCTCGGGGGGGGGATTCGCGGTGAAAAATTGGGCGTGGTCATGATGTCATGTGGGCAGGGCTAACTGTAATGTAGTTGTACCAGCTAACGTAGTTACATGGAAAAAAAAATGAAGTAAACGCACATAATGACAGGTAGCCTTTCACCAGTAAATGCACATAAGAATCAGCTTTTCAGCAGTTAATGCACGTAATGACAGACAGCGTTTCCCCATTAAATGCACATAAGAGACAGCTTTTCACCAGTTGATGCACATAATGACAGACTGCGTTTCTGCAGTAAATGCACATAAGAGCCTGCTTTTCACCAGTTAATGCATGTAATGACAGACAGTTTCCCCATTAAATGCACATAAGAGACAGCTTTTCACCAGTTAATGCACATAATGACAGACTGCGTTTCCACAGTAAATGCACATAAGGGACAACTTTTCACCAGTTCATGCACATAATGACAGACAGCATTTTCCCAGTAAATGCACATAAGAGACAGCTTTTCACCAGTTAATGCACATAAGAGACAGCTTTTCACCAGTTAATGCACATAATGACAGACAGCCTTTCACCAGTTAATGCCCATAAGAGACAGCTTTTCACCAGTAAATGCGCATAAGAGACAGCTTTTCACCAGCTAACGCACGTAATGACAGACAGCCTTTCACCAGTAAATGCACATAAGAGACAGCTTTTCACCAGTAAATGCACATAATGACAGACAGCTTTTCACCAGTAAATGCACGTAATGACAGACAGCTTTTCACCAGTAAATGCATGTAATAACAGACAGCGTTTCCCCATTAAATGCACATAAGAGACAGCTTTTCGCCAGTTAATGTACGTAATGACAGACAGAGTTTCCCCATTAAATGCACATAAGAGACAGCTTTTCACCAGTTAATGCACATAATGACAGACAGCGTTTCCCCAGTAAATGCATGTAATGAGAGACAGCGTTTCACCAGTTAATGCACATAATGACAGACAGCCAGTGTCCCCAGTATATGTAGCCAGGCGTATAGCTGTCCCCAGTATATGTAGTCAGGCTAGTGATGGTGGGCTGGGGGCCCCAGGGCACCTCAGGCCTGGCTGGTGGTGGTCTGGAGGCCTGAGACCTGGCTGGTGGTGGTGGTGGGCTGGGGGCCCCAGCGCAGCTCTGGCTTGCCTGGTGGTGGGCTGGAGGCCCCAGGCTCAGGCCTTGCTGGTGGTGGTAGTGGTGGGATGGGGGCCCCAGGGCAGCTCTGGCCTGCCTGGTGGTGTGCTGGAGGCCCCAGGCTCAGGCCTGGCTGGTGGTGGTGTGGGGTGGGTTGGGGAGTAGAGGGGAGACAGAGAGAGAGAGGGAGGGAGGCCCCAGGCTCAGGCCTGGCTGGTGGTGGGCTGGGTCTGGGAGCCCCAGGCTCAGGCCTGGCTGGTGGTGGTGAGGGGTGGGTTGGGTAGTAGAGGGGAGACAGAGAGAGAGAGAGGGAGGCCCTCAGCTCAGGCCTGGCTGGTGGTGGTGAGGGGTGGGTTGGGTAGTAGAGGGGAGACAGAGAGGGAGGGAGGCCCCAGGCTTAGGCCTGGCTGGTGGTGGGCTGGGTCTGGGAGCCCCAGGCTCAGGCCTGGGTGGTGAGGGGTGGGTTGGGGAGTAGAGGGGAGACAGAGAGAGAGAGAGAGAGGGAGGCCCCAGGCTCAGGCCTGGCTGGTGGTGGTGAGGGGTGGGTTGGGGAGTAGAGGGGAGACAGAGAGAGAGGGGGAGGGAGTCAGGCCTAGCTGGTGGTGGGCTGGGTCTGGGAGCCTCAGGCTCAGGCCTGGCTGGTGGTGGTGAGGGGTGGGTTGGGGAGTAGAGGGGAGATAGAGGGAGGGAGGCCCCAGGCTCAGGCCTGGCTGGTGGTGGGCTGGGTCTGGGAGCCCCAGGCTCAGGCCTGGCTGGTGGTGGGCTGGGTCTGGGAGCCCCAGGCTCAGGCCTGGCTGGTGGTGGTGAGGGGTGGGTTGGGGAGTAGAGGGGAGACAGAGAGAGAGAGGGAGGTTCAGGCCTGGCTGGTGGTGGTCTGGGTCTGGGAGCCACAGGCTCACATGTCACATCAGCATCACATCACATGCCCCCCCCCCCCCCCAAAAAAAAAGGTTGGCTGCCTACCCCACGGTAACCCACCTCGAGTCACTAGTAGTGACACAGTCTGGTCTGGTCTGGTGTGGCTGGCTGCACTGAGTCCCCGGTGCTGCTGCTGCTGCTGCCACCTACAACGGCTGTTGGTTGGACGGAGCGAAAGTGGCAAGCTTCTCTCTGAAGCTGTGCGAGTCAGGCGAAGGGGAGACTGAGCGCGCTGCACACTACGTGAGTGTCACGTGACGGACATCGTCACGTGACGTGACTCAAATTTAACTGCCCCGAATGTCCCCTTCCCTTGCGGGCTGCTCTGACTGTGCCTGGCTGCACCTGTCAGTATAATTACAGGCAGGGACGTCTGACAGGCCAGCCCTCTTCCTCCTCCTCCTTCCAAGTTCCGACGTTCTGAACCGCGCAGCCATGGCCCGCCGTGGGGGTGGCTTTAAGGGGGGCTAAGAGGTTGACAGCTGGGGCTTAAGCCTGGGTAAGCCCCAGTGTGGCGCCGCCACTGCGGATAGGCACAGTGACACTGCGTGCGCTCAACTAACGTAGGTAGGTGGGTGCGCTATGAAGAACAGGAAGGTAGGTATATGCAGTAATGGGTATTACAATGTGCACCTGTCACACACAGACAGGTAGCGGACAGGCACAGTGACACTGTGTGCGCTCGCGTAGGTGGGTGGGTGCACAGTGAACAACAGGTAGGTTTCTGCAGTGATAGGTAATGTGCACCTGTCACACACACAGGTAGTCACTGAATGTGCTGGGCCTGGCAGTGGCACACACAGTATGAATTATCAAGGCTGTCTATGCAACACAAGTGTCAGTGGGACACACAGAAAAAAAAAATAGATCACAAGAACAAGATTAGGTCTCAAAAGAGCTGTTGTGGGGTGCTATTTTAGTAATTAGAATCAGCAAGGAGCAAGCTAACAAGCCTACAAGAGCCTAACTAATCTTTCCCTATGAGAGAGTCTGCAGCAGCTGTCCCTTCACTATTTACTGCGACTCAAGGAACACTACCATGATAAGGAAGCCTGTGATACAATGGATAATGGACCAGAACGCACCAGATCTAAAAATAAAAAAAATAAAAAAAGATGGACCCCCAAAGAAGGAAAAAACCCGGCCCTGGATAAATACATCAACAAATTCAGACGCAGAATCTCTGACAGGATCCTGAGTAAAAGAAAGACACTGGCCCAGAACGTAACACCACAGGAG
The DNA here is from genome assembly GCF_040937935.1 of Hyperolius riggenbachi. NCBI lineage: Eukaryota > Metazoa > Chordata > Amphibia > Anura > Hyperoliidae > Hyperolius > Hyperolius riggenbachi. The sequence goes on along the minus strand of NC_090647.1, from coordinate 368,513,563 downwards.
CGACAGGCCATCAGATCCCTTAAGGAGAATAAGGACATTATTATTAAACCAGCGGATAAAGGTGGTGCCATAGTCATAATGAACACCAGTGACTACATCCGGGAGGCACAAAGACAATTATCCAACACCGCTCACTATGCCAAATTACAGGGGGACCCCACAAAAGGCTACAGGATGGCACTTAATAGGATGGTTAACAGATTGCCTGCAAACATCAGACAACATGTAAGGACCCTTGTCCCTGAAGAGCCTAGAACAGCCTGCTTTTACATGCTTCCCAAGATCCACAAAGAGGGAAACCCAGGCAGGCCCATAATCTCAGGGAGCGGAACTCTTACAGAGAACATCTCAGGGTGGCTGGAAAACATCTTGAAACCTCTTGTCTGTAAAAGACCCAGCTACTTACAGGATACCACCCACCTCCTGAACAAACTGACAGCCATCGGCTCAGTACCTGAGGGAACCATACTGGCCACGATGGACGTGGAGTCCCTGTACACGAACATTCCCCATGATGATGGTATTGCGGCCTGCCGTAAATATCTTCAGGGTCAGGGCATACCTGTAAAGGCTATTACTGGACTGATCAAATTCATTCTCACTCATAATTATTTCACTTTGCGTGGCAATGGGTTCGCGATTTGCTCCACAGTATGCAAATCTATTCATGGCCAAAATCGAAGAGGAATACCTCAATGCATGTGGCATAAAACCCTTGGCCTACTTCCGCTTCATTGATGATATTTTAATCATCTGGTCCGCAAGTGAGGATGATCTTCTCCAGTTCCACAGGAACTTCAATGCCTTCCATCCTACAATCAAATTGAAACTTACCTACTCTCACACAGAGATTAACTTTCTGGACACCACCATATACATCAGGGGTAACAACATACAAACCTCTGTGTATCGCAAACCTACAGATTGTCCCACATACCTAAGATATGACAGTTTTCATCCCAAGCACATTAAGAACTCTATAATTTACAGCCAAGCTATAAGGTACAACCGGGTTTGTTCTGACAGGATGGACAGAGACAAGCACCTGGATCACCTTAAGAACACTTTCATTAAACAAGGTTACAGTCCTCCCATGGCTGAGGCCCAAATCAGGAAAGCCAGCAACATCCCCAGGACTGAACTCCTGAAATATAAGCAAAACCAGAAAGAGGAGCGTGTCCCTTTGGTTGTCACCTACTACCCACATCTGGAAATCTTAAGGAGGATTGCTAAGGAACTTCATCCCATTTTACACAAGGATCACAGACTGAGAACGATATTCCCTAAACCTCCACTCTTGTCATATCAGCAACCACACAATCTAAAACAGATGATTGTCAGGAGCTCTTTGAATAGGCCTCAACAAAACGGAACATCGCCCTGCCGACAAAAAATATGTGGGACCTGCAGACACATTTACTCCACTGACAGGGCAACGATACCAGGTTCACAACAAGAGTACAGAGTACAAGGTACATTTTCCTGTGGGTTCACCAATCTGGTATATCTGATCATGTGTGCTAAATGCCCCAATGCTATGTACGTGGGAGAAACTGGACAAACTCTGCGCAAACGTATGAATGGACACAGGCACACTATTAACGATACCAAATCTGGACTCCCAGTTGCTACACACTTTCGGTCCAACGGACACAGCATGGATGATCTTCGTGTCACTGCCCTGAAGGGCGGCTTCAAAACGTCAAATGACCGATTAATAGCAGAAACAAAATTTATAAATTGGTTCAAAGCTGTGGAGAAGGGTTTGAATAAGGACAACAACTTTCTATATTGGTATGAGATTGACGATATTTAAACTGTCTCAGCCACTCTAGCTGAACTTGTGAACTAAGAATTTACGATACCTCTGGGTCAATCCTAATACCAGGTCTGTGAGCAATGGAGTAAACAAGGATCCTTATCTTACCCCATTTAGATGGTCTGTTTGAATTAAGGCATCTTAATGACGTATTTATGCTTGAAAAAAATATCTGTTTTCCCTTTTGATGTTGCATGTATATAAGCTGTCTGTACCACCAGCTTGCAAACTAACAGGATGTAAACCTGACGAGTGACGAAGGCTGCAAGGCCGAAAGCTTGTTTATTCTTATTCATTTGTAGTTAGCCAATAAATGGTATCATCCTGATTTAAAACTTCTTGCTATTTACTGCAGGCACACGAGTGAGTAAAATCGCCGGCGATGCCTGCCTTTTATGGGGGGGAGTGGCTCCAGGAGGGAGTGTAACCTGATTGGCTACAATGTGCCTGCTGACTGTGATGTAGAGGGTCAAAGTTGACCCTAATGGTGCACTATGGTGGGAATCAAACTTCCGGTAAAGTTCGGGGTTGTCCGCGATCGTGAACCCCCAGAAGTTCGCCTGGAACTGTTCGCTGGCAAACCATTCGGGCCATCTCTATCAATAATGATAATCATCACTTCATACATGCTAGTGCGCACAGGGCTACTGCAATTTGCAGGCTTACCTGTCCCTAATTTGCCCCATAACGCTCTTCCTGTGAATGGTGATTAATTGGAGAAGGATTCACATGTAAACAGTGGCTGTGCAGCTGTTGCTGTCAGTGAATAACAGCTCACCGCTGCGTGCACAGGGAGGCACACAGTGCTCTCCCTGGCAAACACATATGACGTAACGTGCTTGGAACACTAGGGAGACCCCTACTGTTCAAATAACAAACTGCATTTAACATAAGAATACATTGTCCAACTCACCTATTCAAGCGTTGTCCTTTGCATGATTTTATGGGCTGAATAGGGACAGGGTCCTGAACCTAAAAATAAAGAAAATATGAAAATAATTATATAACTATATGTTCATTATATATGCTCACATTACACATGCTAAACATTACGGGCAAGACATTTTACACCAATAGTGCAAAATTAAAATCACAATTATGATCCTGCTAATAAAATTATTAATCATCATATAATCATTACAAACTGACTGTCATCATGTATTCATATTATTCTACCTCTCCTTAATAAAGCAATTTAGTGGATTATTATGATTGAGACCATTAGGATGCATAGTTCCTAGTTCAAATATCCAGAAGGCCTTTCTCTGTAATAGCATGGTTGTCTCTGTCACCCCCTCTCTTAGGGCATGGCACCTGTTCAATCACATGTCCTCTGAGCTGATATGCCCAGTGGTTATTTTCAATACAGTGGACGGCCACAGGTTTTGTGTAGTCCAGTTTCTCATTTTTCTCCTGTGCTCTCCATGCAACATTAGTTACTTAGTGTTACATTAGTGTTACAATTGTAACACTGACTATTGTGTTTATATGCTGAAATGCCCTTGTGGCCTAGCATATGTTGGTTAAACTACATCCCCATTTAAAAAGAGGTTCCAAAAACACCAAAGTGACATTAATGTTGCATGGAATGCACTGGAGGAGAGAGCTTGGGTTCCGGCCAAACATGTACATGCCGATGAAATTGTCAAAGAGTTTTATGATAAATTTCCTAATAAACCTCGTATTGAGTGTCCAGGGGTCACTCCTTAAAGGGGGTTAATGTCAGGAACTTACCTCCGGGATCCAGCGAGGCGGCCATTCCCGCCGAGACTGGATCACGACCCGGCACTTCCGGCTCTGCGCAGCTCTCGCGCACACACCGCAGTCCCTGCGTTCATAGCAAGGGGGGGGGGTGCGCACTGTGCTGGAAGAAGAGGACGGACGTGTCAGCTTAGGCGTTCGTCCTATGTTGCCAGGCGACGAAGAGTTTAGTGTCAGCTGACACTCAGGCAGGGCTGTGTATTGGGTCAGCAGAATTTGTATCAGCTGAGTCACAGGTAGGGATGCTGCAGCGTGATTGGTTCTTGCATGAGTGGCTGGCCACTGATTGGTTGAATGTATGTATTTAAAGCCTGCTCTGACAGTTTGATGTTGCCCGTGATAGCTTTGGCTGTATGCTTTTGCTGGGTGTGATTACTTATTGGATTATTTGTGTACCAACCCTTTGCCTGGAATCTGACTACTCTCTGTCTGCCACCTGTATCAACCCTTTGCCTGGAATCTGACCACTCTCTGTCTGCCGCCTGCATCAACCTTGGATTGCCTGACCCTGATATTGCCTGCTCCTAGTGTACCTAAATATTTCTGATATACGTGTATGACCTCGGCTTGTTGTTACTAGACTTTCGCTACCTCCTGTTAGGTTCTGGTAAGTTACATAGTTCACTCTATGTTCAGCTCCTATACCTTGAACCTACAAGGCCTGGGTGTAACCAAAGTCGGGCAGGTGTTGCTTGTCCCCTACCGTTCAAGCGGGGACGCCCCACGTAGGGTGAAGAAGGTGGTGGTAGATTGGGGCATAGGAGCTGAGCTGTGAGCTGATAACTTGCCAAGCCTAACAACAACATACCATAATGTCTCTCTAAGAAGTGTTTTTTTATTTAACATGATGCTCTGTTCATACTAATACTGTTCTAAAACAGGAGGATAAAGGAGAGGTTCTCAGGATTGGTGCAGTATTTGAGAGAATACTGAGGCACTTAATTAAAAGAGAAAAGGAGACTTACAAAAATACTTTAATGCTAATGTAGCAGTAGTTATAGCACTTCTTAGAGTTAGTTGAACTTAAGTATGTTAGTCTGGACACGCTGAAACTCACTCTTGCTTTCATGCAAGAATGTGGATCTCCTAGTTCACGTTCACAGTAAAGTTTTTGGCCGGGCTTTAAAAGAAACAGCTGACTGATGGCTTTGAAAAAATTAATGACTTAAAAAACAGCAGTTAAGTGCCTCAGAAAGACAGCTATGCACATGCTTTGCTGAAACTACCTCCCGTTTCTGTTACGTCTTAAACTTTTTTTTTTTAACTGCTCACCAGTATGAGATTTCTGGAAATGCATGTAGAAATAGTGCAGTGTTTTCTTACTTTGAGAGAAATTAATTTACTATCAAAACTTCCAATTGTGATAATCAAATAAGTACTATATAGGTAGTAAACATTTTGTATGCACAGAAAAAAGAGAGAAAAAGAAGCGCTCCGATAGTGCTTGAAAACTTTTAATCCAAATCATGCAGTATAAAATTGCACTTACATCATCAGTGTCTTTAAAAACAACGTGTTTGCGGCCTCCTACGATCAGTCACCTCTGCCGCTGTCTGGCCAGGACTCACGGCTGCTCCGATGTTATCCACGCTGGACGTGATGAGACGAGGAGGGAGTGAGGAGGCTTGGCCGTTACACGTGACAGCCTCTACGTCACTACCGGTTTTGGCGTTTCCAGGTCCCTATTTTGGACCGCTAGGAACAATTTATATTTTATCTACATGTTTTCAGTACATAAGATTGTAGTCATGACAACCTGACTGAAGCTGTGAATTAGCAGAGATACTTTATTGATCATTTCTATAAGAGAGAGGTTTTTTAATAATAATGTTCCAAACATGAACATAAACATGTTCCACAACAGACACATACATATCAATGTGGATTTTGTTTATATTTCTACACATAGTTTATATCATAATTTAAATATGTGTTTTTTACTGCTTGCAAACGTAATGTACGGTGGCTTGCAAAAGTATTCACCCCCCCTTGAAGTTTTCCACATTTTGTCACATTACTGCCACAAACATGAATCAATTTTATTGGAATTCCACGTGAAAGACCAATACAAAGTGGTATACACGTGAGAAGTGGAACGAAAATCATACATGATTCCAAACATTTTTTACAAATCAATAACTGTAAAGTGGGGTGTACGTAATTATTCAGCCACCCTGATTCAATACTTTGTAGAACTACCTTTTGCTGCAATTACAGCTGCCAGTCTTTTAGGGTATGTCTCTACCAGCTTTGCACATCTAGAGACTGAAATCCTTGCCCATTCTTCTTTGCAAAACAGCTCCAGCTCAGTCATCATGGGCCTCTTGACTGCATTTCTGATCAGCGCTCTCCTTGTTCGGCCTGTAAGTTTAGATGGATGGCCTTGTCTTGGTAGGTTTACAGTTGTGCCATACTGCTTCCATTTTTGAATGATCGTTTGAACAGTGCTCCGCGGGATGTTCAAGGCTTTGGAAATCTTTTTTGTATCCTAAGCCTGCTTTATATTTCTTAATAACTTTATCCCTGACCTGTCTGGTGTAATCTTTGGACTTCATGGTGTTGTTGCTCCTAATATTCTCTTAGACAACCTCTGAGGTCGTCACAGAGCAGCAGTATTTGTACTGACATTAGATTACACACAGGTGCACTCTATTTAGCCATTAGCACTCATCAGGCAATGTCTATGGGCAACTGACTGACCAAAGGGGGCTGAATAGTTACGCACACCCCACTTTGCAGTTATTTATGTGTAAAAAATGTTTGGAACCATGTATTACTTTTTATTCCACTTCTCACGTGTACACCACTTTGTATTAGTCTTTCATGTGGAATTCCAATAAAATTGATTCATGTTTGTGGCAGTAATGTGTAGCTTCAAGGGGGCCGAATACTTTTGCAAGCCACTGTAGATGCATTGTTATTGTATGCACTGTGGGAGGCCTCCCAGGATTAATCCCCGTGCTCAAACGGGTGCACATCCCCTCCCATCCACATACCATTTAGCGATCTATAACAGCCACCCTCGGTAGCCCCTACATCACCTGAAGAAGGCATGAAAATGCCAAAAACGGTTGTGATTTAGAGGCTGTTACATGTAACGGCCACGCCCCCTCACTCCCTCCTTGTCTCACCGCGTCCAGCGTGGATAACATCGGAGCAGCCGCGAATCCTGGCCAGACAGCGACAGAGGTGACTGATCGTGGGAGGCCGCAAACACGTTGTTTTTAAAGACTCTGATGATGTAAGTGCAATTTTATACTGCATGACTTGGATTAAAAGTTTTCAAGCACTATTGGAGCGCTTCTTTTTCTCTCTTTTTTCTGTGCATACAAGACTGGTTCCATCCAGTGAGAAGCAGCTCTGATAGTGCACCAACGAAAGATATTACAGTATAAGTGTATACAGCCATTTAGTCAGATAGCTAGCGCTAGACAGAAATCTTTTTGTTCTGCTTCTTCTATGTGGGTCTGGCTGCAGCTCTACTATGGCTGAACCAACTGAGTTAATGGAGTTTCTGAATGAACTTGAAACTCATAATACTGCTAATACACCAACAAAATTGGATGATTTAAAAACAGATATACAAAAACAACTGAAAGTGATTTCTGAATCCATTAGGGCGAATAAGCCAACAAAAAAAACGGCAGAAATATCAACAATAAATCCAATACAAAAATACAATGAATCAACGTGAGAGATGTTAGGTCTATTTAGAGAACTGGATGCATTAAAATATGAGTGTGCCCAATGGCTGGACTCATCTTTCCTAAGTGAGTACTTAGAATACAACATTGCCCCGAGAGGGTTAAGAAATAAGAAGGAATGTGAATTTTTGGAGGAAGATCTACTTGAATTATGGAAAAAAGTTGCTAACCTATCCTCTCAGTGAATGAAAATAGTCATCTTTCAACGCAACCGGAATCTTACTCGAGTAAGAGAAGTGCTGCCCACCATCCGGGAAGATCTAAGCAAATTTAAATGGCTATTTGATTATGGAAAATGGGGATAAAAAACAATGACCACCGTAAAAACCTTTGAGAAAGAGCAACTAGCCAAAAAAGTCAAGAAATTCAGACAGAAAGGGACAGACAAGATTATGCCCTAGGGCATGTGTTCAACTGGGCCCAGCAGAAAAGATCCAATAATAATTCTCATCCACCAACAGAGAAGCCAGACAATCCCCCTAAAAAACCATTAGGGGAAGTGCCCAAACCAAAATTAGCTCCTAGGGACAATATAAAACACGATACCCCACAAAGATGGCAAAGGGTTAAACACAACAATAGAAAAAGAGAATACAAAAGACCTAACAAAACAGCAACAAGAAGAGGATCCCCCAATAAAGGACCACGGAGGAACCCCAATGACCCTCCGAGAATTTCACAATCTGAGTTTGTCAATTTTTTCTATCAGCATTTTAACAAACGATGATAGGTCCAAATACATATGAGATATACCCCAAGAGAATATAGATTATGAAGCGAAAGGTGCTAGACCTAAACACCAAGGCTGAGCATAATAATTATTACCACTACACCAATTCCAGGAATAATCACTATGGAAAATATGATAACAGCAAAAGAGACACTCATCCAGACAAGTTCAAAGTAGTAACACCAAATAATCAAACTCTGATAAAAACTATAGAACAGACACCTGAAAAGAATAACCCCAAGAAACCACAGGAAGAGGATGTTCTTAACACACAAACTTTAATTACAACATTTATGAAAACAAATCTATACCAACCCAACGAGAACAAAACATTGTGACGACACAGCAATCCCCAATGGAAGTACCAATTAGGGATCCTAAGTTGGATCATTTTTTAGGGCTCCCCTCCACTCCCACTGCTGGGAAGAGACAACTAGAGCAAGAAGACGATGTGGGACCAGAGGAGGATGGAGAACTCAAAAGCAAAAACAAAAAAGGTAGGAGGCAGGAGAAACAAGACTTGGAGCAGAATCCACAATAAAAATATTCAATCTGTCCTCCCATACATTAACAGATGGGGACTTATCTCTCCTTAGAAAAGGTTTAAACTTTGCGCCAATGGCAAATCCAAATTCATTTCAATTATTCAAAGATCTCCATAGATTTGTAAGATCATTAACATTAAAAAGATTTTTTGCTCTAAAGGAAATAAAGAAACCAAGAGGAATAATTGCCCAAGAATTACAGACTTCGGGAATGCCCTCCTCGAATGATAGCTGAATCAATTTAGATCTAGATGGGATACTAAGTTTGATAGACAATGAAAAAGATCTCGAGGCCCTAAATGAACTTGAAGAGGAACAGAATTATCCATTTGATCAGTTTCAGATAAATACGGAAATGAAGGACACTGGTCTAAAACCCAGATCAAACTTCTACCCTACCCAAGCTAAAGGGCAGTACATCACCTCCTTCTATCAAACAGTCATGAATCAATTTAAGATCTTATGCAAAAGTAATAATTATAAGAAACGAGGAATGCCTACCAGAAATCTAACCAAAGCAGAACTTGAATCATTAGAGATTTTGAAAAGTACAAGAACCTGGTAATCAGACAGGCTGATGGGGGGGGGGCATTGTTATTCAAGATTTTGAAAAATACCAGTCAGAGGGACATTGACTGTTGACTGATGAGATGACATACCAGAAGCTCAAGACTGACCCGACAACAAAGTATGCTGATGAACTAAATGTAATACTGGCAGCCGGGAGAGAGGAAGAAATCATCAATCAAGATGAACTCAGATTTTTTAACATCAAAAATCCCAGTTATACCATATTTCTATCATATTCCAAAAGTGCACAAAAATATCACAAGCCCTCTGGGTCGACCCATAGTGGCTGGCATGGAAGGGCTCCTTCCCCCCATATCAGACTACACAGATAATTTTTTACAACCACTAGTACAAAACACCCAAGCTTACACCAGAGATTCATTACATGTCTAAATATTGGAGACATACAGCTGGGGTGCTGACTACATGTGAGAATCACTCAATGTTTGTTCATTATATACAAGCATCCCCATGACAAAGTTATTGAAGCAGTTTCATATTTTCTCATGGAAGAAGGATCATTTAACCAAGAACAAGCGCAGTTCATTATAAGCCTCTTACAATTTGCTTTAACACACAATTATTTTACTTTCAATGATAGTTTATTTTTGCAGATTTGTGGTACATCCATGGGGGCAGGGTTTCCTCCGAGTTTCGCCAATCTATACATGAACTATTGGGAACGAGAACATATATGGTCCAATAATCCCTTTGGAGCAAACCTCGCCCTATATACTTGCTTTATAGATGATGTGCTTATTATATGGGAGGGAACAAAGGAAAAAATTGATGAATTTGTCACCTACTGTAACAATAACAATTTTGGACTCAGATTCACACAAGTGGCTGAAAAAAAATGAAATAGTATTCCTGGATTTGGAACTATATGCAGACATGGTTATGGAAATAAAATTGAGGACACATTTCAAACCAACCTTGGGGAATTCATATTTGTATGCAAACAGGTGCCTCCATCCGAAATGAATACGCAATATACCTAAACGCCAGTTCTGCAGACTGCGGAGGAACTGTAGCAGTGATGCAAACTATCTGACACAGGCATCCAAATTAAAAGAAAAATTCATTGAAAAGGGGTATAAACAGGATGAATTGCAAAGGACAATACTAGAATTCCGGTCACAGAAAACAATGGAAGAAAAAGAACAAAAACAAGATCAACAACAAACCGAATCTGGCGGAACAAATAAGAATCGAGGAGAACACCTTCTTTCATTACAACTTACACTGGGAAGTCAAGAGAAATACAAAATATTGTCAAGAGAAACTGGTCACTGATCCAGCAGGGCCCTATTTTACGGAACATAGTATTCAGTGAACCTCAAATAATTTTCAAAAAAGACAGATCTGTAAAAAGATTATGGCCCCTAGAAATGTGAAAGCACCAAATATATCAAATAATTTTACCTGGAGGTCAGAAGAACTACCTGGTACTTATAGATGCGGAGTACCCAGATGCGGCTGTTGTAGCTACATACATCATGGAGTCAAGAATATTCAAGAATCAAGTGGTTCCGTTATTCAATTAAAGCATTTCATTAACTGTGGCACAGAGTTTGTTGTATATCTACTTATTTGTTCGCGCCCCAAGTTGTATGTGGGGCACACCACTAGACCCGTAAGGAAAAGATTTGGCGAACATAACTGTAACATAACTGTAATATTATTAATAAGTCTCATAAACACAGCGTCCCCAGGCATTTTATGGAACGTCACAAATCAGATCTATTTGTTCATGCCCCAAGTTATATGTGTCATGATAGCTGCTAGTTATGATGTTAAGGATAATACAGGAACATATTTTTCATTTTTCATTGTGTGTCACATGTGTATGGTTGAAGGGAGCTGCTAGCTTGAGTCTGTATTCAGTCCTCTGGAAATTGGAAGCTGCTAATTGGATCTCCTGTAGTACATTTGCATCTGAGGGTGAACAATAACAGTCAGGTCTTCACCTTTGATCTGCTGTCTCAGATGTGGTTGTCTGTGTCTGGGTACAGGTAATTACATAACAACATTGCTTCGAACTCTGTGTACATGTAAACAGCTACCTGTTGGCCAAAATACAATTTGACTAATTGAGTCTGCCAAGTTCAAAGTGGACAGGAAAAGCCTTGCAATTTACATATGACAGGAGGAAGCCTCACTCCACAACCTTTTGATGTATGTACTAGACTATAGTTTTACCCCAAACTTCACAAGCTAAAACAGGAACGCTTTGAAGTTGCACGCGTTAAACAGGAAATTGGATTATTCCTGGACCTGGACATTGGGGTGGCCCTAGGGCACAAATTTTGCTATAAAACAGCAGCTAGGACAGTCACAGATCATCTTCTCTTGGAGGTAGCGCATAGCTAGGCAGGATCCCGAGCGAATCGGAAATGGTGTTCTCCCACCAACCACGTTCTAACCTACGCTGGTAACGTTTTTTTTTTTTTAATTTCCCTTTTATCTGTGTAACTTGTCTTGTTGTGTATCCCTGTAACTTTTAATTTGTAACTTTTTACTTTGTTTTTGTAAATCTTTTGTATATATTATTTTCTGCATTGTTCCACTTTTTTCCTGGAATATTAAATCGTTATTTATTAAGTTTGACTTCTGCAGTACTAAACTAACACTCATAGCCTAGAAGGAGAGACTGCAGTGCAGCTTGCATTACAAGTCAGTGCCTGATTGTGCTGTGCTACTGCACTATAGTGTGTGTGTGTGTGTGTGTGTGTGTGTGTGTGTGTGTGTGTGTGTGTGTGTGTGTGTGTGTGTGTGTGTGTGTGTGTGTGTGTGTGTGTGTGTGTGTGTGTGTGTGTGTGTGTGTGTGTGTGTGTGTGTGTTGGCGTTCCCGTATCCGGCCTAAAGCGCAAAGCTGACCCGAATACGAAAACGCGGATTGCGTGCAGATTACTCGACAGCAGAGTGGAAGCAGTGGCGGCGCTACACTGGGGCTTGCCCAGGCTTCAGCCCCAGCTGGCAACTTGCTATCCCCTCTTAAAGCCCCCCCCCCGCTGGCCGTGGCCACCGCAAGTCTGTTAGCCAGCCGCGCTAATAAGGGATGCGGGAGCCTGCTTTATTCCTCCCTCCCTCCCTCCTCCCTTCCTCTGAATGCCCCCACCTGCTGTGAATGTCCCCCCCCCCCGTAGGCAGTGTGTGCGGACGGAGCAGAGCGGAGCGGTAGGTCCTCTTACAGCAATCCATGCTCACCGGCAACTAGTCTCCTGCTTCCTGTGACGTCATGGTAAACAGGAAGCAAGAGACTAGTTGCCGGTGAGCATGGATTGCGGTAAGAGGACCTACCGCACCGCTCTGCTCCGCACACACTGCCTACGGGGGGGGGGGGACATTCACAGCAGGTGGGGGCATTCATAGGAAGGGAGGAGGGAGGGAGGAATAAAGCAGGCTCCCGAATCCCTTATTAGCGTGGCTGGCGCCTCGATCATTTTCTTCCTGTCTTCTCTCCCCAGGGCAATCTCCTCACACACAGGGGCACCTTCCTCCCCACCCACGGGCATTCTCCCCCCTCCACTGACGACCCCCCTACCCACTGGCACCCTCTTCCCCACCCACTGGCACCCTCCTCCTACCCACTGAGACTATCCTCCTACCCACTGGCACCTTTCTCCCCCACCCAGTGTCACCCTCCTTTCCACCCACAGGTACCCTCCTCCCCACCCACTGGCACCCTCCTTCTACCCACTGACACCCTCCTCCTACCCACTGGCACCCTCCTCCCCACCCAGTGGCACCCTCCTCCCCACCCACAGGTACCCTCCTCCCCACCCACTGGCACCCTCCTCCCCACCCACGGGCATTCTCCCCCCTCCACTGACGACCCCCCTACCCACTGGCACCCTCTTCCCCACCCACTGGCACCCTCCTCCTACCCACTGAGACTATCCTCCTACCCACTGGCACCTTTCTCCTCCACCTAGTGTCACCCTCCTTTCCACCCACAGGTACCCTCCTCCCCACCCACTGGCACCCTCCTTCTACCCACTGACACCCTCCTCCTACCCATTGGCACCCTCCTCCCCACCCAGTGGCACCCTCCTCCCCACCCACAGGTACCCTCCTCCCCACCCAGTGTACCCCTGGCCCACCACCACCAGCCAGGCCTGAGCTGACCTGGGGCCGTTTTTCCGCCAACCACGTTCTAACCTACGCTGGTAATGGTTTTTTTTTATTTCCCTTTTATTTTTGTAACTTGTCTTGTTGTGTATCCTTGTAACTTTTATTTTGTAACTTTTTACTTTGTTTTTGTAAATCTTTTGTATATATTATTTTCTGCATTGTTCCACTTTTTTCCTGGAATACTAAATCGTTATTTAATAAGTTTGAATTCTGCTGTACTAAACTAACACTCATAGCCTAGAAGGAGAGACTGCAGTGCAGCTTGCATTACAAGTCAGTGCCTGATTGTGCCGTGCTACTGTACGATTGTACTGTGTGTGTGTGTGTGTGTGTGTGCGTGGTGTTCCCGTATTCGGCCTAAAGCGCAAAGCTGACCCAAATACGAAAACGCGGATTGCATGCAGATTACTTGACAGCAAAGTGGAAGTGTGTAGCGGCAGCTAGTGGTGGCAGTGAGAAGTGTTTGATAGGTCACAGCCTTGGTTTTAGCTTGAATAAGGCTGCTCCTTGCTTGATCTGGTCAATCCCGCAGTCGGGAACTGTATACGCAGGCGTGCCACGGGGCCGGTTCATGACAATATGTGGGGTGCACCACTAGACCACTAAGGAAAAGATTTGGCGAACATAAATGTAATATTATGAATACGTCTCATAAACACAGCGTCCCCAGGCATTTTATGGAACATCACAAATCAGATCCAAGTAAAATAAAAGTAGTGGGGCTGGAAAAGATCCCATCCACATATGCTACTGGTGTGAGGTATAAAAAAAGTCTGTGAGCAAGAAATGCAGTGGATCTTCAAGTTCAACTGTTTAAGCCCTGAAGGATTAAATTAGGACATTGAAGTTAAAAGCTTCTTGTAGGATATATCATGTTCTTATAGTTTTAACCTTTTATGCTTTTATTTTACTTGTTTTACCCCCTGCAACCCAAGGTGGATGCACTTTCACTATACATATTAGCCAAAAGCCATAATCCTTTCCCCTCCCACATCTCCCTCCCCCCCCTCCTTTCTCGCCTTTGTTGTTCCTTTTTCCTTCCCCTTTCCCCCCACACCTGTCCCATTCCACACATCTGGATATATACGGACATCAAGATCCAGAGTTTTATTACATTTCCATCACATTGGTCACATAGATTCCCCTACCAGCTGTCCCTATTTTGGATCACTAGGAACAATTTATATTTTATCTGCATTTTTTCAGTACATATTATTGTAGTCATGACAACCTGACTGAAGCTGTGAATTAGTGGAGATATTTTATTGATCATTTCTATGAGAGAGAGATTTTTTAATAACAATGTTCCAAACATGAACATAAACATGTTCCACAACAGCTTGAAAATGGGGGAGAAACCGAGAGCCCAATATGGTGCAGTATGTTAATATGGAGAGATCTGTTGTGAATAAATGAGATGATTATACTCACAAGGATGGGTCGCCACAAAGGCAACCACTGGAAAGGCCGGCGGGGAGAATTGTAACCTGACCCCGCTCAGGTTAAAAAGTCGCTCTCTGTAGATAGGAGAAAATGGGGATACACCCCTCCACCAAGGGTGGACTAGATAATATTGAAATACGATAACAGAGGCGCCAAGCAGAATCAAATTAGTTAAAATTGTTAAAAAGGGGGAAGTGGGTGGACTCACCTCCCTTCTGAAAAAAAGGCCGGACAATGGACAGGTTACTTACAGTCTAAAGTAACATTTATTAGTAACTCCAAAAGTGCAACGCGTTTCACGGGTAACAGTCCCGCTTCTTCAGGCAAACGATTATTTGGAGGGTGCTGGGGAAGGGAAACAAAAGGAAAAAAAGGGGATTGCCAGAGGAACGCAAATACCAGGCACCCAAAGGTGCACCGCAAGTCTACAGCAATAAAATGTGCAATTATGCATTTAACAGCAAGATATGCATACAAAATAGACTGAGAACGTGTGCAAATAGCATGTATAAAGTGACAGTGCACATATCCATAATATAAAGGCAGAGTATGAGTCACTCTTAGTAAAATGATAAAACAGTAAAAAAGTGAATAAAACAGGGGGAAACAGAGAAAGGTTTAGTTTTTAAAGGAGTGAGTGCAGCAGTATATTATGATAAGGCAAAAAAGGCATACTGAAAAAAAAGGAAGGGCGACCATTCCCTCATTCCTACTTTCCTCACCTTCCTGAACGATAACCCGGCCGGTCTGACGTTCCCCCACCAACATCATCCCACCACCATCGATTTTCTCGATCTAGTTTTATTTACTAACACCCATCACATCAAAACCAAGACACATTTCAAAAAAGTTGACTCTAACAATTACATTCATTTCAATAGCCATCATCACCGACCCTGGACAACCAATACTCCCTATAGTCAAGACCGCAGAATCTTCCGCAATTGCACCGATTTCTCCGATTACCAATCCCAATCAGATATCCTTACCAAAAAGTTTGTAAAACGTGGCTACCCAAAAAAACTGATCAAAGACGCCAAATGGAAGGCCACCATCACCAATACCAACAATACTGTTTCGTCCTCGACCCCCAGTCCTTTCCCCAGATTCATCACTGGATTCAGTAAACACCACAAACAGATCAGATCCATATTACAAAACAGATGGGAGATTCTGCTATTTGCACAGATGCTTTTTGCACACGTTCTCAGTCTATTTTGTATGCATATCTTGCTGTTAAATGCATAATTGCACATTTTATTGCTGTAGACTTGCGGTGCACCTTTGGGTGCCTGATATTTGCGTTCCTCTGGCAATCCCCTTTTTTTCCTTTTGTTCCCTTCCCCAGCACCCTCCAAATAATCGTTTGCCTGAAGAAGCGGGACTGTTACCCGTGAAACGCGTTGCACTTTTGGAGTTACTAATAAATGTTACTTTAGACTGTAAGTAACCTGTCCATTGTCCGGCCTTTTTTTCAGAAGGGAGGTGAGTCCACCCACTTCCCCCTTTTTAACAATTTTAACTAATTTGATTCTGCTTGGCGCCTCTGTTATCGTATTTCAATATGTTCCACAACAGACACATACATATCAATGTGGACTTCATTTATATTTATACACATAGTTTATATGATAATTTAAATACGTGTTTTTACTGCTTGCAAACATAATGTATATGCATTGTTATTGTATGCACTGTGAGGCCTCCCAGGATTAATCCCCGTGCTCAAACGGGTGAACAAATACCCGCCCACCTGCATACCATTAAGCGATCTATAACAGCCACCCTCGGTAGCCGACACGTCACCTGAAGAAGGTGTGGAAACGCCAAAACCGGTAGTGACGTAGAGGCTGTTACGTGTAACTGCCACGTCCCCTCACTCCCTCCTCGTCTCACCGCGTCCAGCGTGGATAACATCGGAGCAGCCGCGAGTCCTGGCCAGACAGCGGCAGAGGTGACTGATCGTGGGAGGCCACAAACACGTTGTTTTTAAGACACTGATAATGTAAGTGCAATTTTATACTGCATGACTTGGATTAAAAGTTTTTAAGCGCTTCTTTTTCTCTCTTTTTTCTGTGCATACAAGACTGGTTCCTCCCAGAGAGAAGCAGCTCCATAGTGCACCAACGAAAGATATTATAAGTCTACACAGCCATTTAGTCAGATAGCTAGCGCTAGACAGAAATCTTTTTGTTCAATAAACATTTTGTAGCCTTCTTTGATAAATCTATCACAACGTGTGTCAAATTGCCTTACAGTGGCGCAGCTAGAGATCATGGGGCCCCATAGCCAAACTTTCATGGGGCTCTCAGATGGAAGCACTACTAAGCAATACCACCTGCCTCTAACCTATGTATATAAGTTAATTGGGCAATTTATATTCTTATGCAATCAACACTACACATAGTTCATGGGCACTGAGACAAAGTCAGAGGGTGGAGAAACACAAAGTCAATGATGGATACATTAAGTACCACCAGGGCCCCCTCTGCTCTAGGGCCCCATAGCAGCTGCTATGGCTATTGCTATGCTCCTGAATTGCCAATCAATCTACATTTATTTAAAACAGGCCTGAAGATTGCTTAACCCCTACCCAATTGTCTAACGCTGATAGGTGTTAGGAAGGTGACAGCTCCAGGACCTCCTAACACCTGGGGTGGGGGTCTTACAGGGGACTGCACATGCCAATGTGCATGCATACCCGGTTTAGTGATGGAGCTTCACTCCGTCATCAGTCTACCAGCAGCGATCGCTGATAGCAGACTATTTGACAGTGAAACCGATATCTATTTACATTGTACAGCGCTGTGATCTACTGCCGTGCTGTACTGGGGACAGCCGTGTCACTTGGCTGTCCCCTAGAGAGACTTTGATTATGATCCCCCCACCCCCTCATAGGCTGATGCCTATGAGAGAGGATTGCCCTGATTGGCTGGCGGGGGGAGGGAGGGGAATAATAAAATTAAAGAAAAAATTGAGAGATATATTTAAAAAAATACAAATAAAATAAATAAATAAATAATACTCCAGTGATCAGAGCCCACCAACAGAAAGGGGGGGGGGGGGGTTAACTTGTGTGCGAAGCGATATGGCTGTGCAGAAAACTATTAAAGCTGCAGAGCATTGAATTGTAAAAAATAGCCTGGTCTCTAAGGGGGTGTAAGCCTAATGTTCTGAACTGGTTAAAAAAAAAGAAAAAAGATTTACTTACCTGGGGCCTCTCCTGCAGCCGCCCTGTCCCGCGCCGGTACTCAAAGATTTTCCACTACACTGCCGCAGCTCAGTATCTTCACTGCCAACCTACCACTGTCAACCACCACTGCGTCTGAGCGGCCCTGGCTGCGTCTATCGCCGGCCGCAGACGCATTACAAAAAAATCTCCACTGTGCCTGCGCAGGATGTGAATGAGGATGCCCCCAGTGTAGGCAACTGGCGAAAAAGAAAGTGAGCCGTGGCGGGGACCTGAGGATCATTCCAGGTACAGGACCACTGCAGGGGGGCTGGCAGAAACACTGCCCTGGGTAGGTAAAACTTTTTTTTCTTTTTTTAGTAATCCTCATGTCCGCTTTAATCCTGTGTCATTTCATAAAGGCCATCTTTGAAGAGGCTTTGTCATCTTCAGCTACAAATTAAATGTCTACTTGCTAAATACTTGGAATCTGCCAGAGGAGCTCTAGTTATATAAGATACATCATATTGATTCAGTTAATAATAAAAATTGGAAAGTGTCCCAATATCACCTGTGCTTGGACATAATTTCCTCTGTCTATTATTCATTTGAAGTCACAGGCATAACAATAACCAAGCAACCCCCACCATCATGGTCAGTTGTTGGCCCTATTGGTTAACAAGTAAAGCAGCAGCAGTGGTGCAGTATCCTTCTCACTCCTTTTCAGTATAGCTTATCACCACACCATGCAGCCATACACCATGGGGCTCTTGAGAGCCTCATGTATGACGCTTAACTGCCACTCTGCCTAATGGGTAGGGACAAAGCGATGACACCTGACACTGTGACTTTTAGGGATGGAATTGGAAAGTGTTGTCACCAGGGCCAGATTTGTGGGCAGGCCACATAAGCCCAGGCCTAGGGCGGGGCTTGAGTTAGGGCGACTAAGTTAGCTGTATCATAATTGCCCTGTGTGCGGTGCTTCACTTGTGCCCTGTACCGCAGGTCTGTCTGTGAAAATTAGCATTGCTCGCCTCCCCTTGCTGACTGCACTGCATACACACAGTGGCTCACAGTGATGACTCATCACTGTGCATCGCTCACTCTAATGACTGAGCCACCACGCTGCTGATTGTCTGCAGCGTAGTGTATGTAGTGCAGTGAGTGATGGGGAAGTTAGTGAAGGAGAGGCGACTTGAGCAGGGCTGTAAATCGCTCACTGAATGTGCGGAGGGGCCCGCAGTCAGGCAGCGGTACAGGAACAGACATGGGTATGTGAAAGATGAAATTCCTCCTTTCACACTGACCTGTAATGGAGTCCAGTAGCTGTATAGATAAGCTGACTTGCCAGATGCTGCTGAATGTTTTGTCTCAGTCAGCCTGCCTGATTTATTACCCATCCCAGTAACTGGACATGTGTAACGTCTCCTTCCCTCCTCCACTCTTTTCACTTTCCTTCCTATATCATCCCCCCTCTCTTTGTTCTCTCATCTTGAGGTCTATTTCTGTCCTTCTTCCTACCCTCTTCCTCATCTTATTCCCTCTCTGTCTTAATCCCTCATCATGTGCCCTCTATCCTTTCCTCCACTTTTCCTCATTTTCCTCCTCCTCTCATTTTGACTGTCCTCAGGAACTCGCAATCTATCCCTACCATAGTCTAAGCTTCACCATATTATGATAAAGCATTTGTATAGCACTGACATCTTCTGCAGCACAATACAGAGTACATAGTCATGTTGCCGACTGTCCTCAAAGGAGCTCACAATCTAATTCTGCTAGTCATAGCCTAATGTCCTACCATACTATCATGTATTTATATAGCACTGACATCTTCTGCAGCACTTTACGGAGTACATAGTCATGTCACTAAATGTCCTACCGTATTATTGTTATTATTATTATTATTATGTATTTATATAGCAGTGGCATCTTCTGCAGCACATTACAGAGTACATAGCCATGTCACTGACTGTCCTCAGAGGAGCTCACAATCTAATATTACCTTAGTCATAGTGTAATGTCCTATCATATTATTATTATGTATTTATATAGCAGTGACATCTCCTGCAGCACATCACAGAGTACATAGTCATGTCACTGACTGTCCTCAAAAGAGCTCACAATCTAATCCTACCATAGTCATAGGCTAATGTCCTACCATATTATTATTATGAATTTATATAGCACTGACATCTTCTGCAGCACATCACAGAGTACATAGTCATGTCACTGACTGTCTTCAGAGGAGCTCACAATCTAATCCCTGTCATAGTCTAATGTCCTATCAAATTATTATTATTATGTATTTATATAGCAGTGGCATCTTCTGCAGCACTTTACAGGCATGTCACTGACTTTCCCCAGAGAAGCTCACAATCTAATCCCTGTCATAGTCTAATGTCCTATCAAAATATTATGTATTTATATAGCAGTGGCATCTTCTGCAGCACTTTACAGGCATGTTACTGACTGTCCTCAGTGGAGCTCGCAATCGGTGATATAATATTGTGTTTCCATGCACGCACATGGAGGGGGGGGCGGTTTGTTGATTGCTGGCCTAGGGCGGTAAAAAGTACAAATCCGGCCCTGGTTGTCACACTTGGGGTGGTGGTGGGGGGGGGGGGGGGGGGGTTCTGAAACAACAATTTTTTATGATGACTAGTTGCTAATATTTACTTGTAAAAAGTAACACTTTCCCTTATTTATGTAGAAGTTGTTGCATTTATTCAAATGACTTCTCCTTTGAACTCCCTGCTGGAGAGAGCATTTTAGCTCCGTAACCTCACTGTGTATACAAGGATGGTAACAGGCAAAGGAAATCAAAGCACAGCACCTTAATACATCACAAAATATCGTACATGACTGTTTTGGCATAAATGCATTGCTGCTGTGCAGATTAATGTATAGATTCCACAGCATCTGTCATTTTAATATCCTTATTTCACCAGAGATTATGACGGAATATTTACAGTCAAATCCATTTACTTTAGCGCTTTGGAGTCATCCAGCAAAAATTGGATTGTTTGCCTTTGCAAGGTGTGCACATGTGATATACTGCTATGTTTGTTCATGATGATTTTGAACCCGAGTCCTACGAAATTCTAATGAACAAAATCTTGACAATATTCCTTCCTGCATTAATCATTTGAAACTGATCCTACAGGATACAAGGGCAAATTAAATTCTATTTGCAATTTCATGCATGACGCACAGAAGCGAGGGATGTCTGAGCTAGCAGTTTTTCAGCAAGACAAGCGTGTAAGTTTTTTTCCCCCCATGTGCCAGCACTCTTATTACTGACAAATTTGTAAATGAGAATATATGAATGGTATTAAATTCACCTTCAAAGATGTGGCAAATTAAAAAGAAGAACTTTATTTTCTGAGAAATGTTCGTTGGTAAATGTTACGTATGAGTAATGGGATCCTGCGCACAAGTGTCTGCTGCTTGTGACCTTCTGTCTCTAGCAGTCTCCAAATCTATCTCGCTGAAAGAAACACTCCATATGCCCTGTGCTATTTTATGCTGCTCGGGCAACGATGATGGGTGATATGTCTTGCGAATTAGGATGATTGCTAGGATTTCACATTCTCTGCAATCCTTTTTCCTTCCTATCATTAAAGCTGCTAAAAGCCGAAAATGTATTTTACTAAAAACTATCCTGTTTGTGCTTTCAAAGGTTGAAAAAGAAAAGAATAAAGAATGAACAAATGTTGAATTTTTGTACCATAAAATGCTGGCTGGGTGCAGTGCTTTGCTGAACTTTGAAGAGAACCTGTATGCAATAAAAATGAAATCCATTTTTTTTAAATACAAGAGTAGATACTGCATATGTTGCTCAGAAGATAGTTTAGCAGTGCAAGCAGTTCTATAGTTTTGAACACTAATGTAGAAAACTTCTAATGACTAAACTCAATGTGAAAACCTACCCATGAGGTTGAGTTCATACGTTGCTTTATGCTGCATGTGAAAGTGCATTTCTGGATACATGTTTTATAATGGACACATTACATGGTCATTTTTCATGCTGTGATAATAATGTGCACAGTTTATCATGCAGATTGTGCATTGTCCGCACTGTTGTGCCACTCTTGAGCATTGTACATGGTGTGAAATTAGCCTGAAAGTGGGGATGGTGCTGATGAATAGAATCCTTTCTGCATAGACTATGGGATATAGTTATAAAAGGTGTGGAACGGCATTTTATTAGTTTTATCACCAAGGAAAGGTGAAAAAGTATCTTTTTCTGTTTCAGGCACACTTATAAATTATTCATCAAAAAGTTTATCAGTAATAGTTGCTTGATTGGCACATTTAAAAGGTGATAAAAAGGACTTCTTAGCACTGTACCATGGAAGTGTTGAAAGCAGAATGAAAATCTAATTTGTTGTAACAATCCACCACATTATAAGTGTTAAGACAAAATGCTAGTGTGAATATATATATATATATATATATATATATATATATGTGTGTGTGTGTGTGTGTGCGTGTGTGTCTGCAGCATTTAAGCAGAGACAACTAGAGTAGGTATAGAGTAGGAATGATTCATTAACACACTGACCCTCCAACTTCTTCAGTTCTTTCCCATTGCTTAAAGGGAACCTAAACTGAGTATGATATGGATTTTTCCTTTTAAAATGATACCAGTTGCCTGGCTGTCCTGCTGATCCTGTGTCTCTAATACTTTTAGCCACAGCCCTTAATCAAGAATGCAGATCAGGTGCTCTGACTGAAGTCAGACTGGATTAGATGCATACTTGTTTCAGGTGTGAGATCCAGATACTACCGCAGCAAAGAGATCAGCAGGAGAGTCAGGCAAATGGTATTGTTTAAAAGGAAACATCCTTATCCTTCTCAATTTAGGTTCCCTTTAATGTGCAGTTCGCTCAGTTGTCAAAGTGTGCGTTAGTAAGTGGTCTGTCTAGGAAGATTGGGAATTAGGAATGAAGTGGGATTCTTACTATATATATACATATACTGTATATATATATATATATATATATATATATATATATATATATATATATATATATATATATTCAATAAACAGTCAAATTAATAAATAAATATAGAATACCATCACGTTCTAAGCAGGATTGGTACTATATGTTTTTCAGTTTGCGAACCTTGAACGCGAACTTCTGCAAAAGTTCGGTTCGCGCGAACTTTCGCAAACCCCAATAGACTTCAATGGGGATGCAAACTTTGAAAACTAGAAACATTTATGCTGGCCACAAATGTGATGGAAAAGATGTTTCAAGGGGTCTAACACCTGGAGGGGGGCATGGATGAGTGGGATGGACACCAAAAGTCCCGGGTAAAAATCGGGATTTGACAGAAAGCAGCGTTTTAAGGGCAGAAATCACATTACATGCTAAATTGGAGGCCTAAAGTGCTTTAAAACATCTTGCATGTGTATACATCAATCAGGGAGTGTAATTAGAGCACTGCTTCACACTGACACACCAAACTCAGTGTGTAACGCACCGCAAACAGCTGTTTGTGTAGTGACGGCCGTGCTGGACTGGTGCGCACCATGGCGAGAGTGCAGGCAGTGGCAGTTTTCAAGCCCATATGGTCACCATACTGTGGTAGCTCAATGATAGAACAACAGTGACTGTCCAGCTGATCAAATTTGGTCTGTCCGCAATGAAGCAATGACCTTATTATCTTGGGTGTGCCCCCCCGAGACACTGATATAGCCGTCGGTCTTTGCTTCATTGTGATATGCAAGCCCCTTCACCGCGGCAAGGTAACGATCACGAAGGGGAATTGACACATGTACATGCCTTTTGTTTTGTTGTTGCAGCTGCAGTGCTGCCAGAAAAATTAGGCAGGCATGTACACGCACCAGAAAAATTATTATAGCGGCCGCTGCTAGCAGCGGCCTTAAAAATTCAGGATTCCGCCTGGAGTCCTGGACCCTGTTGGTGGTGCCGGAGAAGGCAGTCAAGCGGCCTGCAGACAGAGATGCTGTGTGGGGACCGACTTAGTCATGGGGCAGGCAGTCACACGGCATGCATGCAGAGATGCTGTGTGCGGGGACTGACTTAGTCTTTGGGCGGGCAGTAGCCCTCCGGGATCCATGCCTCATTAATTTTGGTAAAGGTAAGGTACTGAACACTTTTGTGACTTAGGCGACTTCTCTTCTCAGTGACAATGCCTAAAGCTGCGCTGAAGGTCCTTTCTGACAGGACGTTTGAGGCAGGGCAAGACAGAAGTTGGATGGCAATTTGGCACAGCTCTGGCCACAAGTCAAGCCTGCGCACCCAGTAGTCCAAGGGTTCATTGCTGCTCACAGTGTCTACATCCACACTTAAAGCCAGGTAGTCGGCTACCTGCCGGTCCAGGCGTTGGTAGAGGGTGGATCCGGAATGGCTAAGGCGAGGTGTTGGACTAAAGAATGTCCGCATGTCTGACATCACCATGAGATCGCTGGAGCGTCCTGTCCTTGCCTGCGTGGACATGGGAGAAGGATTACTGGCAGTGGTACCTTTATTCCATTTTGCTGTGACATCACCCTTAAACACATTGTAAAGCATAGTTGCCAGCTTGTTCTGCAAGTGCTGCATCCTTTCTGCCTTCATGTGATTTGGAAACATCTCTGCCACTTTGTGCCTATACCGAGGGTCTAGTAGCATTGCCACCCAGTACAGCTCATTCCCCTTGAGTTTTTTTTATACGGGGGTCCCTCAACAGGCTGGACAGCATGAAAGATGCCATCCGCACAAATTTGGATCCAGACGTACTATCCATCTCCTCTTGCTCTTCCTCAGTGATGTCAGGTAAGTTCTCCTCCTCCCCCAGCCATGAACAATACCACGGGAACATTGAGCAGCAAAAGCCCCCTGCGATGCCTGCTGCGGTTGTTCTTCTGCCACCTCCTCTTCCTTCTCCAAAAAAACACCTTTCTGATCATCCGAGTCTGACTCCTCTTCCTCCCCCCTCTGTGCTGCTGCAGGTGTTGAGGAAACATCTTTTTTTAATGAGAATTGATCCCACAACTCTTCCTCCTGTTCCTGTTCACGCTCCTCCACAGCTTGATCCACCACTCTACGCACGGCACACTCCAGGAAGAAAGCATACGGGATCAAGTCACTGATGGCGCCTTCACTGCGACTCATCAGGTTGGTCACCTCCTCAAACGGCTGCATGAGCCTGCATGCATTTCGCATGAGTGGGCCAGCACATCCCCATCTCCACAGAGTATTTCCTTCTACTGTAGTTGTAGAGATACTGGGTGACGGCTTTCTCCTGTTGTAGCAGGCGGTCGAACATCACAAGGGTTGAATCCCAGCGAGTCGGGCTATCGAAAATCAGGCGTCTCACCGGCAAGTTGTTTCTCCGATGAATATCGGCAAAGCGTGCCATGGCCGTATAAGACTGCCTGAAATGCCCACACAACTTCCTGGCCTGCTTCAGGAAGTCCTGTAATCCTGGGTACATTGACAAAAATCTCTGAATTATGAGATTCAGCACATGTGCCATGCAGGGCACATGTGTCAGCTTTCCCAAATTCAAAGCACAAATGAGATTGCTGTCGTTGTCACACACCACGTTGCCGATCTCCAGTTGGTTCGGGGTCAGCCACTGATCCACCTGTTTGTTCAGAGTAGCCAGGAGAGCTGCTTCAGTGTGACTCTCCGCTTTGAGGTAAGACATGTCTAAGATGGCGTGACACCGTCGTACCTGGCATGCAGCATACGCCCTGGGGAGCTGGGGCTGTGTAGCTGGACAGGAGATCGCGGCACCAGTAGAGTTGAACTGCCACTCAGCCAAGGAGGAGGAGGAGGAGGATGACAGCAAAGAGGATTTAGCAGGAGGAGAGGAGGTGGCAGGAGGACTGCCTGCAAGCTGTGGAGGTTTCACAAGTTGGTCCGCTGCACAGCCACGTACTCCCTGCTTGTCATCGGTCACCAGGTTGACCCAATGGGCTGTGTAAGTAATGTACCTGCCCTGACCGTGCTTGGCAGACCAGGCATCCGTGGTCAGATGGACCCTTGACCCAACGCTGTGAGCCAGAGATGACACCACTTACCTCTCAACTTCACGGTACAGTTTGGGTATCACCTTTTTAGAGAAATAATTGCGGCCTGGCTTCTTCCACTGCCGTGTCCCAATGGCCACAAATTTACGGAAGGCCTCAGAGTCCACCAGCTGGTATGGTAACAGCTGGCGAGCTAACAGTTCCACCAAGCCAGCTGTCAGACGCCGGGCAAGGGGGTGACTGGCAGACATTGGCTTCTTCCACTCAAAGATTTCCCTCACGGACACCTGACTGCTGCTGTGGGCAGAGGAGCAGGAACCACTCAAGGTGAGAGGCAGAATGGAGGAGGTAGGCTGTGATTGTGAAGGTGCAAGGGAGAAAGCAGCTAAAGATGATGCACCTGAAGGAGGAAGAGGAGAAGAAGGGTGGCTTTTCTTTTGTGTGCTGCTTTTCCTCTGGTGCTCTTCCCATTGCTGTTTGTGCCTTTTCTCCATGTGCCTTCGTAAGGCAGTTGTCCCTATGCGGCTGTTGGCCTTTCCACGGCTCCATTTTTGGAGGCAGAGAGAACAGATGGCATTGCTCTGATCTAAGGCAGACACACTAAAAAATTCCCAAACCGCTGAGCCTCCCTGGGGTGATGGCACTATGGTGTCATCAGCAGCTGACATTGAAGGGCATGTTGGCTGGCTGTACATAGGTGGCGATACATGGTGCCGGACACTGCCACCAGCTGTTTCTGATGACAAGCTCCCCCTGCTTCTTTCAGGAACTCATCTCCTCCTACTTCTCTCTGAACTGTCCCTCTGAACTGTCCCCTTGGTCATCTTGCCTCTTAGGATCCCACGTGACATCCGTATCATCATCATCATCATAATCATCCTGCCCAGCTTTGCTTGCCTCAGACACCTCCAAAACTGCACCAACAGCAGGTACTTCATCATCCTCCTCCTCACACGTTACGTCCATAGTGTCGCCTAACTCAGGCATATGAGGTGGTGTAACTTGCTTAGCACCTTCATCTTGTTGTAACAGTAGTGTCTGTGGATCAGTAATTTCCCCACCAAATAACTCCTGCAAAGTTTCAAATAAAATGGATGTGGTGCTAGTAGTAGCGCTGGTGGCTGCGGAAGATGAGGTGTTCTGTGTTAAATAGTCAACCACGTCCTGACAATCTTGGGAGTTGATGGGACGTGCCTTCTTTTTAGCATTGTACTTTTGTCCCGGGCAGCACAAAATCACATCAGCACGACCTCGAACAGACCTGCCGGGTGGCCTGCCTCTGGGTCTGCCCCTGCCTCTGCCTCTACCTGTTTTGTCCATATTGGGGGGATGAAGTGAAAGGTATGCACTGACTTGACTAATACAATGTGCAGTCACACAGGTGCAGTTAACAGGTATGCACCGAGTGGTATATCACACTGCGTGCGCTCATGTAGGTAGGTGGGTGCACTGAACAACAGGTAGGTATATGCAGTGATGGGGATTACAAATGTGCACCTGTCACACACACGTACCGTGAACAGGTACAGTGACTGGTGGTATTAAATATCACATTGTGTGCACTAACGTAGGTAGGTGGATGCACTGAACAACAGGTAGGTATATGCAGTGCTGCTGGGTATTACAAATGCGCACCTGTCACACACAGACACAGGTACCATGAACAAGTGCAATGACTGGTGGTATTAACAATGCGTTCACTCATGTAGGTAGGTGAAAGGTATATGAGATCCATTTTGTCTGCCCATCTAGTTACACGGCATCCATTTTGTCTCTTCATTCATTTGTGTTAGTTAAATGGTCTATATTCAATGTCTAATATTCATGGTTTAATACTAGTTTTATTTACAGACTCTGTGGAAATTCCCCTCTTGATGTTTTGACATCCAGTGGCCTATGTTTTGATATCTAGCAGCATAAAATGTCATGACGCCCTGAACATCCCAAACCGCAGAATGTATTTTAGTTTCATTTATTGTAAACATGCTCATTTATCCTGAATACTCTCTGCTAATGAGCAATTAGTAGAAAGTTGTCTTTTCCTTAAATATAGCACCTGGCCTACAGGAAATATACTACCATATATGTATGTTTATACTTGTATAACCCTTTTGCACTTGCGCAGTAGAATCATGGTTACCTCACCTAATTTTGGCTATATAAACCCCGTGTCCATTAAAGCTTTCAGGCAATTCTTTGATACTCCTTGGGTGTGCGTGTCATTTCTACAAAGAGTTGTCTCCAGATGCATCTGCCACTCTTGGGTGAACCACGGTGACTATATCTGGGCGACTGGTAGAGGTCCAATTCCTTTCAGTAGGTAGGTAGGTGCACTGAACAGTGAACAGGTGCAGTGATTGGGATGGGATTACAAATGTGCAGCTGCCTGTCACACACACAGGTAGTCACTGAATGTGCTGGGCCTGGCAGTGGCACAGTAGGAATTTAGTGGCCAAAGGCCAGCTGCGACTGACTGACAGGGCTGTATATAATGCAAGTGGGCCACACAAAAAACAAAAAAATAGATCACAAGAACGAGATTAGCTCTCACAAGAGCTGTTGAGAGGTGCTTTTTTTAGCAATAATAATCAGCAAGGAGCAAGCTAACAAGCCTACAAGAGCCTAACTAAGCTGTCCCTATACAGTAGCTCTCTCTGCAGCAGCTCTCCCTTCTCTAATTACTGCAGCCACACGAGTGAGTGAAAAGGCTGACGCTGCCTGCCTTTCATAAGGGAGGGGCCTTCAAGGGAGGGAGTGTAGCCTGATAGGCTACAATGTGCCTGCTGACTGTGATGTACAGGGTCAAAGTGGCTGTCCCTATACAGTAGCTCTCTCTGCAGCAGCTCTCCCTTCTCTAATTACTGCAGCCACACGAGTGAGTGAAAAGGCTGACGCTGCCTGCCTTTTATAAGGGAGGGGCCTCCAGGAGGGAGTGTAGCCTGATAGGCTACAATGTGCCTGTTGACTGTGATGTACAGGGTCAAAGTTGATCCTAATGATGTAGTATAGGAGGCGGGTCAAACCGCCATAAAGTTCCCGTTCGTTTGCAAACGTGAACCACTGAAGTTCGCGCAAATAAGTTCGCGGTCGAACCGTTCGGGCCATCTCTAATGTACACATGTCATGTCACTTCCTGGTCGTAATTAGATATATTAGAGACAGATTCAGGTCCATTTCATTTTTCACCCTTAAAGTACCCTGCAAGCATTCTAAAAATAAAAATAATGGTAAATAGTATACTTAACTTGATAGTGGCAATGTCCAAATATGCAATGACCTCCAACCATACCTTGAAAGTTGTGGCAAAATTGCTCAAAGACAACAATGTCGAGGTAATAAAGTAGCCATCACTAAGTCCTGACTTTAATCCAACTGAACATCTGTGAGCAGAAATGAAAAGTGTGTAAGTAAGGAAGCTTACAAATCTTTCCCAGTTGTATCAGGTCTGTCTGGAAGGGTCCGTCAATATTCCAGCAACTTAATATTAGGTTTAAAGAGACTACCCAAAATGTTTGGCTTAAGTTTAAAGTTAAAGCCAATGCTACCAAATATTAAGAGAGTTTTTAGCAATTCATTGGCCATCCATTTTTCTCAGCAAGTTCTGAAAACAATTCTCAGAGGCTTTGAAGGAATCAGAATTCCTGTGACTAATGATTTAGGCGATAAAGGCCCCTATTCACCTAACCTCTCTGTAAAGGTGGCCACACACGATACAATAAAATGATCCGATTTTACAGCAATTCGATAAAAACGATCGTATCTCTCGAAAAAATCGAAAGCTTTTTTTTCATTCGACTGAAAAATCTGATCGGGTTTCCCGGTTTTTTTTTTCAATTTAAATCGATCCGGAATGCTAGATATTTCTATTCAATTTCTACTAAAGATTGTATGGTGTGTGTTGGATTGTAAGTTTATTAATATACACACCCTAGCAATTTTCTCAGAGTTTCCAATCATTTTTATCATAATTGAGGAAAAATCTAACATAGGTGTGTGGTACATTGGTCATATTTTTGAAATGTTACAATCAGTCAGAAACATTGATTGCAATTCTTAAATTGAACAGATATTTAAAAAATTGTATGGTGTGTGGCCACCTTAAGTTTTTTTTACTGGATTTATTTTCACATCTTATTGATAACATACATTTTAAGCTGCCAACATGCATTGAAATGCTAAGCATAACTTTAGTATTTCTCCTCTATCTAGTTTTCATGACATTTTTTTAACCCCCTTTCCCTCATGCTGAAATGTTAACAGCCCCCTCTCGTTCTCCCCGTGCTGCAGCCACCGCCTCTCAGATCAGCGGTGAACAGGAGATAGGAACCAGCCAGACCGGCGCATAGCAGCCGCGCTGTGGACTTTAAATGCTGGGCGTGACCGATGATGTCACTTCCTGCATTTGAATTCACTGCATGGCTGCTATGCGCCGGTCTGGCTGGTTCCTATCTCCTGTTCGTTGCCGATCTGAGATGTGTTAGAGGCCAGTCAAAATGCATTTTGTGGGGACATATGCCGCCAATCTGATTGCATTTTGTGGAGACATATGCTGTCCATCTGATTGCATTTTGTGGGGACATATGCTATTAATCTGATTGCATTTTAAGGGGACATAGGCTGCCAATCTGATTGCATTTTGTGGGGACATATTCTGCCAATCTGATTGCATTTTGTGGGGACACATGCTGCCAATCTGATTGCATTTTGTGGGGACATATGCTGCCAATCTGATTGCATTTTGTGGAGACATGTGCTGCCAATCTGATTGCATTTTGTGGGGACATATGCTGCCAATCTGACTGCATTTTGTGGGGACATATGCCGCCAATCTGATTGCATTTTGTGGAGACATATGCTGTCCATCTGATTGCATTTTGTGGGGACATATGCTATTAATCTGATTGCATTTTAAGGGGACATAGGCTGCCAATCTGATTGCATTTTGTGGGGACATATTCTGCCAATCTGATTGCATTTTGTGGGGACACATGCTGCCAATCTGATTGCATTTTGTGGGGACATATGCTGCCAATCTGATTGCATTTTGTGGAGACATGTGCTGCCAATCTGATTGCATTTTGTGGGGATATATGCTGCCAATCTGATTGCATTTTGTGGAGAATCTGCTATCATTCTAATTGCATTTTGTGGAGAATCTGCTATCATTCTAATTGCATTTTGTGAAGAATCTGCTATCATTCTAATTGCATTTTGTGGAGAATCTGCTATCATTCTAATTGCATTTTGTGGAGAATCTGCTATCATTCTAATTGCATTTTGTGGTGAAACTGCTATTTTTTTTGCTCCTATTTTTTTTCTTGGGATGGGAGGGGGGAGGGGGGGTGGTGGCCTGCCCTCCTTTATGTGGTCTGGAAAAAAAACAGCCCTCCATGCCCATGAAGTTGGACAGCACTGATGTAAGACATAACATTACCCCCTTGGAGAAAATTATGGATAAAAGTTAATTGGACCCTGAGCAGTGGCCTAATTTGAAAATCTGGATTTAACTTGGACTAGTGTAAGGGTTATAACCGCTTCACACTGACAGACCAAATGTCACGTTTGCTGAGACTGAGCGCTAACTGGTCTGTAAGGCCCTTAGGTGTGTGTGGTGCTACATTTGTGCTCAACTGAACAGATCAGCGTGGCATGCAGCAGAGGCCAGGATGGGAAGTTATTAATGGAACTTTACATTGGTACCAAGCAGACTGGTTCAGTGTACAGCCTATTTTTTTTGCCTTTTGCTGAACTGTGCTTCTGCACTTGTAGTGAATGCACAAATTACTGTGACTTACAGCTTAAGATTCACTGCACTGGATGCAGAGAGCTGTGATATTACACAATCAAAATACTGCAAAAATGGCACTTATGATATAAATGATGACTCGTGCTGGACTGCGCCTTTGAACACGCAGTGAATGCGCAAACTACTATGACTTACAGCTCAAGATACACTGCACTGGACGCAGAGTAGAGTTGGCCCAAACGGTTCGCCGGAGAACTTGTTCGCGCGAACTTAGCTGGTTCGAGTTCGCGGTGTACCGCGAACACTTAGCAAGTTCGACCCGCCCCCTTATACTACATCATTGGGCTAAACTTTGACCCTCTACAGCACAGTCAGCAGACACATGGCAAACAATCAGGCTGCACTCCCTGCTGGAAACCCCCGACCCTATAGAAGGCAGCAGCGTCGGCTGAATGCTAGCTTGTGCTGGACTGCGTTTATGCACATGCAGTAAATGCACAAATTACTGTGATTTACAGCTCAAGAAGATACACTGCACTGGATGTATTTCAAAGTAGAAGAAGCAAGTGCACGCCTTATGTCTGTAGCATCCCAATCCCAGGGCTTCCACACAACTGTAGGAGAACGGTGCACAATCTGGACAAGAGTGGCAGAAAACTACTACATCTCCAATGGAGAAAAACATCCAAGAGCAACACGTCAACTTGCCAGTAAAAAACTTCACAGCTTTATTTATTCAAACAGGGCAATACAGCATAAAAACCAGTATACTTATTGGATGCAGCAGCATGATGTTTCAAAGGAGGTGCAGAAGGAGGTCGACGATCATTTCGCCGTCTGCGGCTTTTTCAAGACCATAAACCCCCACCACACCTGCAAGCATTATATATTACATGTACCACCCACTTATTGACCCACTGTCCAATAGTACACTGCTCTAATTACCTTAAACATCCATACCTGGAGTCAGACGGAGGCTAAAGACGCACTGGGGCCGCCTCGCCGCATGCCGGCCAATGCCATGCAACACATGTCTCCAAACACAGATTAGCCATTTCTCTCCATGCAGCACAAAAGGAAACTCAATTTCTGGCAAAGTCACGCTGGAACGAATGAGGTAAATACCATCATATTTTTTCCATACAAATGCGTCCGAATGGAGGGAGGATACTAACTTGATGCATACAAAACATCGCAACGCCTTCTGCAATATCTGTGCTCCCACCTGGAGTGCAGGATGGCCTATGTCTAACTCAAGAGTGATGGTAGGTGCTCTCTACTGTCATCTAGAGGCAAAACACATAACACACCTCATTTTAATCAATATTACAATGCAAATGTAACGATTGTAAGTGATGACAGAACGCCCTCCAGAACTTGGAGACGAACTGGACTCCCCTGTCTGACACCACATTCTCTGGGATACCATGCAACTGGAAAATGTGGTGAATGAAGAACTCTGCCAGTTCTTGAGCAGAGGGGAGTCCGTCCAGCGGGATAAAATGGGCCATCTTACTGAACCTATCGACTACCACCCAGATGACTGTTTTCCCCTCAGATCTGGGCAGCTCACCCACAAAGTCCAGAGACATATAGGTCCATGGTTGTTCAGGCACTGGTAGCGACTGTAGAGTATCCACAGGAGCACGCCTGGATGGCTTACTTCTGGCACACACTCAACAACCTCCGATAAACTCTTTACAATCAGACACAATGGATGGCCATCAAACACATCTGTCTAGTAGCTCCTGCGTTCTGGCAACCCCTTGGATGCCCTGCATTCTTATGGGAATGGAAAACCTGAAGAATCTTTAATCAGAACTGTAGTTGTACAAAGAGAACGCCATCTGGTTTCCCTTCGGGAACCTCCTGCTGTTAAGGTTTTAGCGTAGATGCCCAAGTCTCAGTAGCAGCAAGAACTACTTTCTCGGGGAGGATGCTTTCAGGAGTTGGGGGCTGTATTGTCTCGGGCTCAAAACATCTGGATAATGCATCAGCCTTGATGTTCTTACTACCAGGTTTGTAAGTAATAATGAATCTGAATCTCGTGAAAAACAGGGACCAGCGGGCTTGTCTGGGGCTGAGACGTTTAGCCCCTTCAATATACTCTAAGTTCATGTGATCGGTATAGACTGTGATAGTATGTTCAGCCCCCTCGAGCCAATGTCGCCATTCCTCAAACGCAAGTTTGATGGGCAACAGTTCTCGATTTCCAATATCATAATTTTTCTCAGCGGGAGAAAACTTCCTAGAGAAAAAAGCACAAGGGTGCAGCCTGCCCTGCAGACCGGAGTGCTGAGACAATACAGCCCCAACTCCGATCTCTGAAGCATCCACCTCAACAATGAATGGGAGAGTAATGTCCACATGTCTCAAAATGGGGGCGGAGCAGAACAATTTTTTAAGTGATGAGAATTAAGACTGTGCGACAGAGGTGCTCACACGCTTTATGGACCTGAACCAGTTTTATATGCTCCTGTACTGTCTGATGAAGCGGGACTGTTGACCGTGAAACGCGTTGCGATTTTATGGAGCTGTGAATAAATTGTATATTTTTAACTCTGCATTTGAGTATATGTCCACTACCAGAGGTAGGTAAGTCCACCTCGACTTCCCTCTTTTTATCATTTTTAGAACATTTTTTTACTCTGCTTGGCACCTCTGTTCGTACATATTACAGCACGATTAAGTCCACCCCTGGTGGAGGGGTTATTTCCCCATTTTCCTATCTACAGAGAGCGACTTTTATACCTGAGTGGGGTCAGGTACTAATACTCCCCACCTGCCTGTCAAGTGGTTGTCTGATGGTAACCCACCTTTGTGAGTATAAGAACTTTTGACATTACATTATATATTGAGCTTACCAGACAATACTGCACTATTGGGCTCTTGGTGTCCTCTGTTTTGTTTTTACAAGACTGTGCATCTGCTGACCAGTTGTAGGTATCTGCCCCCTTTTTGGTAAGCTCGGTGAGAGGTGAGACCACAGAAGAAAATCCTTTGATAAACTTTCTGTAATAGTTGGTGAAGCCAAGAAATTGCTGGAGTGCCTTCAACCCTAAAGGTTCACTGGCGTATCCAGACGGGGGTTCTGGATGTATGGAACACCCCCCCCCCCCTGAGACTCCTGTACCTTTAAAAAAATTCCCTGAAATCGCTGAAGCAGACAAGCTGGTAAATATACAGAGGCTTGCCTGCAGGGTCTGTGGGAAAAACTCAGCTCTTTCCCTATTGTAAAGACTGCATGAAGACAGCTACATAAGGTATGTCACAGGTTGAAAAGTTTTTGACAGTCCCTAAACTCCAGGAGGGCTGCCTGCAGCTTGTGTAAGAGGCTGACCATCCCTTACATCCTCCACACCCCTATGGACGGCAGGGGCGTTTGTAGGGTCCTTGGAGATCGGGGGCACCTGTGGGCACCGGGTGGCAAAAAATGGGCGTGGCCATGAGGTGAGTGGGCATGGCCATAGGTGGGGGCAAATGTACATGAACTTAGCAGTGGTGTAAGCTACAGATAGCGGGCCTGCCCATCGAAATATTGGATGGAGCCCCCTGTCCTTTATTTAGATAATTTACAACCAGTATAGGCATAGATCAAAGATGTATACGCACATACAATTTTGATTGGTCAATCAATGACCCCCAATTTTACCACCCCCATGCAGTAAGTGGGCCAACAGACAATGAATTTTATGAACAGAGCTAAAATTGGCTAATCAAAATTGTATGTGTGTACCAGGCTTTACAGCTAATACTGTACATACTGAAAGTAGCAGGGATCAGCATACAATATAGCTGGTTTACAATCAGTAAAGGCACAGAGTAACACCTTACACTGTACACACTGGAGGTAAATCAGCACACAGTGCAGGCACTAGAGAACAGCGTATACTGTACATACTGTAGGCAGCAGAATTCAGCACACTGCAGCTAGTGTGCCAAAAATATGAGGATCACGATGTGCGGCGTGCTTATCGCGCCGCACCGAAAAATGGGTGGGCCATGGACCAGAATATAGGTGTGTTAACGGGTGGAGACAAATTTACATGAACCTAGCAATGGTGGGACATTAGATTATGACAGTGGTGGCGAACCTTTTGGAGGCCGAGTGCCCAAACTGCAACCCAAAAGTCACTTATCTATCGCAAAGTGGCAACAGCAATTTAAACTAAATACTGTACAAACGTTTTAACTCATACATGAACATTATGGAAAATCCAAGTTGAAAATAAACTGTGAAGATAAACAATTTCATCCATCCTATGCCTGAAAAATGTATTAAATTTTTTAGAACCTCCCAGTTTTATTTTCTGTTTTAAAAAGCTAAAAAAGTAGGTTTAATGCTATTGTCTCATATGATAAGGTTTCAGCTTTTCCCATAGTCTCGCAGTTAGCAATCATGTGACCCCCAACAAGACAAATTCAGCAATCATGAGGCCCCCAACAAATCATGAGGCCCCCAACAAGACAAATTCAGCAATCATGAGGCCTCCAACAAATCATGAGGCCCCCAACAAGACAAATTCAGCAATCTTGAGGCCCCCAACAAATCATAAGGCTCCCAACAAGACAAATTCAGCAGTCATGAGGCACATAAATAGAAAGCATTTCACATAAATAGGCAGAATGCCCCCTTAATATGGTAGCCCCCCAAGTTAGGTAGTGAGTGACAGGGACCCCGATAGTGAGTGACAGGGAGCCCCTTTAGGTAGTGAGTGAGTGCCAGGGAGCCCCTTTAGGCAGTGAGTGAGTGCCAGGGAGCCCCTTTAGGCAGTGAGTGAGTGCCAGGGAGTCCCTTTAGGCAGTGAGTGAGTGCCAGGGAGCTCCTTTAGATAGTGAGTGAGTGACAGGGAGGCCCTTTAGGTAGTGAGTGAGTGACAAGGAGCCCCATTAGGGAGTGAGTGAGTGACAGGGAGTCCCTTTAGGTAGTGAGTGAGTGACAGGGAGTCCCTTTAGGCAGTGAGTGAGTGCCAGGGAGCCCCTTTAGGTAGTGAGTGAGTGACAGGGAGGCCCTTTAGGTAGTGAGTGAGTGACAGGGAGCCCCATTAGAGAGTGAGTGAGTGACAAGGAGTCCCTTTAGGTAGTGAGTGAGTGACAGGGAGTCCCTTTAGGTAGTGAGTGAGTCACAGGGAGCCCCATTAGGGAGTGAGTGAGTGACAGGGAGTCCCTTTAGGTAGTTAGTGAGTGACAGGGAGTCCCTTTAGGTAGTGAGTGAGTCACAGGGAGCCCCTTTAGGAAGTGAGTGAGTGACAGGGAGCCCCATTAGGCAGTGAGTGAGTGCCAGGGAGCCCCATTAGGCAGTGAGTGAGTGCCAGGCAGGCCCTTTAGGCAGTGAGTGAGTGACAGGGAGGCCCTTTAGGCAGTGAGTGAGTGACAGGAGGCCCTTTAGTCAGTGAGTGAGTGACAGGGAGTCCCTTTAGGTAGTGAGTGAGTGACAGGGAGGCCCTTTAGGTAGTGAGTGAGTGCCAGGGAGCCCCTTTAGGTAGTGAGTGACAGGGAGGCCCTTTAGGCAGTGCCAGGAACCTCCCAGTTTTATTTTCTGTTTGAAAAAGCTAAAAAAGTAGGTTTAATGCTATTGTCTCATATGATAAGGTTTCAGCTTTTCCCATAGTCTCGCAGTTAGCAATCATGTGACCCCCAACAAGACAAATTCAGCAATCATGAGGTACCCAACAAATCATGAGGCCCCCAACAAGACAAATTCAGCAATCATGAGGCCTCCAACAAATCATGAGGCCCCCAACAAGACAAATTCAGCAATCATGAGGCCTCCAACAAATCATGAGGCCCCCAACAAGACAAATTCAGCAATCTTGAGGCCCCCAACAAATCATAAGGCTCCCAACAAGACAAATTCAGCAGTCATGAGGCACATAAATAGAAAGCATTTCACATAAATAGGCAGAATGCCCCCTTAATATGGTAGCCCCCCAAGTTAGGTAGTGAGTGACAGGGACCCCGATAGTGAGTGACAAGGAGCCCCTTTAGGTAGTGAGTGAGTGCCAGGGAGCCCCTTTAGGCAGTGAGTGAGTGCCAGGGAGCCCCTTTAGGCAGTGAGTGAGTGCCAGGGAGTCCCTTTAGGCAGTGAGTGAGTGCCAGGGAGCTCCTTTAGGTAGTGAGTGAGTGACAGGGAGGCCCTTTAGGTAGTGAGTGAGTGACAGGGAGCCCCATTAGGGAGTGAGTGAGTGACAGGGAGTCCCTTTAGGTAGTGAGTGAGTGACAGGGAGTCCCTTTAGGCAGTGAGTGAGTGCCAGGGAGCCCCTTTTGGTAGTGAGTGAGTGACAGGGAGGCCCTTTAGGTAGTGAGTGACAGGGAGCCCCATTAGGGAGTGAGTGAGTGAGTGACAAGGAGTCCCTTTAGGTAGTGAGTGAGTGACAGGGAGTCCCTTTAGGTAGTGAGTGAGTCACAGGGAGCCCCATTAGGGAGTGAGTGAGTGACAGGGAGTCCCTTTAGGTAGTGAGTGAGTGACAGGGAGTCCCTTTAGGTAGTGAGTGAGTCACAGGGAGCCCCTTTAGGAAGTGAGTGAGTGACAGGGAGCCCCATTAGGCAGTGAGTGAGTGCCAGGGAGCCCCATTAGGCAGTGAGTGAGTGCCAGGCAGGTCCTTTAGGCAGTGAGTGAGTGACAGGGAGGCCCTTTAGGCAGTGAGTGAGTGACAGGAGGCCTTGTAGGCAGTGAGTGAGTGACAGGGAGTCCCTTTAGGTAGTGAGTGAGTGACAGGGAGGCCCTTTAGGTAGTGAGTGAGTGCCAGGGAGCCCCTTTAGGTAGTGAGTGACAGGGAGGCCCTTTAGGCAGGGAGTGAGTGACAGGGAGTCCCTTTAGGTAGTGAGTGAGTGGGAGCCCCTTTAGGTAGTGAGTGAGTGACAAGGAGCCCCTTTAGGAAGTGAGTGAGTGACAGGGAGTCCCGTTAGGTAGTGAGTGAGTGACAGGGAGTACCTTTAGGTAGTGAGTGAGTGACAGGGAGGCCCTTTAGGTAGTGAGTGAGTGGCAGGGAGCCCCATTAGGGAGTGAGTGAGTGAGTGCCAGGGAGCCCCTTTAGGCAGTGAGTGAGTGCCAGGGAGCCCCTTTACGTAGTGAGTGAGTGACAGGGAGCCCCATTAGGAAGTGAGTAAGTGACAGGGAGCCCCATTAGGTAGTGAGTGAGTGCCAGGGAGCTAGAGTTGAGCTGAAATTTTCGTAATTTCGCATTACTATAATTACGCATGCGAAATTTGCGATTACGATGCGAAATTAGCGTAGCGAAATTGCCATTAAAATCGTAATTGAAAATACCGTAAGCGTAATTTTCAACGCGAAATTTCGCGTTTCGTTCATGCCGTAATTTCGCATTAAACGCTACCGTAATTTCGCGTTAAACCGTAACGCTCCGTATAATATAAAAAAGCCGCCGACTTTAAGGGTTAATAGCAAAGCCCCCTTAAATGCTAAGAGCCTCAAATTTGGAGAATATATTAAGGAGATCAGGAGGAATAAGAGGAAAAAATTTTTTTTCAAAAAGACCTTATAGTTTTTGAGAAAATCGATGTTAAAGTTTCAAAGGAAAAATGTAAACATTTAAAAACCCGCCGACTTTAACGGTTAATAGCAAAGCCTGCTTAAAGTTTAGGAACACCAAATTCCCAGGGTATATTAAGGGGATCAGTGGGAATAAGAGGACAAAAATTTTTTTCAAAAAGACCTTATAGTTTTTGAGAAAATCGATTTTTAAGTTTCAAGGGCGAAAATGTCTTTTAAATGCGGAAAATGTCAGTTTTTTTTGCACAGGTAACAATAGTGTATTATTTTCATAGATTCCCCCAAGTGGGAAGAGTTTTACTTACTTCGTTCTGAGTGTGGGAAATATAAAAAAAAACGACGTGGGGTCCCCCCTCCCAGACCTCTTTAACCTCTTGTCCCCCATGCAGGCTGGGATAGCCAGAATGCGGAGCACCGGCCGCGTGGGGCTCCGCACCCTGACTATACCAGCCCGCATGGTCAATGGATTGGGGGGTCTCGGAAGGGGAGGGGCAGCCAAGCTTTCCCCTCCCCCTCCGAGCCCTTGTCCAATCCAAGGACAAGGGGCTCTTCTCCACCTCCGATGGGCGGTGGAGGTGGAGGCCGCGATTTCCTGGGTGGGGGGTTCATGGTGGAATCTGGGAGTCCCCTTTAAAAAGGGGTCCCCCAGATGCCCACCCCCCTCCCAGGAGAAATGAGTATAGAGGTACTTGTAGTACCCCTTACCCATTTCCTTTAAGAGTTAAAAGTAAATAAACACACAAACACATAGAAAAAGTATTTTAATTGAACAAAAAACATAACCACGAAAAAAGTCCTTTAATATTCTTAATTAACCATTAATACTTACCTGTCCCTTTAAATAAATGATCCCACGCAATATCCTCGGAAATGTTCTATCAGTTACAATGTAACAAAGTTATTACAATATAACAACTTTGTTACATTGTAACTACGCCGCACCCGACGTCACTCACCGCAACCGCCGCCACCGCGTCTGCGCTGCAGGACCCGAGCTCTAAACTATATAGCTCAGAGCTCTCAAAAGCATCTTTGTATTTGGGCTCCAAGGAGCCCCATTGGTCCTTAGCAGACCAATGGGGTTCCTTCTGATTTGAAGGAACCCCATTGGTCTGCTAAGGACCAATGGGGCTCCTTGGAGCCCAAATACAAAGATGCTTCTCAGAGCTCTGAGCTATATAGCTCAGAGCTCTGTCGGGTCCGTGCAGGACGCTAAGTCCCCGCCGGCTCCGCTGCCCTCCCCGCCTCTCCCACATGTCACCCACATGTCACCCACATGTGGGTGACATGTGGGTGACAGATGTGGGCGGGGTGGACAGCGGGAGCTGCGGGGACTTAGCGTCCTGCACGGACGCGTATGCGGCGGCTGAGCGGCGAGTGGCGTCGGGTGCGGCGTAGTTACAATGTAACAAAGTTGTTACATAATAACTTTGTTACATTGTAACTGATAGAACATTTCCGAGGATATTGCGTGGGATCATTTATTTAAAGGGACAGGTAAGTATTAATGGTTAATTAAGAATATTAAAGGACTTTTTTCGTGGTTATGTTTTTTGTTCAATTAAAATACTTTTTCTATGTGTTTGTGTGTTTATTTACTTTTAACTCTTAAAGGAAATGGGTAAGGGGTACTACAAGTACCTCTATACTCATTTCTCCTGGGAGGGGGGTGGGCATCTGGGGGACCCCTTTTTAAAGGGGACTCCCAGATTCCACCATGAACCCCCCACCCAGGAAATCGCGGCCTCCACCTCCACCGCCCATCGGAGGTGGAGAAGAGCCCCTTGTCCTTGGATTGGACAAGGGCTCGGAGGGGGAGGGGAAAGCTTGGCTGCCCCTCCCCTTCCGAGACCCCCCAATCCATGGACCATGCGGGCTGGTATAGTCAGGGTGCGGAGCCCCACGCGGCCGGTGCTCCGCATTCTGGCTATCCCAGCCTGCATGGGGGACAAGGGGTTAAAGAGGTCTGGGAGGGGGGACCCCACGTCGTTTTTTTTTTATATTTCCCACACTCAGAACGAAGTAAGTAAAACTCTTCCCACTTGGGGGAATCTATAAAAAATAATACACTATTGTTACCTGTGCAAAAAAAACTGACATTTTCCGCATTTAAAAGACATTTTCGCCCTTGAAACTTAAAAATCGATTTTCTCAAAAACTATAAGGTCTTTTTGAAAAAAAATTTTTTCCTCTTATTCCCACTGATCTCCTTAATATACCCTGGGAATTTGGTGTTCCTAAACTTTAAGCAGGCTTTGCTATTAACCGTTAAAGTCGGCGGGTTTTTAAATGTTTACATTTTTCCTTTGAAACTTTAACATCGATTTTCTCAAAAACTATAAGGTCTTTTTGAAAAAAAAATTTTTCCTCTTATTCCTCCTGATCTCCTTAATATATTCTCCAAATTTGAGGCTCTTAGCATTTAAGGGGGCTTTGCTATTAACCCTTAAAGTCGGCGGCTTTTTTATATTATACGGAGCGTTACGGTTTAACGCGAAATTACGGTAGCGTTTAATGCGAAATTACGGCATGATACGACTGTAATGCGAAAATTACGCGAAAATTACGCTTACGCGAAATTTCGCGAAATCCTTCTTCATTACGATTATGTACTTACGGCCATAATCGTAATTACACTAATTACGCGAAATTTCGCAAAATCGTAATTAGGTCATTACGCTCATCTCTAGCCCCTTCAGGTAGTGAGTGAGTGACAGGGAGCCCCATTAGGGAGTGAGTGAGTGCCAGGGAGCC
This sequence comes from Hyperolius riggenbachi, assembly GCF_040937935.1. NCBI lineage: Eukaryota > Metazoa > Chordata > Amphibia > Anura > Hyperoliidae > Hyperolius > Hyperolius riggenbachi. The sequence goes on along the minus strand of NC_090647.1, from coordinate 368,471,682 downwards.
CCTTTAGGCAGTGAGTGAGTGCCAGGGAGCCCCTTTAGGTAGTGAGTGAGTGACAGGGAGTCCCTTTAGGTAGTGAGTGAGTCACAGGGAGCCCCTTTAGGAAGTGAGTGAGTGACAGGGAGCCCCATTAGGCAGTGAGTGAGTGCCAGGGAGCCCCTTTAGGTAGTGAGTGAGTGCCAGGGAGCCCCTTTAGGGAGTGAGTGAGTGCCAGGGAGCCCCTTTAGGTAGTGAGTGAGTGACAGGGAGGCCCCCCCTCTAGCCGCCGCTGCTCCCCCCTTACTTTGCACTGCAGACAGTGCGTCACTCAGACCTCAGGATCAGCGGCGACCCGACCAGTAGTACGAGCGGGCGCCGGACGCACCCGCTCTATATGCGGAAGTGATGTCACTTCCGCATATCAGTGCGGGCGCTGGGTCCTAGCGCCCACACGATTGGTCGCCGGCTCGCCACCTGATCGAGGTCTCAGTGACGTGGCGGCGGCGGCGGCTGGAGGGAGCCGCTGACAGAGGGGGTGGCGGCTGGGGAAGAGATCCGTGGCACCCCAGGACAGATTGGGGGCACGTGCCCCTCCAAAATAGGGCTAGCGACGCCCCTGATGGACGGTATACCTATATCTCAGTCTCTCCACTCCACCTGGGGGGCAATCTCCCCCCAGGCCCCCTTTCATTCAGTGATTTAGGGCTGGTGTCTGGTGTATTCAGGTTTGTTGTTGTAAGGCAATCCAAAATACTAGGCTAGCTGATAAAACTGCAATTAAAGGGCAGGCAAGCTGGTATATAAACACAGCATGATGCAGAGCTTGCCTGGAGGGTCCGTGGGCAAAAATCTGTCTCTCCCCTATGTCATAATGAGTGCATCTTGTTAAACAAGGTGAACATTTTTTGACAGTCCCTAGACTCCAGGAGGTCTGCTTTCTGACTTGTGTGAGAGACTGGCAGGGACAGGAGTCCTATTACAGGCAAGTGTGATGTGGGACTGCAATACAGATAATGCTCCATCTCAGGCTATTCTCAATTTCTCTCCACTCCTCTTCTCTATGGGCTAGTGCATGCCAAAATCACAATAGCAATCACTAGCAATTAGTGAGTGCGATCAGTGGTGCTCACCTCCAGGTCGTGATCACGCTTACACGTGGATTCACGACCATTTTGACGCATTCCGCCTCGGACACGCTAAGCCGTGAATAGATTTTCAACCACGAAAATCTACTTCGGCTTCGCGTGAATGCGGACAGAAATCCGCATTCACGCTCGTGAAACCCGGCGCTGAAATCGTGGTTTGCGGAAATGCGTCAAACTATGCGGAAGTGACACATTGCAGGCCAATCAGAGTGCCCCAGCCAGGCCCTAGCAACCAATCACAGGAGGGGAGCTATGCCCTCCCCTCCTGAATATAAAGCGGCGGCCATGATGGAAAAGCTCTGTCCTTGCTAGACTGTGGTGCTGAGAGGATTATCTCCAGGCCATTGTTGTTTGAGCAAGTGCATTTATTGTGTTAAAAACAAAGCTTTTTTTTTGCTAACACTGCTCTTATACTGTACACAGTTAGCTAGTCAGTGAGTGATTGCTGTAGTTAGTTGTAGTCAGTGTAGTGTAGTGGGAGTGTGGGAGTCTAGTGATTATTTAACTGTGTGTAGTGCAGGCAGGTTCAGTGCTGCAGTGTAGTCAGTGTAGTGGGAGTGGGGATTATCTGTGTGTAGTGCAGGCAGGCAGGTTAGTGCAGCTGCAGTGTTCACTTGTATATTCCAGTGACAGTTATACACTTGTACTATTTGCAGGCAGCCAGTCACACCGCCGGCGCCGCCACTCTCTGCCAGCGCTGTTCATTCATTCTGTCAGTGACCTTGAGCCGTGCCCAGTGCCCACTGCTCGCTCGCTGGCATATGAGCATCTCATTACACAGTGTGACATCCTTGTGTGCCCACTGCATCCTTCAGTGACCTAGTTGTATATCCAGTGCCCACTGTTGTGCCCACTGCATCCTTCAGTGACCTTGTACTGTGCCCACTGCATCCTTCAGTGACCTAGTTGTATATCCAGTGCCCACTGCTGTGCCCATTGCATCCTTCAGTGACCTTGTACTGTGCCCACTGCATCCTTCAGTGACCTAGTTGTATATCCAGTGCCCACTGCTGTGCCCACTGCATCCTTCAGTGACCTTGTACTGTGCCCACTGCATCCTTCAGTGACCTAGTTGTATATCCAGTGCCCACTGCTGTGCCCACTGAATCCTTCAGTGACCTTGTACTGTGCCCACTGCATCCTTCAGTGACCTAGTTGTATATCCAGTGCCCACTGCTGTGCCCACTGCATCCTTCAGTGACCTTGTACTGTGCCCACTGCATCCTTCAGTGACCTAGTTGTATATCCAGTGCCCACTGCTGTGCCCACTGCATCCTTCAGTGACCTTGTACTGTGACCACTGCATCCTTCAGTGACCTAGTTGTATATCCAGTGCCCACTGCTGTGCCCACTGCATCCTTCAGTGACCTTGTACTGTGCCCACTGCATCCTTCAGTGACCTAGTTGTATATCCAGTGCCCACTGCTGTGCCCACTGCATCCTTCAGTGACCTTGTACTGTGCCCACTGCATCCTTCAGTGACCTTGTACTGTGCCCACTGTATCCTTTAGTGACCGAGTTGTATATCCAGTGCCCACTGCTGTGCCCACTGCATCCTTCAGTGACCTTGTACTGTGCCCACTGCATCCTTCAGTGACCTAGTTGTATATCCAGTGCCCACTGCTGTGCCCACTGCATCCTTCAGTGACCTTGTACTGTGCCCACTGCATCCTTCAGTGACCTAGTTGTATATCCAGTGCCCACTGCTGTGCCCACTGCATCCTTCAGTGACCTTGTAATGTGCCCACTGCATCTTTCAGTGCCGTTGTACTGTGCCTGGTGCATCCTTCAGTGACCTTGTACTGTGCCCACTGCATCCAGTGAATCATTACTAGCAACATGTCTGGCAGGGTTTCACGGGGTGAGAGGAAAGGGAGTTCAATTGCCTCAGCCACTTCTGGGACTGCTCCACGTCCAGGGAGAGGACGCCCAGCTGTACGTGGTCGTGATGCAGCAGAAAGGGGGGCAGCAAAGCCTGGGCCGAGTCAGCGGACGCCATTGTCCAAATATTTTAAAGTTTCTGGTCCCCGTGTGGTGGTTGAGCAAATGGAACCTGACGTACTCATGGACATCATGACTTCCTCCCAGACCTCTACTGTGAGCACCACTCCAAGCAGCAGCAGCAGCAGCAGCAGCCAACATCCCACGCTTGTTGTGACATCCACCCCAGCACCCACTGGTCAGCAGCCCTCCCAGGATGACAGCGTTCTGTCCCTCAGTCCGGCTTCTGGGAACCTGCTGATGCAAGAAGCTCAGGACTTACTGGGGACTGATGTGGCAGAGATTGAGATCGGGCCACAATCACAAGCGTTGTTGAGTTCTGGTGATGAAGAAGAGGGGTCTGTGTCTGGGGATGTAGGGACAGAAGAGGAGGCGGGGGAGTCAGAGGAAGAGCTGGATTATGATGATGCTGCTGATGATGACGACGTTGTGGACCCTAACTATGTGCAGCCTGCTGAGTCCGTGGAAGAATGGTCAGAGGCAGAGCAGGATGACGAGTCACCTCGGCCTAGGCAAGGATATCGCCATATGCCAGGCAGGGGCAGGGGCATCGGCAGCAGTGGGCGTGGAGGAAGTAGACAGGACACTGCTTCAGCCGGCACCACCACCATGCAACCCCCGGCAACTACTACCACACATTGTTCCGCTGCACCCTCTGCTAGTGGGGGCCGCAGTAAATTAAAGTCACCAGTGTGGGATTGCTTTGAGGAATGTACTGATGACAAAAGGTATGCGGTGTGCAGGTTATGCAGCAAAAGATTGAGCCGTGGGAAAAGTCTGAGCAAGATGGGTACCTCATCCCTCCAGGGCCACATGAAAAGCCGCCACTGCCGCGAGTATGCGGACTTTAAGAGGAAGCAGGCACTGCTGGCAGGGGTTCCTGAGAGCAGAAGGCCCACCAGCGCAGCAGCATCATCCCTCCCTCAGGGTCGTGAATCCCCCACAGCAGCAGCAGTAGTAGCACGCAAGCGCTCTTCCACCTCGGCTACTCAGGACACAGACATTGAGGCTGGCAGCCAGTGTTCGTCTCTCTCCTCTGTCTCCCCTGCATCCCAGCGTCGTCAGACCCTGCTGAGCGACACCTTTCAGGGTCTGACCAAGCCTCTGCCTCCAAGCCACAGGCGGATCCGCAAACTAAATGGCTTGCTGGCCCGGGCCATGGCATCACAGCTGCTTCCCTACTCCCTGGTGCAGGAGGGGAGCGCCATGCGGACGCTGCTCCAATTTGGCATCCCCAAGTGGCAAGTCCCCAGTCGCCACTATTTCAGCAGGAGCGCGATCCCAGCACTCCACAAGTTTGCGGTGGAAAACATGGCCCGTTCCCTGGACTACTCTGTGGGCAAGCGGGTCCACGTGACCATGGACTCGTGGAGTAGCAGATTTGGGACAGGTCGCTACCTGTCCTTTACGGCCCACTGGGTGACACTGATGGAAGGGAGGGAGGACAAGAGCGCATCAGCCCAGCTAGTGGTGCCACCATGCGGGATCAGGGGGGATGCAGAAGAGTCCTGTCACGACACTCCCTCTGCACCCGGAAACAGAGCCGGGACAAGGTCCTCCAGCACCCAAGGCTGAGACACCAAAGTGCGCCCCTCCATCCCTCCACCCCAGCCGTCACACACTGATTGCTCTTAGACTAAGAGGCACCCCAGGGCCCCCAACACCTTAATCTCTAGTTATCTGGCTTGTAGTCACTTCCATGTATCTCCTTTTCTTACTTCTTTCTGCTTCAAACACAATTAGGAATGACAGCTGAGTGAATTGTGCGCCCCCTCCTACACTGCGCCCTGAGGCTGGAGCCTCTTCAGCCTATGCCTCGGCCCGGCCCTGCCCGGAAAGCAAGCCCGCCTCGGCAGCAGCAGCGCCAAGCCTCGGCACTGCCAAGCCCTTTTAAAATTGGTGACCCTGGGGAAGGAGAGGCTTACGGCCACCAACGTCCTGGCCGCCCTCAGGAAGCAGGAGCGGAGGTGGCTGACCCCCAGAGGCCTGGAAGTGGGGTATGTGGCAGCCGATAACGGGGCCAACCTGGTGGCAGCAGTGCAGCAGGGAAACCTCCAGCACATCCCCTGCTTGGCCCACGTGCTCATTCTTGTGGTGCAGCGCTTCTTGCGCACCTACCAGGGGATGAGCGAGCTGCTGCAGGATGCCCGGGCGGTGGTACGCTTTTTCCGCCTGTCAGCCACTGCCTCTGCACTCTTCTCCACCTTACAGCAGCAGTATGGAAGGCCACAACACCGGATGATCATCGACATGCCAGTTCTCTGGAATTCGACTCTGGCCATGTTGGAGTGGCTGTGTCAGCACAGGCTGGCTCTTAGTATCTACATGCTAGACCCAAGTGTCCCCAGCAACCAGCAAGTCCCCATGATTACTGCCACTCAGTGGACACTGATGCAGCAAGTATGCCTGGTGCTGAGTCCCTTCCTGGAGGCAACCAAGATGGTCAGTGAGGAGCGGGCCTCTGTGTGTCAGTGGGTGCCCTTGGTTTGTCTACTGGAGCAGGCAATGGACAATTTAATTGAGCGTGGGGATGAAGCCCTGAGGCAGTTGGAAGAACAGGAGCAGATGGCAGCACAGTCCAGCTCAGAGGAGGGCTCACAGCAGGTAGTGGAAGAGTTGGAGGTCCCTAACCTGAATGAGGAGGAGGAGGAGGAGCAGAGTGCAGCAGGCGTTGTACATGGATGGCGGTTTGAGGAGGACAACGACATGGCTCAGGAAGAGGACAGGCATGCGTTATGGGACAATGGCGAGGACGAGGAAGATCTTGCTGGCAGGGCCCACTTGTTTCCCATGGCTGTGCACATGTTGCGCTGCCTTCGCAGGGACCCCCGGGTGATCCAGATGCGTTCAAGGGAGGACATCTGGATTACCTTGATGCTTGATCCCCGTCTGAAGGGGAAGCTGGGAGACTTAATGACGCCATCCACCACCGAGCAACGCACAAGGGAGTTGAAGGAGGCCCTTGTGCGCAGACTACTGGAAGCATTCCCCCAGCCTTCCACCCCCACTGTAACTGCTCTGCCAAGCCAGCAAGAGGTGCCTGCCATTGCCACTAGCAGCACAACAACAACCACCAGCAGCATCAGCAGCAACTGGCGCCCCGGAAACCTGAAGAGCCTAAGCAAGAGCCTGTATGCAGTGCAGCAGCCCAGAACAGAGGTGCCCGCCACAGCATCCACCACCAACCAGCACAAGCAACGACTGACCACCATGGTGTCTGACTATATGGGGTCATCCAGCGGGCTCAATGACACCGACAGCCCCGTGGACCCCTTGGAGTACTGGGTCAAGAGACTGGACATCTGGAGCGAGCTTTCCCATTATGCCCTGGAACTCCTATCCTGCCCTCCTTCCAGTGTCCTCTCAGAGAGATGCTTTAGTGCGGCCGGTGGCGTGGTCACAGAGAAGCGCTCTCGGCTCTCCCACGCCTCTGTGGACAAACTCACCTTCCTGAAAATCAACCAGGCTTGGGTGGAAGGTGAGTTCCTGGCCCCTATTGTCGGACACAGGGGGACATGAAGTGGCTGCTGCATGTGCTGTTAACTATGCCTGCCTTTATAAAGACAGTTACTACCTGCCTAGTGCCTACCTTGGTTAATTTTTTGGTGTTATGGTACTACTACCAGTAAGTTGCCATGGTCCTCCTCCTGAGCTGCTGAGCTACTACACTCTGCGTTCACACTGCCCGGGTCACTGGGTGCATTTAATTTTTTGGCCAGCACTATGACGCTGTGCTGCTACTACTACCACCAGTATGTTGCCATGGTCCTTCTGTGCTGTTGAACTGACCGCCCGCATTGTCCTCCTCCTCCTGACTGAGTCGCTTCCCACTGCTGCACTCTGCGTTCACACTGCCCGGGTCACTGGGTGCATTTAATTTTTTGGCCAGCACTATGACGCTGTGCTGCTACTACTACCAGGGCCGCCATCAGAAATTTTGGGGCCCCTCACACAACATCAAGCCTGGGCCCCCCTACAGACTGCTGTGCACGCCCAGTACAGTGCCCCAGTATAGCCAGTACAGTGCCCCAGTATAGCCAGTATAGTGCCCCAGTATAGCCAGTACAGTGCCCCAGTATAGCGCGCCAGTATAGTGCCCCAGTATAGCTAGTATAGTGCCCCAGTGTAGCCAGTATAGGGCCCCAGTATAGCCAGTATAGTGCCCCAGTATAGCCAGTATAGTGCCCCAGTATAGTGCCCCAGTATAGCCAGTATAGTGCCCCAGTATAGCCAGTATAGTGCCCCAGTATAGCTAGTATAGTGCCCCAGTATAGCCAGTATAGTGCCCCAGTATAGCGCCCCAGTATAGCTAGTATAGTGCCCCAGTATAGCCAGTATAGTGCCCCAGTATAGCTAGTATAGTGCCCCAGTATAGCCAGTACAGTGCCCCAGTATAGCCAGTATAGTGCCCCAGTATAGTCAGTAGAGCGCGCCAGTACAGTGCCCCAGTATAGCCAGTATAGCGCGCCAGTATAGTGCCCCAGTATAGTGCCCCAGTATAGCCAGTACAGTGCCCAGTATAGCCAGCACAGTACCCCAGTATAGTGCCCCAGTATAGCCAGTATAGTGCCCCAGTATAGTGCCCCAGTATAGTCAGTATAGTGCCCCAGTATAGCCAGTACAGTGCCCCAGTATAGCGCGCAAGTATAGTGCCCCAGTATAGCTAGTATAGTGCCCCAGTATAGTCAGTATAGTGCCCCAGTATAGCGCGCAAGTATAGTGCCCCAGTATAGCTAGTATAGTGCCCCAGTATAGTCAGTATAGTGCCCCAGTATAGCGCGCAAGTATAGTGCCCCAGTATAGCTAGTATAGTGCCCCAGTATAGTCAGTATAGTTCCCCAGTATAGCGCGCAAGTATAGTGCCCCAGTATAGCTAGTATAGTGCCCCAGTATAGCTAGTATAGTGCCCCAGTATAGTCAGTATAGTGCCCCAGTATGGGTAGGTGGTGCTCGTCCCCGCCGCTGTTGTTACCTTAACAGCGGCGCTCTCCCCTCTCCGCCGCGCGTACTTTCCAGCAGCATCTCCCGGCTGCTTTGTGTGAGGCGGCAGGAAGCATGGCAGCGGCTTCCTGTAACGGCGATCTGTATCGCCGTTACTATGGGAACCGAGCCATGCTTCCTGCCGCCTCACACAGAGCAGCCGGGAGATGCTGCTGGAAAGTACGCGCGGCGGAGAGGGGAGAGCGCCGCTGTTAAGGTATTAACAGCGGCGGCCGCTGGGGGAGGGGAGGTGGGAAAAGACCTCTCAGGAGGTTAATGCCGGGGGGGGGGGGCGAGGCTGCGGGCCCTAGGCCCGCCCCGGGCCCTAGGCCCGCCCCGGGCCCGTGACGGCAGTCACGCTTGTACCCCCCTGATGGCGGGCCTGACTACTACCACCAGTATGTTGCCATGGTCCTTCTGTGCTGCTGCTGCTGAACTGAACGCCCGCTTTGTCCTCCTCCTCCTCCTGACTCAGTCACTACCACGGTACCACCAATGTACTCTGTCTGCGTTATCACTGCCCGGGTCACCGGGTGCATTTAATTTTTTGGCCAGCACTATGACGCTGTGCTGCTACTACTACCACCAGTATGTTGCCATGGTCCTTCTGTGCTGCTGCTGCTGCTGCTGAACTGAACGCCCGCTTTGTCCTCCTCCTCCTCCTGACTCAGTCGCTACCACGGTACCACCAATGTACTCTGTCTGCGTTATCACTGCCCGGGTCACCGGGTGCATTTAATTTTTTGGCCAGCACTATGACGCTGTGCTGCTACTACTACCACCAGTATGTTGCCATGGTCCTTCTGTGCTCCTGCTGCTGCTGCTGAACTGAACGCCCGCTTTGTCCTTCTCCTCCTCCTGACTCAGTCGCTACCACGGTACCACCAATGTACTCTGTCTGCGTTATCACTGCCCGGGTCACCGGGTGCATTTAATTTTTTGGCCAGCACTATGACGCTGTGCTGCTACTACTACCACCAGTATGTTGCCATGGTCCTTCTGTGCTGCTGCTGAACTGAACGCCCGCTTTGTCCTCCTCCTCCTCCTGACTCAGTCGCTACCACGGTACCACCAATGTACTCTGTCTGCGTTATCACTGCCCGGGTCACCGGGTGCATTTAATTTTTTGGCCAGCACTATGATGCTGTGCTGCTACTACTACCACCAGTATGTTGCCATGGTCCTTCTGTGCTGCTGCTGTTGAACTGAACGCCCGCTTTGTCCTCCTCCTCCTCCTGACTCAGTCGCTACCACGGTACCACCAATGTACTCTGTCTGCGTTATCACTGCCCGGGTCACCGGGTGCATTTAATTTTTTGGCCAGCACTATGACGCTGTGCTGCTACTACTACCACCAGTATGTTGCCATGGTCCTTCTGTGCTGCTGCTGCTGAACTGACCGCCCGCATTGTCCTCCTCCTCCTCCTGACTCAGTCGCTTCCCGCTGCTGCACTCTGCGTTCACACTGCCCGGGTCACCGGGTGCATTTAATTTTTTGGCCAGCACTATGACGCTGTGCTGCTACTACTACCACCAGTATGTTGCCATGGTCCTTCTGTGCTGCTGCTGCTGCTGCTGAACTGAATGCCCGCTTTGTCCTCCTCCTCCTCCTGACTCAGTCGCTACCACGGTACCACCAATGTACTCTGTCTGCGTTATTACTGCCCGGGTCACCGGGTGCATTTAATTTTTTGGCCAGCACTATGACGCTGTGCTGCTACTACTACTACCAGTATGTTGCCGTGGTCCTTCTGTGCTGCTGAACTGACCGCCCGCATAGTCCTTCTCCTGACTCAGTCGCTACCACCACTGCACTCTGCGTTCACACTGCCCGTGTCCACTGACAACTCTGCTGCGATATCATTGCTAATTGCTGCAAAAAAAACAAAAAAAAAAATTACAAAAACCTCTCTGGGGCCTTTTTGGCGTCAGCCACTCATCCTCCTCCAGCGGTACCTTCGCCGCCAAGTGCTATTGGAACTCGCCTTCACCTCTTTGACTGCTTAACGTGTATATCCCTTTTTAAAACCACTTATTACCGATTAATAGCCCCATTTAAAGTGTTGATTTCACTTTAAAATCCATTTTCTCTAGAAAAAAAAAATTTTGGGAATTTTTTATGTTGAAGTTATGTTGCCCCTTATCACCTCGATAATCCATGCAATTTGGGGGATTGTAGCATGTATGGGGGCTTTGTTATTAACGTTAAAAGAAAATCCACCTCCGGGCGGGAATCCACGCGTGATTACGCCATTCACGGCAGAAAATCCGCGTGGTTGCGTGGACGCGGACGAAAAATTTTTTTTGCAACCACGCGGATTGCCGAATTCGTGAATGAGGCACATCCGAGCATCCCTGAGTGCGATTTTCAGAGCGATTTCTAAATGAATCACTCAAAAAAATGCTGCATGCGGTATACCTGCGATTTTGAAAAAATCACAACGCTGCTGTGGGAACACCCACATAGGGTAACATTAGCCAAGCGCTTTTCAAATCAATGTTGATTTGAAAAACACTCAGAAGCCCTCTTGGTGTGCACCAGCCCTCCCTCATTCAACTTTGTTTCCCTCTCCTCTAGTGCTGGCTGGCTATGTCTTCTTGTCATACAGGAAAGCTAAATAAAAGTGCAATCCTGGTGAGGCAAATTATTATTATTTAGTATTTATATAGTGCCGCCATCTTCCGCAGATGCATATATCCCTGCATCATATGGGTATCGCTTGCGCTATGTGACATGCGACATATTCCACTGAATTATCCAAACTAAAGCAGGCCATACACTGGCTCGATTCACGGCCGTTTCGACAGCAGATCCGATCCTGGGATCGGATCTGCTGCCAATCGCTTGCGCTAAACGCACACGCCGATCCGATTCCCTCCCGAAATCGGATCGGACCGTCGATCGCGCCGTGCGGGAAATTACCCTCGATCGCCCGGCGGTAGGAGCGCGTCGCTTGCGGCGTACGATTCGGGCCCGATCCGAGCATGTATACATTACCTGAAGCTGGCTCCGGGGTCCTCTTCTCCTCGCTGCACCGCATTTCCGCATCTCCCAGTGTACGCTTATACTTCCTGTGTCACTCCGGTGACCAGGAAGTTGAAATAGAGGGCGCTCTATTTGAACTTCCTGGTCACGGAGTAACACAGGAAGCGCCGGGATGGAGCAAGAACAGCGGTGCGGTGCAGTGCGGAGAAGACGCCCGGGAGCCAGCCTCAGGTAATGTATACGGGGGGGGGGACAGGCGGCAGGAGCAGCTGAACAGATTGTGATCGGTTTCAGGCTGAAATCGATTCACAATCTGTTTGCAGTAAAGGCAGCCATACGATCCCTATCTGATCAGATTCGATCAGATAGGGATCTGTCAGCTGGTCGATCTAATGGCACATCGACCAGTGTATGGCCACCTTAAGTCTATCTCCCGTTCCTCTCTCGGGAAGTTGTTCCAGCGCTGTCCCCTGTTCAAATTTGCTGCTTCCAGAAGCCCTCAGTCCTTGAGTACTTCCAAAGATAGGCAGCTCAGTAATACGCCAGCGCACTTTTGTGCATGGGCAGTATGGAGCCACCTGTATTCGGAAGCACTCGGGGACATAAGTGCTTCTGGACCTTTCAGGAATCCCCCCTTAAAAATCCTGCGTTTGCCCCTGAGTAGGGGCGTAACTAGGCCCCACCGGGCCCCCCTGCAGAATTTCTGAGCGGGCCCCCCCCTGGGGCCCGCTCGGGGCTGTTTTGTGGGGGTTGGAGGGGACGCAGCATGAGGGGAAAGCCATGCAGCAATTCGGCGGGGAGGGGGGAAGGTCCCCCCTCTCCCTCACCTCGGGGCTCTCCCCTCTGCGCTCCCCTCCACCTTAAATCTAAGTCCGGGCAGTGTCTGGGCAGCGGCGGGCAATCTTCGGGTGATCCAGATAGTAGTTATCCGGATGACACCCAGTACTGCTGTGCTGTGCGGGCTGGGCGGAGGATCAAGCTTACCCTTCTGACGTCTTCTCTGGCCGTCCCTCGGCGCCTCCCACGATGCGTTCCACTCGGCGCTCACGTGACTTCAAACACTTCCTCCTGTGCAGTGGGCACAGTACGAGTACGATGTGGTGGTGGTATGGAAAGGGGATCAGACATCTTTACAATTGTTTATTAACCATATTAATGATAATACTAATAATCTGGTATTTAATTGTGTTTGTAGTTCTGAGGAAATACATTTTCTCGATCTGACCATTCGTTTGGAATCTGATAGATTTATTACAAAGACCTATTTTAAGGATACCGACAGAAATAGTTTTATCCCTGTTACCAGCTGTCACTATTTCCCCTGGTTAAAGGGAGTTCCCAGGAGCCAATTTACCAGGATTCAGAGAAATTGCACCCTGCCCTCTGATTATGTTTTGCAAAGTGATCTGTTGATCACTAGGTTTGAGGCCAAGGGATATGGTCCGGAGGACTTAAGGGTTGTTAGAGACCAAATTGGTGAGAAAGACAGGCCTATTAATAGAGGGATCAAGGCTGTAAGTTTGAGAGACAATTGTGGACTTACATTTCTCACTCAATATTATTTCCAACACAAAGATATCAAAAAGATTTTGCGCAAACATTGGCATCTCTTGAAAGGCGATCCAGTGATTGGTTCATTGCTTACGGACAATCCTGAGATTATATTGAGGAGAACACCAAACTTGCTCGATCGTCTTGTGCATAGCCATATTGATCCACCCAAAATAAGCCTTTCCAGCATAGTACCACTTAAGTGTTTTTATAGATGTGGAAAGTGTAAAGGATGTAAAGCATGTAAATCCATGCCATGCAGAATTCACACCTTTTCGGGGAACACTACCTCACGGCCCTTTTAAATTAAACAGTTATTAGCACTTTCACAGTTTATCTATTAGAATGCCCTTGCGGTCTAAAATATGTGGGTAGAACCAACAGATCCTTTAAGGAAAGACTGGGGGAACACATCTACCTGATCAGTAAGGGATCTATGGGACATCTAGTACCCAAACATTTTGCTTCCACACATCATAAGGACCCTTCCCTTTTGAAATACTGCATTATAGATAGCATTAAGAAAAATTGGAGAGGCCAAAATCGGGTTAGAGATGTCTCACGACTAGAAACTGAATGGATCTTTAAACTGTGAACACTACGCCCAGATGGGCTGAACGTTGAACTGGACGTAAATTGTTTTATTAATAATTCATAATTTTTATGACTGTTTATAATCTTTTATATTTTTTTTACTCTGGGATTGTACATGTGTCGGTCTGCTGCTTGGCCTATTTGTTTAATATTATATTTAACCACTTCACCACTGAGGGGTGACCACCAGAGCAATTTTCACCTTGCAGCGATCCTTCCATTAATTCGTCTATAGCTTTATCACTACTTATCACAATTAAACGAACTATATCTTGTTTTTTCCACCACCAATTAGGCTTTCTGTAGGTGGGACATTATGCCAAGAATTATTTTATTCTAAATGTGTTTTAATGGGAAAATAGGAAAAATGTGGGAAAAAATTCATTATTTTTCAGTTTTCAGCCATTATAGTTTTTAAATAATGCATGCTACTGTAATTAAAACCCATGAAATGTATTTGCCCTTTTGTCCCGGTTATAAAACCGTTTAAATTATGTCCCTATCACAATGTTTGGCGCCAATATTTTATTTGGAAATAAAGGTGCATTTTTTTCAGTTTTGCGTCCATCCCTATTTACAAGCCCATAGTTTATAAAGTAACAGTGTTGTACCCTCCTGACATAAATATTTAAAAAGTTCAGTCCCTAAGGTAACTATTTACGTATTTTTTTTATTGTAAATTTTTTAATTTTTTTTTAATTACAAAAAAAAAATTGGGAGTGTGGGAGGTAATGAGTTAATTTTTTTGTGTAAAAGTAATTTATTTGTATGTGAAAAATGTTTATGGTGTAGTTTTACTATTTGGCTACAAGATGGCCACAGTAACTTTTTGTTTTAATGCGACCTCCAAGCGTCCTTCCGGACTCTTGGAGGAAGTAATAGGAGGCTGGGTAAGTGTTTTTTTTCACAATTATCGCGCTGCTCATCGGAGAGCAGCGGATCATTGCGGGGCTTAGATCAACGAACGGGAATGGATTTTCCCGTTCATTGATCTCCGGGCGAGCGGCGTGTTTACGAGCGGCCGGGGGCGTGTTTACGAGCGGGAGCACGGGCAGCGGCGGGAGCGCGGAAAGTACGGATTTCTCCGTCCATGGGGGTTAAAGGATGGAAAAAGGGACGGAGAAATTCGTACGGGCGGGGGTAAAGTGGTTAAGGTCACTTGTATAACCTCTTGCTATACTTACTGGCATATCTGGTGTGGTATTCCCTCGACTATACAGTATATATATTTCTAAAAAAAAGTCTAGATGTGGGAATTGTTTCACTGGCAATTTCTTTTGGCATTGGTTAATGGGACCTTTCTTTCTCTCACTCTTGTTTCCTCCTTGTACATTCTTATTTATTCAACATGTCTATGCGTGAAATATTATGCACATTCCTGTAAGGAGCTCATTAGTAATTTGCTGCTCTTTACACATCCCCCCGTCACGTGGGCACGTGTACTATTTGTTTCCCTTTTTATTGGTACGTATGAGTCCTTTTATGTTCTCGGTGTACCTCTCATTCCCGTGATAGCGTTGATTATTACATTTCTCCCACGATTAATAATGGCGCATGCATAGTCTCATGTATTCCATATGTTTTTATGCATACATTTTAAACACGGTTTTATATATTCCAAGCGTATTCCTGCATAAATTTCACGCCGGGTTTGTGCACTTTACACGCATTGCCGCATGAATTTTACGCATATGTGGCACTTTGCCGCTCTAGCGTTACTAATGACACATGCATACTTTTTTTTTTGCATCAGCTTTATACATGTATGTCATTCTGCCACTCAGGCGTTGTATATGACGTGCAATGCAGATATGCGCTGTTTGTCAATCCTATTAGGAGGACTATGTTTTTTCCTCTTTGTAAGTTCCCTATGCCGGCCATTTATCCACTATGCAGTTCTGTACTCTCTGACCTTGGATTTCACTTAATATCTATCTGGCTTTGTCTAGATAAATTTTCCACTTATTTACCTTCTACAATGTGCACTTTTGTGGTTTTATATATGCCAGTATGTATTGCATACTATCGTTTTTTTTAAAAACATGGTTGCTTGCTAGGCTGGGGGAGTCGGGACCTGAACCTGAGATTCCTCTGCCAGAGACAGAGCCCTTGACCATTGCGCTGTCTAGCCACTGAAGACTTTAGATTTCTAATTTTATATCTCATTGTTTTCAATGTGTATTGATCTTGGGTTATAGTCACTCTCCTAGTAGAGTCTGATCTATACTCTATTGGAGAGGTCTTGACTGTTGGTGTTCATAGCCCCACCCTTTTCTTTATTGTAAAAGTTTATATATTTGGTGCCAGCCGCTTGTATCCTTAATCCCCTGATGACGCTAGTTTGCGAAACCGGTCAGGAAGGAGACAGGCGGCACCTTTATACTGTCCTTTACTGCTGACCCATACACGCGTGCAACTTTCTCGGGGTTCCCATTGCATGGGCCCCGTATGTAAGTTTTGTCTTTTTGCTATTTTTAAGCTGTTTTTACTATGAAAACTCTATATTAAATGGTTTACACTTAGAGTTGCTGTTTGTTTGTTTTTTAAGATGTTTACTGATATCCATTCGTGAGATGAATCATTGCTGAATTGGTAGATCCTGGACAGACTGTTGCTTCCTGATGTCCAACCAAAGCCTTGATACAACCTTATAATGTGGGTTGTCACCAGCTGGTAAGCCTCTTTCCTTTTTTTGGGTACCCATGATTGCAGAGCTGTGCCGTGACCCCCATACTTATTGTGGTGGAGATTTACCTGCTCTTATTCTTTGTTGAAGACTCGTATTTTGTGTTTGAACTCTGTGCTGATCATACATAATTTACCCAGATGGATGAACCTCTTCCAATTTTTCAGCTGATTACAATACCCACAAGTCCCACATCGAAAATTACCCTCTATTCTAGTTCGATTAAGCCATGTTCTTGACTGTAGATATTGAAATTCACTTTTAACTAGCTGATCTTTAAGATTCCTACATCTAGTGAAGGATATACAGGGGGGATCTTTGCATTTTTCCTTCAGCAGATGGTCAGACAGTAACAGGCTCCAATTCCTGCGAATGCTATTTGCAATATGGCTTTAGCCTCCGTTTGACTCAGGTGTGGCTGTTTAAAGTAATTAGAGCAGTGTAGTATTGGCCAGTCAGTCAATAAGTGAGTGGTACATGTAATATATAATACTTGCAGGTGCGGTGGGGGTTTACGGTCTTGAAAAAGCAGCAGACGGCGAAACAATCGTCAACCTCCATCCATACCTCCTTTGAAACATCATGCTGCTGCATCTGATAAGTATACTGGTTTTTATGCTATATTGCCCTGTTTCAAGAAGCTTTTTACTGGCAAGTTGACGTGTTGCTCCTGGATGTTTTTCTCCATTGGATATGTACTCTGCACTGAATGCAGAGAGCTGCGATATAACACAATCAAAATACTGCAAGAATGGCACTTATGATATGAATGCTAGCTTGTGTTGGGTTGCGGATTTGCACACGCAGTGAATGCATAAATTACTGTGACTTACAGCTCAAGATACACTGCACTGGACGCAGAGAGCTGCGATATTACACAATCAAAATACTGCAAGAATGGCACTTATGATATAAATGATGGCTCGTGCTGGACTGCGCCTTTAAACACGCAGTGAATGCGCAAACTACTATGACTTACAGCTCAGGATACACTACACTGGACGCAGAGTAGAGATGCCCAAACGGTTCGCCGGAGAACTTGTTCGCGCAAACTTAGCTGGTTTGAGTTCGCGGTGAACCGTGAACACTTAGAGAGTTTGACCCGCCCCCTTATACTACATAATTGGGCTAAACTTTGACCCTCTATATCACAGTCAGCAGACACATGGCAGCCAATCAGGCTGCACTCCCTCCTGGAACCGCCCCCCCCCCCTTATAAAAGGTAGCAGCGTTGGCCATGTTCTCACTCTGTGTGCTGCTGTATTAGTGAGAGAAGGGACATTGGAGAGATAGGGAAAGCAATAGTTAGGAGGTCTGTTAGCTTGCTCCTTGCTGATATTTGTTGATGAAAAGCACCCCAAAACAGCTCTTTTGAGAGCTACTGTTCTTCTGATGTGTTTTTTTTTGTGTGTGTACCACTGACACTGCATATACAGCCCTGTCTGTCGCAGCTGGCCCTTGCTAATTTCTCTAATGTGCAAGGCCCAGCACATTCAGTGCATAACTTTCACTGCCTCTGTGTTACTGCACTTTGTATTATACAATACCACCACCAGTCAGTGCATTCCTTTTCCCTGCACCTGTGTGACTGCACAATTGTATTATAGCAGCAGTCAGTGCATACCTTTTCCCTGCACCTGTGTGACTGCATAAATGTATGATAGCAGCAGTCAGTGCATACCTTTTCACTGCACCTGTGTAACTGCACGTTGTATTATACCAACAGCAGTCACTGCATACCTTTTTACTGCACCTTTGTGACTTCACATTGTATTATACCACCAGCAGTCAGGTCAAAAAAGTGTTCAGTACCTCACCTTTATCAAAATGAATGAGGCATGGATCCCGGAGGGATACTGCCTGCCCGAAGACTAAGTCAGTCCCCACACACAGCATCTCTGCCTGGACGCTGTGTGACTGCCTGCCCCAAGATTAAGTCAGTCCCCACACAGCATCTCTGCCTGCAGGCTGCTTGACTGCCTTCTCCGCCACCACCAACAGGGTCCAGGAATTTTTATGGCCGCTGCTAGCAGTGGCTGCTACCAAACATAATAATAATTATTCCGGTGCGTGTACATGCCTAATTTTTCTGGCTGCACTGCGGCTGCAACAACAGAGCAAAAGGCATGTACATGTGTCAATTCCCCTTCATGATTGTTACCTTGCCGATCATGGGGCTTGCATATCACAATGAAGCAATGACCTATATGAGTGTGTTGGGGGGGGGGGCGCACACCCAAGATAATAAGGTTGTTACTTCATTGTAGACAGACCAAATTCGATCAGCTGGACAGTCACTGTTCTGTCATTGAGCTACTTCATCCCAGCGACCATATGGGCTTGAAAACCGCCATCGCCTGCACTCTCACCATGGTGCGCACCAGTCCAGCACGGCCATCACTACACAAACAGCTGTTTGTGGTGCGTTACACAGTGAGTTTGGTCTGTCAGTGCGAAGCAGTACACTACTTACACTAACTGCTGATCCAGGTATACACACAGAAGATGTTTTCATGAACTTTGGGCCTCCAATTTAGCAATGCAATGTGATTTCTGCATTTTAGGGATTATAACCCTGCTGTGCGTCAAATCCATAATTTTTCCTGGGACTTTTGGCATGTATCCCACCCCGCCATGCCCCCCTCCAGGTGTTGGACCCCTTGAAAAATCTTTTCACTTTTGTGGCCAGAAACAGTGTTTGTAGTTTTTCAAGTTCGCCTGGTAATTGAAGTCTATTGAGGTTCGAGCCATTTCTAAGAGCAGTGATATTACACAATCAAAATACTGCAAGAATAGAACTTATGAAATGAATGATGGCCTGTGCTGGACTGCACATGCAGTAAATGTGCAAATCACTGTGAGGTACAGCTCAAGATGCAATGCACTGAATCCAGAGAGCAGTGATTATTACACAATCAAAATACTGCAAGAATGGCACTTATGATATGAATGATGTCTTGTTTTGGACTGCACTTCAGCACACAGAGTCACTGGAAGTCTGCACAAATCTGTGATATACAGCTCAGATGCCATGCAGTGGATTCAGTGTAAGAAGCCAGGGCACTGTGCAAATACAAGCTATGAACCCATGCCAGTCCTGAAAAGGACTCTTTTGGCACAGCAGGATGCTAACAGCAAGCAATACCAGTCCTGAGAAGGACTATTTGGGTGATCAGGATGCTGTATAAACAGCTAGCAAGGCAGAACAGAGGGCTAACTACTGTTTTCCTTATCTCAGCAATGCTCTCCGTCCCTTCTCTGTCTAATAGCAACTGAGCAATGTGTCCAAAATGGCTGCCGCAATTGCGTTTTTATAGGCGGCGGGGGGGGGGGGGGGGGGGGGGGGAGTCCATGAGGGAGTCCATGAGGGAGTGCAGGCTGATTGTCTGCCATGTGTCTGCTGACTGTGATGTAAGGGGTCAAAGTTTAGCCCAATGATAAAGAATAGGGGGCGGATCAAACACACTACTGTATGTATTCGCATGAGGGGGCGAGCTTGAATACTCCACTCAGCGAATACTTCGGCCTATCTCTAGCTGGAACCAGCCTGAGATGTGTTTAGGGGCAAATTGCCTGGGATTAGTAATGAATTGATAGGTGTTCACGTCCCTTCCTACATATTGTGCTGGCTTGCATAGCCCCTTCTAATTTTCATATAACATTTTAAGTCACTGGCTGATTCTTACATGTCAGCCATAGATAGATTCATCTATACATACTTCTATACTTTAGCACTCTGGCACTTATGTATTGAAGAAGTTGTGTGCGTTGTTTGTTACTATTTTTTTTTAAATTAGACTGTATTAGAAATGGTGGTTGTATACCTTTTTTTTCTGTAGTGTCAAGGAGATCCGGATCTCATGGAAGTAGCGGAGTTTTCTTGCATAGCTGCCAAGCACTCCTTGACTTGATATTTTCGCAAAAATTTACTTACCCATATTTTTCGGAATATAAGACGCACTTTTTCTCCCCAAAAAATGGGGAGAAAAGTCTTATATTCCAAAGACGGAATCCCCGACTTAAAAACGCCGACCCAGCGTTATGTCGGGGACTCCCTGCCTTGTCTCCCTGTGTGGTCCGCCGGCCCCCGAAAGTCTCTGTTCCCGTGAGTAACAATAAGGGCAGAGCAACTCAAATCCCTATTGATTCCAGTGCTGGGTGGTCCTCTCCGCCTCCATCATGTCAGCGCTACCCCTGCAAAAGAATCGTTAGCAGCAGAGCTGCTCACCTTCCTCCAGCGGCAGCGATCTGCAGACATCTCGCATACTGCGTGGCTTCCCCTAGTGACAGCTCATGTTAATGACTCATTTGACTCCTTAACAGGAGCCGATGAGTCATTACCATGAGCTGTCACTAGGGTGAGCCGTGCGGTACGCGAGATGTCTGCTGGAGGAAAGTGAGCCACTCTGCTGCTAACGATTCTTTTACAGGGGTAGCGCTGACATGATGGAGGTGGAGAGGACCACCCAGCACCGTTATTGTTACTGGGGGAGCAGAGACATGCAGGGGAGGGGGAGGAGGGGGGAGGGAGCTGGAGCAGACATAGAAAGGAGGACAAGGGACTGGAGGACAACACAGGGCTAAGGGGCCACAGACACACACATAATGGAGCAGGAGGGGACACAGACACACACAGGAGGGGACACAGGGACTGGAGGAGGACCACACAGAAGGGCTGAAGGGGACACAGACACACACAGGGAGGACAGGAGGGGACACAGACACACAAACAGTAGGACAGGAGTGGACACAGGGGGACTGGAGGACCACACAGGGACACACACACAGGACAGGAGGGGAAACATGGGGTCAGGAGGACGTCACAGGGGGGCAGGAGTGAACAAAGGTGGACTGGAGAACCACACAGGGGGCCAGAAGGGGAACATAGGAGGACAATGGGGGAGAACATGTCCAAGGCGCTCCTAGAACATGGACATTTTCCCTGATTTTTGCCCTCTAAACCTAGGTGCGTCTTATATTCTGAAAAATATGGTATTTGGCAAGATACATATTTTCACAAAAAAATTAGAACCTTCTTGAAAATGTATTCTCTTATGCCATTGACTTTGGTGCATTTGGTGAAAATGTGTTTTCACATTTATGCTTATTTTTTTTTGTAATATTCTCATCTGTGCAAACATGTTTTCTAATGCCTACAGACTTCAATGCATTTAGTAAAAAAAAAAAAATGTTTTCTCATCTCTGTATATTTCCTGCAGGTTTTCTCATCCGTGCAATATATTTTTTCACACCCGACCCATATATTTTTGTGGATATTCTCATCTGTGCAAAAAAAAGTCAGTTTTTCAAAATGTATGGCAAAATGAAAATGGCTATATTTATTTTTTGCTACTAGTGGGGGAGAAACTGGCAGTAGTTTAATCAACACTGAGGCCTAGTGCACACCAGAGCGTTTCCGCTGCGGTTTGCGATCCGCCTGCGGGTGCGGATCCGCTAGGGTAATGTATTTCAATGGGCTGGTGCACACCAGAGTGGGAGGCGTTTTGCAGAAACGCATACTCCCGGGCTGCAGCAGATTTTGGATTGCGGATGCGTTTCTGCCTCAATGTTAAGTATAGGAAAAACGCAAACTGCTCTGAAAAACGCCTGTTCAGAGCGGTTTTGCCGGCTTTTTTGTTACAGAAGCTGTTCAGTAACAGCTTACTGTAACAATATATGAAATCTACTATACTGAAATCCGCTGCAGCAATCCGCAAAACGCCATAGAAAAATTACAAAAAGTGTTTCAAAATCTGCTAGCATTTTGCGGATCTGCTAGAGGTTTTTGGTGTGCACTGGGCCTTAGAGTGAACAAGGCTTTTAATGCTTCTAAAAGTGTATCATTTGCATTCAGATTGATCTTGGCCACTAATTGAGTTCAATTTCGCAAACAAACAGAAAAGCACTTTAAAGTCAAGAAAATATGACAGACCACATTTAAGAATATTACTTAACATGCAACAATCCTGCATTACCGGTACTTATAGGCAGGCATACAACGTCCAATAGAATCCCATTCAACAAGTGTGAAACTGAGTACTATAGGACTATTTAGATGTCTCTATATGTGTGTTAGTATCTCTTGTATATAAAGCTGGTTTTAAATGGGAACAAATAATATTTGTATAGCACTCTTCTTCTATTGGATTTTGAGAGCTGCTATCATTAAAGCGACACCATGGCCAAGCATCTATAGTCTCTTCAACAGAGACCTATAGTCCCTTCACAGGGTTCTGTGAGTATGTCCAGGTATATACAGCAATATCCATCAGGCGCGGAGCTAGGGGGGGTCGGGGTAGGACAAGTGCCCCGGGGCGCCGGGTCCCCGAGGGCGCCCAGCTAAGCTGCAGGGTTTTTTTTGTACCCCCGACTACATATACTGGGGACATATACCCCCCACTACATACACTGGGCACATATACCCCCGACTACATATACTGGAGACATATACCCCCCACTACATACACTGGGCACATATACCCCTGACTATATATACTGGGTACATATACCCCTGACTACATATACTGGGGACATATACCCCTGGCTATATATACTGAGAACATATACACCTGCCTACATATACTGGGCATATATACCCCTGCCTACATATACTGGGCACATATACCCCTGCCTACATATACTAGGCACATATACCCCTGCCTACATATACTGGGCACATAAGCTTCTGGCTACATATACTGGGGACACATACCCCTGCCTACATATACTGGGCACATATACCCCTGGCTACCTGTTCTGTGGACATCTCTACCCCTGGCTACCTGTTCTGGGGACATCTATACTGCTGGCCACCTATTCTGGGGACACCTATAGACCTGGGGCTACCTATTTTTGGGGAACCACAGCTGTCAGATTGAGTGTATTTTGGGGAACTGCTGCCAGGTGAGAGGTGTCTACCATATTAAGGGGGCATTCTGCCTATTTATGTGAAATGCTGTCTATTTATGTGCCTCATGACTGCTGAATTTGTCTTGTTGGTGGCCTCATGGTTACTGAATTTGTCTTGTTGGGGGCCTCATGATTTGTTGGGGGCCTCAAGATCGCTGAATTTGTCTTGTTAGGGGCCTCATGATTGCTGAATTTGTCTTGTTGGGGGCCTCATGATTGCTAAATTTGTCTTGTTGGGGGCCTCATGATTGCTGAGTTGGTCATGTTGGGGGCCTCATGTTTGCTCATGATTGCGGAATTTGTCTTGATGGGGGGGCTCATGATTTCTGAATTTGTCTTGGAACATGCTGGAAGGTACATACTGAGGGAGGGTGGGTGAGCGTGAGCCTGCTAACCTCCATGTACATTTGGCTCCACCCATAACCACGCCCACATTTGGCCACGCCCCTTCACCTTAGGGGGCGCCAGGTTGCGCAAATGGTCTGGGGGGGGTGGCGCGGTGCGGTAGCGGTGAATCGGCGGGTAGCGGCGGCGATCGCGTACTACACGCATCTAGCAAAGTGCTAGCTGCGTGTAGAAAAAAAATTGTGAAAATCCAGAGCCAGAGCAGAGCAATCCTCCTGCGCAGGTTACCCCGAGCTCAGCTCGGGATAACCGGCAAGGAGGTTAATCAATACACTATCTGGCCACTATTCCTTTGCACTGCAGACACCGTTAGGAAAAGTATGTTTGTTGAGTTGGTATATACTGAACATATGTAAGATATAACGTCATAAGTTTGAGACTGTGACCATTTGTGCAATGTGATTAATTGTAGTAAGAGTACAGTAAGAGTATAGGCTAGGAAATGAAGAATAAAAGTGAACACTGGTTGAGACAAGTGTGTGGCTTATCCAAAATAAAGGCATGCTAATTTTTCAATGCCATAGTAAATTTCTGGATGAGTATAAACAGGGTTGGTAGCCTGTGGGTGCGTGAACAGTGGGTGTGATGTTCCATTTTTAGGGACATGAACTGTAAAAGAGAAGTGACGGTTTGACATTATAAGTAGCCGTCAGCAGCCTTGGAGTGATTTTTAAAAAGGTATTCTAGATGCGTATTATAGATAGGTATTATCTTTTTGTGTTAGTGTCTGTTATACTAAGGCAGAGGTTCCCAACCGGTGTGCCGCGACACATTTATGTGTCGCGGCAGCACCAGCTATGTGTCGCCGCTCTCTGCTCCCCCTGCTCGTCTCCCCCGCAGATCGCCTTATTATCTTAGCAGCGGCCGCTCTCCCCTCTCCAGCGCATGTATTTACTCAAGCAGCGTATCTCCCGGCTGCTCTGTGTGTGATGCGCAGGAAGCAGGGCTCGGTTACCATAGTAACGGCGATACATATCGTCGCTACAGGAAGCCGCTGCCCTGCTTCCTGCGCATCACACACAGAGCAGCCGGGAGATACGCTGCTTGAATAAATACACGCGCCGGAGAGGGGAGAGTAGCCGCTGTTAAGGTAATAACAGCGGCGGGGACACCACCTACCCATACTGGCTATATACCGGGGCACTATACTGGCTATTCTGGGGCACTATACTAGCTATCCTGGGGCACTATACTGACTATACTGGGGCAGTATACTGGCTATACTGGGGCACTATACTGGCTATACTGGGGCACTATACTGGGGCACTATACCGGCTATATTGGGGCACTATACCGGCTATACTGGGGCACTATACTGGCTATCCTGGGGCAATATACTGGCTATCCTGGGGCACTATACTGGCTATCCTGGGGCACTAACTGGCTATCCTGGGGCACTATACTGGCTATCCTGGGGCACTATACTGGCTATACTGGGGCACTATACTGGCTATACTGGGGCACTATTCTGGCTATACTGGGGCACTATACTGGCTATACTTGGGCACTATACTGGGGCACTATACTACCCATACTGGGGCACTATACTAGCTATACTTGGGCACTATACTGGGGCACTATACTAGCTATACTGGGGCACTATACTGGGGCACTATACTGGCTATACTGGGGCACTATACTGGCTATACTGGGGCACAATACTGGCTATACTGGGGCATTATACTGGCTATACTGGGGCACTATACTGGCTATACTTGGGCACTATAATGGGGCACTAAACTACCCATACTGGGGCACTATACTGGCTATACTTGGGCACTATACTGGGGCACTATACTAGCTATACTGGGGCACTATACTGGCTATAATGGGGCACTATACTAGCTATACTGGGGCACTATACTGGGACACTATACTAGTTATACTGGGGCACTATACTGGCTATACTGGGGCACTATACTGGCTATACTGGGGCACTGTACTGGCTATACTGGGGCACTATACTGACTATACTGGGGCACTATTCTAGCTATACTGGGGCACTATACTGGCTATGCTGGGGCACTATACTGTCTATACTGGGGCACTATACTAGCTATACTGGGGCACTATACTCGCTATACTGGGGCACTATACTCGCTATACTGGGGCACTATACTGACTATACTGGGGCACTATACTGACTATACTGGGGCACTATACTAGCTATACTGGGGCACTATACTAGCTATACTGGGGCACTATACTGGCTATAATGGGGCACTATACTAGCTATACTGGGGCACTATACTGGGACACTATACTAGTTATACTGGGGCACTATACTGGCTATACTGGGGCACTATACTGGCTATACTGGGGCACTGTACTGGCTATACTGGGGCACTATACTGACTATACTGGGGCACTATTCTAGCTATACTGGGGCACTATACTGGCTATACTGGGGCACTATACTGTCTATACTGGGGCACTATACTAGCTATACTGGGGCACTATACTCGCTATACTGGGGCACTATACTCGCTATACTGGGGCACTATACTGACTATACTGGGGCACTATACTGACTATACTGGGGCACTATACTAGCTATACTGGGGCACTATACTGGCTATACTGGGGCACTATACTAGCTATACTGAGGCAACTAAACTCCCTATACTGGGGCAACTATGCTAGCTATGCCACTGCACCCTCACCAATGCCACCCCCCCCCCCCCCCCCCCGTGATTGTTACTGAGCCCCTCAGTGTGCCTGCAGCATCAGCAAGTTACTACTGAGCCCCTCACTGTGCCTGCAGCATCAGCAGATTGTTACTGAGCTCCCCACCATTGTGCCTGCAGCATCAGCAGATTGTTACTGAGCCCCTCATTGTGCCTGCAGCATCAGCAGATTGTTACTGAGCCCCTATTTTCTATCATACGGGACGTGTCGTGTATATCTGAATGTTTGGCATGATGTGACGTGTCACGGATATCTGAATGTTTGTCGTGATGTGTCACGACCTGGAAAAGGTTGGGAACCACTGTACTAAGGGTTGATTTTAAGTGGAGACATTAACACTTATATTGCCTTTTCATGGTGCCCATACAAGGTACAATGAAAACGTTTGATTTTTCAGTTTATTCGATCAAAACGATCGAATCGAAAATAATATTTTTTTAATCAAGAAAAATTAACGATTATCCCGTTTTTTTTAATAAAAATCCAATCAGACATGTTGGAAAAGTCTTTATATTGGATCTAACAGAAAAATCAAACAAAATGATCTAATTGAGAAAAAAAATATAACATGTATGGGCACCATAAGACTCAAAGTACTTGAGAGCTTCAGTCACTAAGGCTGGGACCACCCTTGTCCATGAAAAAAATTGTTTGCATTTTTCCCGCATGTGATTTTTCGCACACGTGCATTTCTGTTTGTTCAAATGTGTACATTTTTCAACAGCAGCTGATCATTTTCAGTGTAAAAACAAACATACTATTTAGAAACAAAAGGCAATTCAAGAGTGAGCCGTTTGAAATGCGATTTGCATGCAGAAAAAAGCCTTTACAATAATTCTGATAAGTATGGTCACAGCCTAAAGGCACACTGCCACCCTGGACTATAAGGAGATTTTGATAAGGTATCCTTACCATATTGGTATTATTTCTATCTAGTAATCAAACCCTAGTTTCCTGCTCCATCAAGTACCTGGAAGGGGCAGGGTACTCAAGGCATACCTGAAGCTGTTCTGGTTTCACATACTTTGAAAGTTAGGTATGTATCTTTATGGTACACATACCTGCTGCCCCAGTCTGGACCGCGATGCCCAGTGGCATAGCTTAGGAGCCCCAATACAAGTTCTATATTGGGCCCCCTCAAGCAGGCCAGTCTATACATAACAATTGATATGGAGCACCAAAACCTGCCAAAGACAGCTGCAGTGTTAGTGAGGTGTAAGAAGGGGAGGCAAACTGTCTATTAATGTTTACGACTAATTAGATCAAACATAGAGGTGATTATTACCAGCATAACATAAAAAAAAACCCCTAATAAAGCAGTCAAAGGAGGGCCTCTACTAGTCCCCTTTGGTCCAAGGGCCCCGGTGCGGTCACTACCTCTGCATCCCCTATTGCTATGTGACTGGCTACATCCCCTGATGCCTCCTTGTCCCTGTAGCACCTGTGAAAGAAGCAGCAAGGGGTAGATTTTCTGACCTGTTCCCTCCTGCTCTCTGCCTTCTTTTAATCCTCCTCTCCTCAACATGGAGGAGGGGAGGGCTGGAAAAAAGGAGGTGAGTAGGTGGAAAGCAGGAGGGAGCAGGGGAAAAGATCTTCTCCTTCCTGCTTCTCCAAGTTCGACAATATTGTCCCATTTTTTAAACAGGTGCCATGGGACCAGGAGGCAGTGGAGCTGAGGATGGCGCAAACGGGGCAGCAGGTATGTGTGCTTTAAAGGCACATATCTAACCTTATCTGATAATGCAAGCCAATCTCTCTAAATGGGCCCATACACAGGCTGTTTTAAACGATCATGGGGACGGGTCATGGAAGGATTCCCTCCCTCTCATGCATATTCATAACTCTCCACGCCGTTTTTCCTCAATGGGCTACAACTTTTTTATTATTTCATATTTTTCCAAATTAAACCTCACAGATTGTGGTCTGTGGAGTGATATACACTTATATGTGAATTAGCGCTCTCCCCTGATCTTGTGGGGTTTTAATGTTTTTAATAGGTTTTACAGTCTGCTTTCCCACAGTAATATTAATTTTGTACCAATAAAGTTTCATAATGCACATGAAGGGCCTTTTTGCTTTAAATTCTTAATGTAATCCCTTACAGAGAGGCCCTCCTCATTGGAGTAGTGCACATTTGATAGTAACTGCTCGCAAATTCTTATATATTGACTCCAAATTATTTTCTTGCTTGCAGCAGTTTTCAACTTAATCCTCAGTTGAGGGGCGGGACGAAAATATGGTGGTGAAGGCAGACTGGTTATACAACCTAACATTTTAATTGACTGTGGCTAGATAGCAGAGATCGGTGGGACACACGTGGCAAGCACAACAAAAAACACCATGGCATATACACTCACGTTGGAATTAGAAAAAGACATATAGACAGCATTTGAAGTGCAGGAACATGAGGGTAAGGCAGATGCAGGAATAGAACAGATAGAATATTCACAACAATTACGGCACCCTGATACTGCGCTCATATGCTGAGTCAGATGTTATATAGGTCACCTCTAAAAAATGTTTTATATAAAAGATAATGAATCAAACATTCATCAAACATTCATATTACAGGTGCTAAATTCTAAGCAAAACACAATAGCAGGCAGTAACCACATGTATAATGTCCTTGCTCATATAATAATTATCATGTAGGAGCGCTCTTCCTAGATGCGTGCAACCATCAAAATAAAGTTCTTCAGTAAAAATGGTTAAGCGCTCTTCTCTGCCAGTTCCTTCTTAGACACAGCAAATATGTCATATAATGAAAAAGCCCCCCCTTCGGGGAAAGACTCACCAGACTTCTAGGCCTCCAAGGCCAATGCTCGCATTCGGGGTATTGGCCACCCCGCAGCCTCTCTGGCAGTCCTCTCTTGGCTATTCCCAGTCTGTGTAAGCAAAAAGCGGATTCCACATCGCGTAAAAGCGTACCAGTTTATTTTTAAAAAAGTTAAAAACAGATCAGTGGTGTATAACCACTCATTGGGTCAGAAAACTTCATCAAAAATGAAAGACACAGCCAGCCCCTTGTTTTACAAGCTACCTGATTCCAGGTACAGGGGTATGCAGAGATGAGATGCACTAAGCTGGTGACAAGGCGCACGCCTCTGTCATTTAGCGTCCCTCTCCGCAATAGCTTACTGGCTAGTGCTCTAAAAGATACCGAGCCTGCTGCACACAGACAATCCCGCCGCGTCCAGCGAGCGTCGTGCGCTGTGACGTCACTCCGTGGATTATTCCAGCAGGACATCTACAGAATCCGAGATTTATGAAGACATGGAAGGAGGAGTGTATTAAAAGAGGTGTTCACATAATGAGTATGATTGTGGAGGAGGAAAAAATTCAATTTGAAGAATTAAGAGTTGAATTAGAAAAAAGTAAGACGATGCTAGAGCACCGCTGAAGCCCGTGGAGTGGCGACACATGCATAGCTGGATCCAAAGCTACCGGAGCGGTTAGCTGCACAGATGCTAAAGCCGTGAGTACATACACAGGAGGGGTCATGGAAACAGGCAAACTGTGACAGCGCAGCAATCAAGGTACATAAGCTGTTTTTGAGCAAACGCTGAGTATAAATGTATTGAAGCTGAATCACCAATGAAAAGCCTTCTAAAGTATTGTCAACACCAGGGAGACCCATTTTTCCCATTATGAGCATAGAAAGTCAATTGGACTGTTGTGAAGATTTCAGAGGAAACTGGTCCCCGAATTGTAAGCTCTCCGGTTTTTGCACCCTGACGGGAATGTGCAGCTGCTTTTTTTGAGGCCTCTTGGTGTGTGCAGGTGGCGGGTCCACGTAGGGCCAAACCAAACGGGTGGCGGAAGCGATTTGCATAGACTGAGGTTGGGCGATCGCCGTACGCAATAACCCATTGGTGGTCTGTGGAGTGATATACAATTATATGTGAATTAGCGCTCTCCCATTGTTAACCTCCCTGGCGTTTTTAATGTTTTTAATAGGTTTCACAGTCTGCTTTCCCACAGTAATATTAATTTTGTACCAATAAAGTTTCATAATGCACATGAAGGGCCTTTTTGCTTTAAATTCTTAGTGTAATCCCTTACAGAGAGGCCCTCCTCATTGGAGTAGTGCACATTTGATAGTAACTGCTCGCAAATTCTTATATATTGGTTATTATTTAGTATTTATATAGTACCGTTATATTCAGCAGCACTGTACAGAGTACATTGTCTTGTCACTAACTGTCCCTCAGAGGGGCTCACAATCTAATTTCTACTATAGTCACATGTCTATGTATGTATCATAGTCTAGGGCCAATTTAGGGAGAAACCAATGAATTATCTGTATGTTTTTTGGGAGAAAACTGGAGTGCCCGGATGAAACCTATGTAGACACGAGGAAAACATACAAACTCAGTGCAGATAGTCCCCTGGCTTAACATACAAAAAATATGAGAAAAATTCAGAGTAGAGTTTTCATCTAACAATATTCCATCTGATTGGGCCTTCATAGTCAAGCTATCTTAAATCTTCAATTATAACGGTTGTATTATGTAGAATAGAATAAAAAATAGTCTCAGCTGTATTAGTAGTTGTTTCAAAACTCACAATAACCTTCTTGAATAAAATTATGGAAAAATAACACCTAACCGATCTTCTTACTGGCATCTTAACAGAACTTCATACTGAAAAATGTATAAAGTAAATCACCAGAATATTAACAGCATATTCAGGGACGGGCCGAGGCAGAGGCTAGAGAGGCTCCAGCCTCAGGGCGCAGTGTAGGAGGGGGCACACAACTCACTCAGCTATCATTCCCCTATTACCTATAAGGGGATACATGGCAGTGACTGCAAGCCAGATAACTAGAGATGAAGGTGTTGCGGGCCCTGTGGTGCCTCTTAGTCTAATAGCAATCAGTGTTGGACGGCTGGGGTGGGAGGGATAGAGGGGTGCATTTTGGTGTCTCAGCCTTGGGTGCTGGAGGACCTTGCCCCAGCTCTGAGCATATTACCTCCTTGTCTCAATGGAACCACTTGTGGGAAGTAGAGTCAGGGCCCTTTCACACTGGTGCGGTGCATTAATTTTACCACAGCCCACCGCAGAGAAAGGCTATGGGGCCATATTCATACTGATGCGGTGCAGCGTGATACAATGGAAGTGACGTTTTTGCCACATCCCCAATGTAATGAAAGATCTACCTTACCACACTGTTCGACAGCGAGCTGCGGCAACATGCGGTGGACCGAAAGTCATGTAAGTCTATGGTGAAACAGGGTTTTTAAAAAATGTACGCGGTGGAGTTGCAGCACAGAACTTCAGTATTTTCAAAACAGGAAGTGAGACCAAGCAAGCATCACTTCCTTTGGCCGTCGGCCAGAAGGGGATTACTGCGTATTAACGTGGCAATCCCTGAAGGCCTGTTTTGGCAGTGCGGCCCACCACTAATGCCAATTCTCTGTGTAAAACCGCCTTTAGGCTTGTAGCTGGGTAGATGTCTTTCAGAATAGATTTAGTCTGACTGTGTGAGCTATGGGCTTTAGCTTATATTTTTATAGTAAACATTTCCAATATGGCTCCCATGTAGAATTTTGGTCATGATTGGCTGAATTTTCCTTGCGTCAATCCTATTATCTTATTTTAAATTCCTGACATTTAATTTAGCCATAGCTGACAATTTGTTACAAGGGGACCAGGAGGGGGTGCAGAAACTGACTTTGTCCCTGGGCACTGAAAACCCTAGCTACACCTCTGTTTAGTTTATGGATGGGTGAACAGTGGTGGTGTAACTTTCTATGGACATAAATCCAGTGTGAGCCAGTGACATCAAAAGTAGTAAACCTACAAGTCTACACAGTAGAATGAGATTTAAAATTATATTAAAGATGTAGTGAGGTCTCTTGGAGTTTATCTCTTTGCAGTCTGCAGTAGGGTGATGCAGCTATAAATTTGGCAAGTGCATTTGACTGACTCAGTTCCAAGCCACATACAATTTGAATTAAAGAGAACCCGAGTTGGATCTTTGAGGAGCAGATGTGCCACAGAGGCACGTTCTCTGTCTCATGACATGACTCTGTGTCCCCACCCCGCCGCTCTCTCCCCCCACCCCCGCCGCACTATAGCTCGCCGAGGTTTTCAACAATATTTGTAGCTATTCCCTGTTTAAAACGCCCACCAGGGGTCATCCTACAGGGTTTACAGAGCTGCCATTGAGAAGCTCTCTCTCCTTGGCCATGCCCACTGCCACTCTCCTGCCTCCCTGCACGCTGCGAGAGACTACCTTATCTGCTCATCCTCGCGGATCAGGTAGCCTGCTTTTTTTATTATTTGAGCCCACTTCGGGCTTTCTTTAAATGTGCATGCAAGTTATAATTATAAGCATTTCATTGACCACGTTTGTATGGGGAGGAACATGTGAGATCACATTATTAACTACTAGTGGACCTAAGCCCGTTTAAAAACGGGCTAGATCTGTGACTGCGCATGCGTCCGCCGCTCACGCACATTTCTGCCACGCGCGTGCACGACGCGTCCGCCCACCCTCTCATGCCTGCCCGTCCGCCCCTTCGCCCGTCATCGCTCGCCGCGCGTCACTCTCCCTCAATGTCTCTGCATCCCTGCACATGTGTAGAGCGCATGTGGGACACACACAGGGACATGGGATGCAGAGACAGTAGGGTTTTATTATAGAGGATGTTAAGATTCGCAATGAAGAAATGTGCATTATAATTTTAACCATTTCTGTACTGGACATATATGGCCCCTGAAGGAGCAGAGACATCTATTCCTTAAGGGCCTGAGCCCACTAACGCAGTTGTGTCCGTTTTTCAGTTACACATCAATGTTACAGATGCTAATAACTACATTAGTGGGCTCAGGCCCTTATTGATATACTGTGATCCCTCTGATTGGCTCACAGTAATCACTGTCAGGAG
The DNA here is from genome assembly GCF_040937935.1 of Hyperolius riggenbachi. Classification (NCBI taxonomy): domain Eukaryota; kingdom Metazoa; phylum Chordata; class Amphibia; order Anura; family Hyperoliidae; genus Hyperolius; species Hyperolius riggenbachi. The sequence goes on along the minus strand of NC_090647.1, from coordinate 368,438,868 downwards.
CCAATGATATTACACAACTGAGTGAGTGGCCTGCAGCGGTGCCAGCGTGTAAAAAAGTGGTGACATTGACATGACCACGTAAGAACGAGTAGTTGAAATCTGTGCCTTGGCAGGGATAACAAACAGTAAACAGGGTTTAGATCTCAACTACTACACTCCGGAAATGTTTTTTTCACTTTTTGAACTGTCGCAATAGAAGTATCTATTGCTACATAACCAAACTACAGTCATAGTAAATGGAAAAAATATTGCTCAGTAAACCTGTGTCACTATGCAAGCTATCTGCATTTATTGTAAGTAATTTTAATCACATTCTGAAAACAGAAGTCTAAAGTAGGGCCCTGTAAGAAATAGCATGTATTACTGAACATATAAGAGAAACTTAGCCCCATAAAATGTGAACGTAAATACAGTATTTCTGTTAACTGAATAATAAATACTAAAACAGGTGAGGTGTAATTTCTGGCCCCGTTCAGTTATTGTATAGCTTTTACAAAAACTCCTCCCACAATAATAGCCAACTGTTACCATCTCAATCCATTTATGTCCCTTGCTATCCCCCTTGCAAGTGAGAGGCCAGCAGCCAGCTGAATGCCAAACAATGTGGTGTCATACAAATCTCATTAGAGTCAAAGTTTCAGCTTTATGCAAAATGAGTTTGGCACCTTGACAGCTCTGCATAGCACACACATTGTAATGAGATGCATAACATTTCACATTAGCATTTAATTTGGCCATGTAAATGGTTTGATAAATGTGGTTTGCTATATTTTTTTTTTCACTTCAGACTTGTCATTGCATTATATTTTGGAGTGTTTGACAAAATACGTGCTCCTATGTGCGCTCATTTTCACATTTTGACTAGCTGTATGGGTCAGGTCATTTCCTTACAGACACCGAACATGTTTCTAGTCTCTTCATAGTTCTGTTAATGTTATATAGTCTTCTATTCAATAAGGCATTTTTAATTATTTGACTACTGGTAAGTTTTATAGAAGAATGAATGGTATGTGTACAAATACATTACAGCTGCTATAAAGCAACAGGAATCCTTTCTCGAGTTTACATTGTACATTGCTCTGAGATGCATGGCCCTGTATTTCAAAAGTCTTTCATAATATTATTGTGCGCCATCTACATTCAGTGCATCGATTCCAAATAGACAGAAAGGCTAGGTTCACACTGGGGCATTGCATACCCTGTATAAACCATATTGCAACGCAGCAAGGGGAAAAATGTTTTGCGCACGCAATGTTACGCACCTTGTGAAGCATACAATGAAAAATATGCTTCACATAAACTTTAAACACACATGTTATGCGGTACCACACTGCATGCCTCGCGTAATGCCAACTAATCTGTCACCCCACAATGCTAACACGCTGATGAGAGTGTACCATTACAATATGATTGCATCACGCCCCAGTGTGAATATAGCCTTTTACCTACCTATTCAACCACTGCAATACTGCCATTGTTAACTTCCCTGGCGTTTAGCCTGTAATAATGATGGGCAGGAAAAAGAAGTTCAAAGTTTTATGCCCGTCACCATTATTGGCATGCCGCCTAGGAGGTTTTCTGACCTATAGGTGTTCCCCAGTATAGGTTAGCAAGGTATAGGTACCTCCGTAGTAGCCAGCAATAGGTACCTTAGTACATGTGTTCCCAGACCCACACCCCCTGATCCCCCCCAATCCCCAGCACTGTTACTTACCGTGTCTTTCTCCAGTGATCACAGCACCCTGCTGCACAGCTTGGGTCTTCTCTGTGCATCGTCATTAACATCATGATGCTAGGTCTTGATCTTTCGCACAGAGAAGACCCAAGATGTGCAACTGTGCAGTGTATGCAATGCATGCATACTGACCATCAGGAAACCCAAGCAGGAAATTTCCTGCTATTTCTGTATATGCATATACAGTGGCTTGCAAAAGTATTCGGCCCCCTTGAACTTTTCCACATTTTGTCATATTACTGCCACAAACATGAATCAATTTTATTGGAATTCCACATGAAAGACCAATATAAAGTGGTGTACACATGAGAAGTGGAACGAAAATCATACATGATTCCAAACATTTTTTACAAATAAATAACTGCAAAGTGGTGTGTGTGTAATTATTCGGCCTCCTTTGATCTGAGTGCAGTCAGTTGCCTATAGACATTGCCTGATGAGTGCTAATGACTAAATAGAGTGCACCTGTGTGTAATCTAATGTCAGTACAAATACAGCTGCTCTGTGAGGGCCTCAGAGGTTGTCTAAGAGAATATTGGGAGCAACAACACCATGAAGTCCAAAGAACACACAAGACAGGTCAGGGATAAAGTTATTGAGTAATTTAAAGCAGGATTAGGCTACAAAAAAGATTTCCAAAGCCTTGAACGTCCCACGAAGCACTGTTCAAGCGATCATTCAGAAATAGGAGTATGGCACAACTGTAAACCTACCAAGACAAGGCCATCCACCTAAACTCACAGGCCGAACAAGGAGAGCGCTGATTAAAAATGCAGTCAAGAGGCCCATGGTGACTCCGGACGAGCTGCAGAGATCTACAGCTCAGGTTGGAGACTCTGTCCATAGGACAACTATTAGTCATGCACTGCACAAAGTTGGCCTTTATGGAAGAGTGGTAAGAAGATAGCCATTGTTAACAGAAAAGCATAAGAAGTCCCGTTTGCAGTTTGCCCAAGCCATGTGGGGGGCACAGCAACCATGTGGAAGAAGGTGCTCAGGTCAGATGAGACCAAAATGGAACTTTTGGGCCAAAATGCAAAACGCTATGTGTGGCGGAAAACTAACACTGCACATCACTCTGAACACACCATCCCCACTGTCAAATATGGTGGTGGCAGCATCATGCTCGGGGGGTGCTTCTCTTCAGCAGGGACAGGGAAGCTGGTCAGAGTTGATGGGAAGATGGATGGAGCCAAATACAGGGCAAACTTGGAAGAAAACATCTTGGAGACTGCAAAAGACTTGAGACTGGGACGGAGGTTCACCTTCCAGCAGGACAATGACCCTAAACATAAAGCCAGGGCAACAAAGGAATGGTTTAAAACAAAACATATCTTTGTGTTAGAATGGCCCAGTCAAAGTCCAGATCTAAATCCAATCGAGAATCTGTGGCAAGATCTGAAAACTGCAGTTCACAAACGCTGTCCATCTAATCTGACTGAGCTGGAGCTGTTTTGCAAAGAAGACTGGGCAAGGATTTCAGTCTCTAGATGTGCAAAGCTGGTAGAGACATACCCTAAAAGACTGGCAGCTGTAATTGCAGCAAAACGTGGTTCTACAAAGTATTGACTCAGGGGGCCAAATAATTATGCACACTCCACTTAGGAGTTATTTATTTGTAAAAAATGTTTGGAATCATGTATGATTTTCGTACCACTTTTCACGTGTACACCCCTTTGTATTGGTCTTTCACGTGGAATTCCAATAACACTGATGCACGTTGGTGGCAGTAATGTGACAAAATGTGGAAAACTTCAAGGGTCTCTTTGAAACATTTTTTTCACTTATTCCCATTTTTCTTCTTAACCCCCTTGGCGGTATGAAAAATACCGCCAGGGGGCAGCGCAGCAGTTTTTTTTAATTTTTTTTTTAAATCATGTAGCGAGCCGAGGGCTCGCTACATGATAGCCGCTGCTCAGCGGCATCCCCCCTCCGCTTCGATCGCCTTCGGCGATCTCCGATCAGGAAATCCCGTTCAAAGAACGGGATTTCCTGGAGGGCTTCCCCCGTCGCCATGGCGACGGGGCGGGATGACGTCACCGTCACAGTGAGGGTCTAGTAGCGTGGCCACCCAGTACAGCTCATTCCCCTTGAGTTTTTTTATACGGGGGTCCCTTAACAGGCTGGACAGCATGAAAGGCGACATCTGCACAAAGTTGGATGCAGACATACTATCCATCTCCTCTTGCTCTTTGTCAGTGACGTCAGGTAAGTCCTCCTTCTCCGCCCAGCCACAAACAATACCACTGGAATGTCGAGCCACACAAGCCCCCTGCAACGCCTGTTGCGGTTGTTCTTCTGCCGCCGCCTCCTCCTCCTCCAAAGAAACACCTTCCTCATCATCTGAGTCTGACTCCTCTTCCCCACACAACTCTTCTTCCCCCCTTGGGCTGCTGCAGATGTTGAGGAAACATCTGATTCTGATGTAAATTGCTCCCACAACTGTTCCTGCCATAACAGTTCCTCTTGACACTCCTTCACAGCTTGATCCACCACTCTACGCACGGCGCGCTCCAGGAAGTAAGCGTATGGGATCAAGTCGCTGATGGTGCCTTCAGCTCGACTCACCAGGTTGGTCACCTCCTCAAATGGCTGCATGAGCCTGCATGCATTTCAGTGTCCAGAGTTCGGGGGCCAGAACATCCCCATCTCCCCAGATTCTCTCCTTCTACTGTAATTGTACAGGTACTGGGTGACGGCTTTCTCCTGTTATAGCAGGCGAGAGAACATGACCAGGGTCGAATTACAGCGAGTCGGGCTATCACATATCAAGCGTCTCACCAGCAAGTTGTTTCTCCCCTGAATGTCTGCAAAGCGTGCCATGGCCGTGTAAGACTGCCTGAAATGCCCACACAACTTCCTGGCCTGCTTCAGGACGTCCTCTAAGCCTGAGTACTTTGACACAAATCATTGAATGACTATATTCAGCACATGTGCCATGCAGGGTACATGTGTCAGCTTTCCCAAATTCAACGCGGAAATGAGATTGCTGCCATTGTCACACACCACGTTGCCGATCTCCAGCTGGTGTGGGGTCAGCCACTGATCCACCTGTTTGTTAAGAGCAGCCAGGAGAGCTGGTCCAGTGTGACTCTCCTCTCTGAGGCAAGACGTGTCTAATATGGCGTGACACCATCGTACCTGGCATGCAGCATAGACCCTGGGGACAATATAAGTGGAACTCCGCTCACTTTTAGCTTGTTATGTGTATTGATTAAATAAAGCCACATTGATTCTACCGACATCGTGCAGATTTCACTTTCGACAGTATAGGCCCTGGGGAGATGGGGCTGTGTAGCTGGAGAGGAGATCGTAGCACTAGTAGAGTTGAAGTGCCACTTAGCCAAGGAGGAGGAGGAGGATGACAGTGAAGAGCATGTAGCAGGAGGAGAGGAGATGGCAGGAGGCCTGCCTGCAATCCGTGGAGGTGTCACAAGTTGGTCCACTGCACAGCCATGTACTCCCTGCTTGCCATCGGTCACCAGGTTGACCCAATGGGCTGTGTAAGTTATGTACCTGCCCTGATCGTGCTTGGCAGACCAGGCATCCGTGGTCAGGTGGAACTTTGACCCAACGCTGTGTGCCAGAGATGACACCACTTGCCTCTCAACTACAGTTTGGGTATCGCCTTTTTAGAAAAATAATCGCGGCCTGGTATCTTCCACTGCGGTGTCCCAATGGCCACAAATGTACAGAAGGCCTGGTATGGTAACAGCTGGCGAGCTAACAGTTCCACCACACCAGCTGTCAGACACCGGGCAAGGGGTTGACTGGCAGAAATTGGCTTCTTCCGCTCAAAGATTTCCTTCACAGACACCTGTCTGCTGTGGGCAGAGGAGCAGGAACCGCTCAAGGGCAGAGGCGGAGTGGAGGTGGGTGGCTGTGAAGGTGCAAGGGAGAAAGTGGCTGAAGATGCTGCACCTGAAGGAGGAAGAGGAGGCGGAGGGTGGCTTTTCTTTTAAGTGCTGCTTTTGCTCAGGTGCTCTTCCCATTGCAGTTTGTGCCATTTCTCCATGTGCCTTCGTAAGGCACTTGTTTCTAAGTGAGTTTTGGCCTTTCCACGGCTCAATTTTTGGAGGTAGAGAGAACAGATGGCATTGCTCCGATCTGAGGCAGACACGTAAAAAAATTTCCAAACCGCTGAGCCCCCCTGGGGTGATGGCACTATGGTGGCATCAGCAGCTGATGTTGAAGGGCGTGTTAGCTGGCTGTACATAGGTGGCGATACGTGGTGCTGGACACTGCCACTAGCTGTTTCTGATGACTAGCTTCCCCTGCTTCTTTCAGGAACTCATCTCCTCCTACTCCTCTCTGACTCCCTCTCTGAACTGCCCCCATGGTCATCTTGTCTCTTAGGAACCCATGTGGGATCCGTATCATCATAATCCTCAAAATCATCCTGCTCAGTTTTGCTTGCCTCAGACACCTCCAAAACTGCACCAACAGCAGGTACTTCATCCTCCTCCTCCTCACACATTAGTGTCGCCGCCTAACTCAGACCTCGCACAGACCTGCCAGGTGGCCTTCCTCTGGGTGTGCCTCTACCCCTGCCTGTTTTGTCCGTTGTGTCAATATCGGGGGGAGGAAGTGAAAGGTATGCACTGACTTGACTAATCCAATGTGCAATCACACAGGTCCAGTTAACAGGTATGCGCGGAGTGGTATATCACACTGCGTGCACTCATGTAGGTAGGTGGGTGCACTGAACACAACTGGTAGGTATATGCAGTGATGGGTATTAGAATGTGCACCTGTCACACATGGATAGGTAGCGGACAGGCACAGTGACACTGTGTGCGCTCAACTCACCTAGGTAGGTGTGTGGGTGCACTGTGAACAACAGGTAGGTAGGTATATGCAGTGATGGGTATTACAATTTGCCCCTGTCACACACAGACAGGTAGCGGACAGGCACAGTGACACTGCGTGTGCTCAACTCACGTAGGTAGGTGGGTGCACTGTGAACAACAGGTAGGTAGGTGTATGCAGTGATGGGTATTACAATGTACACCTGTCACACACAGATAGGTAGCGGACAAGCACAGTGACACTGCGTGCGCTCAACTCACGTAGGTAGGTGTGTGGGTGCACTGTGAACAACAGGTAGGTAGGTATATGCAGTGATGGGTATTACAATTTGCACCTGTCACACACAGACAGGTAGCGGACAGGCACAGTAACACTGCGTGTGCTCAACTCACGTAGGTGGGTGGGTGCACTGTGAACAACAGGTAGGTAGGTATATGCAGTAATGGGTATTACAATGAAAAAAAAATGTGATCACAAGAACAAGATTAGCTCTCAAAAGAGCTTTTGTGGGGTGCTATTTTAGCAATAAGAATCAGCAAGGAGCAAGCTAACAAGCCTACAAGAGCCTAACTAACCTATCCCTATGAGAGTCTGCAGCAGCAGCTGTCCCTTCTCTATTTACTGCAGGCACACAAGTGAGTAAAATGGCCGGCGGTGCCTGCCTTTTATAAAGGGGGGAGTGGCTCCAGGAGGGAGTGTAACCTGGCTGGCTACAATGTGCCTGCTGACTGTGATGTAAAGGGGCAAAGTTGCGGGGACGAGCGGCAATCGATCCGTGCAGACGAGCGGGGACGCGGCTGGGGTCGATCCGGCGGCTAATCGGCAGCCGGATCGACTTGTGTATTCCCAGCATAATACAGCTCATAAACTAGGTACAACAGAATGTATTTCTGGAAAGATCAGTAGTAGCAAAAACCCACCCAGAGAGGGATATGGACCAATGGTCTATTGAGTGGTCTTTTGTTCTTGAACCCTGCTTAAATGTGAGTTGAGACCCAACTAGAAAGAGGTAATTAAAGCCACACACCTATGCATCCTCTATAATAATACTCTAATGTCTCTGCGTCCCGTGTCCCTGTGTGTGTCCCACATGCACTCTGCGCATGTGCAGGGACGCAGAGACATTGAGGGAGAGCAAGAGCGATGACGGGCGAAGGGGCGGACGGGCCGGCGGGCGGGCCTGCATGGGCGTGTCATGCACGCGCGTGGCAGAAATGTGCGTGCGCGGCAGGCGCATGCGCATTGACAGACCTAGCCCGTTTTTAAACGGGCTTATGTCCACTAGTATATGTATATTTTACTAAGTAACTGAAACGTCAGTGACTTAAATTGGTTAAGCAGGGCAGTTTTAGTCATCACCCATCAAGACTACCAGAGCAATTCATTGGTCAGTTCAGATATGTGTTTAGATAGTTGTATGTTTTCTTTCTATTCTACAGTAGAGCTCTACACTTCTATAGCTGTTTGATAACAAAAGATATGTTTGGTTTATTAGTGTTATATAGAGATAATCAGCACAATGTCAAAAAGAAAATTATTTTGAAATCAAACTTTAGTTGAAAAAATGTGTAGTATTGGCATTGATTCATCAAGTTGCACTGCTAAAGCAGTGCAGCTTAATGTGAGGGAATCCTTACGCATGCCTTACATAGCAGCACTTGTTGCTATGTAAGGAGCATGCCCTCCTTAGTTACACACCTTGCTTACATAGCAATGCACATAACTTTAAGGCCTTGCTCATATCTAAAATTGCAATTGCTGACGCCAGTGTTTTGCAAATTGTGCGCAATTATTTTTAGCACCTTCCAGCGCTTACCTGTGTGTTGCGATTTTATCTAAATCACTTTTCTAAGCGCTTTTGCAGAGCAATTTGTTTTTTCAGTTTCTGACGCAAGTCAGGAAGTAAACTCTTTGACCTGGAAAAGAATAAAAACAATGGGCCTGATTCACATAGCGGTGATAACCAAGTTATCACGCCTAAAAGACTTTAGGCGTGATAACCTTTGCACCGCTGAGTTAGCACCGCTTTGTGCTGGTGATCGCGCGCAAAGTCCTGTGCGCAAAGTTTTGTGCGTGCAATTGCGCAATTCCACACGCGATACTTTGCGAGTTTCTTCTTATCACGCCTAAACTCAGTTTAGGCGTGATAAAGGGCTTTTCACTGGCGTGCAAACAGTTTGCACCACTTTGTGAATCAGGCCAAATGTATTTATTCTTAAAAGCGCTGGGGAAATTGCTACACAAAGCGCTTTTTCCAGTGCTTTGCGATTTCCCTATATCTTCCATTAAGGCAAATCACCCTAAAAATGGTACAGGCACCGCTTTGGTGAGCGGATCGGAATTGAACCACTCATATGTGAACATTCTCATAGGGAATCATTGCACAATCGCTTTTAAGGCAATTTTAAAAATCGTTGGCACTTAAAAAAAGCCAAAAGTGCGCTTACTGCATGCAGTCTTTTAAAGTATTGTGACCGCAATAACTATGTTAACTAGCATAGTAGCAGTGGCTAGTGAAGTATTGTGGTCACAATACTTCACAGGACCGCTTGCAGTTAAAGTTATGGAAGCAGCTTTAGCAGCACATCTTGATGAATCAAGGCCATTGAGGTTGATGTCCTACACCTGTTAATAGCACCCAGACAATCATTGACTACTACAGTTGAAAGTCAATTCTTTAGTAGTCTCAGACAGAAGAAGGTTAAACAAATCTCAAATTAATTTGTAACAAAATAATTGTAAGCAATGGTTTGTATATTTACATTCATTATGTGAATGGATCCTATTTCAGAAATAATAAGTTTGTTCAAATGTACAAATGTACCTTTTTATGTTGAAAACTCAATAAAAACCACTGAAACAAAAAATAAAGACTATAATGTGTAATGATCTGCTCGGCTGCCTGTGCAGGCAGGCAGCTTTTTGGCCATTGTTTAGGTTTGCATGCTGCAGGACTCTGGAAAGAAGAGCTTCTGTCAGTTCTGCAGCTTGCTGCAGAGGAATTTGCATACGTTTATCATGCAAATTGCCTAGCCACATCCATTGTGGGCTTGCTCTATAAGTACTATCTGTTTCCCACAATGCTGGGCTGGTCATAAGGAGTCTTCCTATGAAACACTCTGGAGGAGTGTCAGCCTTACTCTCTGTTTGAAGATCAGCTTAGAGTAATTCCTGGAAAACTGCACTAGGCAGGTTTCCTTAGTGCAGTTAGGATTGCTTATCTGTTTGTTTGTTCTGTTGCTATTGTCCTGTCCCAGCGGTGGTCGACAGGAAATGGTTCTGATCTCTGTTTTTGGAGTATAGCTGGTGCAGCGGTTGCTACCAGCTATCTCTTCTGATCTGTCTCCTTGGATCGCGCTAGCCACTTTCCGCTAGTGCTGTGGATCCTTCTGTTCTGCTACTCTGTACCTGGATCGCGCTAGTCACTTTCGCTAGTGCTGTGGATCCTATCTCTCGCTTGTCCCTGTTTTTGTGTGTCTGTCTTGTCTGCTACGAACACTTGCTGGAGGCTCGGTGAGGTAACCGTTAAGCAAGCGCTCGCATTCTCTGTTTCATGTTTGTCTGTCTTTGGTTAGTTAGGCGTGCTTGTCTCTGTTGTGCGTAAACACGTGGAGACCGCGCACGAACGCGTTCACTGTTGCAAATGAGTGCAGTGTTCGCGTTCAGCTAGCGTTTATTTTCCTTATCGTTCTCTTTGTGTTATTTGCTGTGCCTTTGCTAACCTCATATTCTGTTCTGATCTGCCTTGTGTCACCTCTCGCGATCGCGTTCCTATTTCATATCTGCTGTTGTGTGTGCACTGTCGCAGGGTGGCGACTAGGTTGGCGCACACACATACAACCTGTCCCTTTGCTCGTTCTCATTTGCAATCGCCTGTCTTGCGATTGCGTTCTGCGCTTCGTACAATTCCTGTCTGGCATTTGTGGAGGTACAGAGGATTGGTTCCTCTGCACTCCCCAGCGCCATCTGCCGACAGGAATTTCCCTCTACGGGTGCGTAGCACCTTTTGCTGGGTGCCTGCAATTATACGCTTGTGGAGGATTTCCGCCGTATCAGCGCACGCGTTGTGCGCTGATCACGGAGAAAGTTCCACAATCGTTACAGTATGACCAGCCCAACCCAAAACCCCAGTATAGACGGAATTTCTGATTTGTACGATTTTGTCGAGTTTGGGTCCTGTGTCTTTAAGAGCTTTAAAAGGCTAAACTCAGAGACCAAAGCGGAATTTCTTTCTGAATGTGTGAGGTTTTGTCTGAATCCCACCTTTCAGATTACTGATCCGTCTACGTCGGCTCTTCAGTTTGCCTATGTGCTCTTAAAAGATGATTTGTTCACCTGGGCATATGATGTGCTAAAAAATAATTTTTGGAATGGTAATCTGTATCAGTTGCTTGCAGTGATATTCTCTCACTGGTTTAAACTGCCTGGCTTACCACCTGCTCTGATTGAATGTGTAGCTGCTGATAAGTCAGCTGATCTTTCCCTTCCATGCAAAACTTTTCAGTATGACAATCAGTTCAATGTGTCTGTTGCCACTTCAGGTTTTAAACAGCAGACATGCAAAGTGGCTAAAAAGAGAAAAACTAAAAAACGCAAGCATCGGAATAAAACACTCCCTATTGATGTTTATAATGATGTTGTTCCGTCTCCGGCTTTTTTGCCCCAATCCAAAGCTTATGTGGATCCTGCTATAGGTAGGATCGCACGCTATATTAAAGCAGTTAAAAAATCTGTTCTTGTTCCTGAACTCCACCCATATGGAGAGTATCTGGATACTGGCCTGTTTGAACCCCCATTTGCTTCCTGGGATGTTGGGGTCCTGCTGGAAGAATTCGATTTTGATTGGAAAGCCTTTTGCGATTTTTACATCGCAAAAAGCGAAGATGTCTTGAATGATTGTCTCGATTCAATGTACCTTTTGATTGATTCCGATGAATGTGACGAGGGTGATGTGGATCTGGTGATTTATGTGTGGCAGACGATTTTGGATGAGTTGCACACACACCAACCAATTGATTCCAATAAAGAGACATCGTTGTCGGATGATTGTTCCTGCCTTTCTGGGGTAAAGCATGAGAGTCTTGACTTTGTGCAATCTGAAATGAATGAGTGTGCCGCTGTGGTTGATTCCTGTGCGAATCCTGAAGGATTCTCTCCTGACAGTGTGCAGTTTGAATCTGTGCGATCTGATGCCTGTTTCCTGGATGTTCCTGCAGATTGTGATCGGCATGAGTCTGCCGGTTTCCTCAAGGATGTGTGGGATCCTTTTTCATTTAGAAACAGATCTTTGAGATCTTCCGTCTGTGACCCTGCTATGGGGAAAATTTCTCGACTATGCAGCGTCAAAAGTAAAATTAATATGCCTAATAAAGTTTATCCTGTTGATGTCGCTATTTCTTCTGCTAATAAGTCTCTGTCTCACCCTGTTCACACCTGTAAGGGCCCGTTGCCTGGTGACAGTTGCTCCAGTGTTTCTGTCCTGAACACCTTACAGTCTGCTCCGCAGATCGCGGAGGTTTGCGCTATGGAAGCGTCAGTTTCACAACCTAAAGTGAATTTTGATTCACAGGTTTTGCGTTCTGGTTCCTCGGATTCGACATTGTTAGCCGAATCTAAGAGTGAGACAGCGATTCGGTTTTGCGAATCTGATGCTGAACCTACTTTGCCTTATTCAGAGACGCTTTCTCTGAACCTGCTCTGTACCAGGAATGAAAACATGTTTTCCTTTCACACTGACATTTGTGAGCCCCTTTCTTGCTCTGAGGGAAGTACTGAATCTGCACCCTGTACTTTGGATGAGTCAATGTGGCCTTGCTTAGAATCCCCTGCAGTGTCCCTAGAGGCTCGTCTAGGTATTGCCACCATACTCACCTGTTTTTCTGCAGTTTTGGAATTACAAGCTAGTTTGACTGCCACACAGAATTCTGGGTACAGTGAGAATGAAGTTAGGGAGTCAGTGTGTGCTCCAGTAAATATTCCTGTACATCCCGCTAATTATGATGAAGTTCAGGCTCAGGTTATGGAGGAACCATTCCTGGGACATCTGCCCTGCCTGCAGGAGGTATTTAATGTTCAGCCCTGTAACATGGATAGTTCAGAATCCTTCTTAGAAAACCTGGAAAATGATGTTCCTGAGGTCTTGTTTGATGTTCTGGAGGTCTCCGAGTTCCTCCCAAAGGGTCCAGAACTTGTAGGAGATGTCTCCTGCCCTCCAAGTCCTTTTGGGGTGTTGCCCTCTTCCGTAGGCATTGCTGCCTTGCTGGCTACCTTTTTTAGCTCTGGTGGAGCTTCAGTCATGTGTAGTCAATAATGAATTTCTGTCAGATACCATTACAGTCATTGAGATTTCTAAGCCTGAGACCGAGTCTTCTTTTGAAAGACCAGTACCTGTGACCTCTACTCGTGATGATTTTCTGCCCGATCCTGGTTTTGGTCTTGTCGTGCCAGACTCTGAGGTTGGTAGTTCCCCGACATGTCCTGAGGTTTCTCCTGTGCTGGTGCACCCCAGTGTGCTCTGTGACCCAGAAAGCCCTAGTGTGCCTCGGTTACCAGCGTACTCAGATGCTTTCTCGGTGGAGACATGTTCTGATTTAGCCTGCCTGCTTGCATGCCCCGAAGTGGTCCCTGAAAGTCCTGATCTCGATGGGTGTCCTGCTAATTCTGAATCTGGAGCTGTCATAGGTTCCATAGGGGTGCTTGGTAGCTCTACATGTGAGCCTGGTGAGCGTTCTGGCTTCTTGGAATCTCTGCGGAGCTTCAAGGCGTTCTGGGAGATTCCGAGAGAAGTTTTGCTTGGTACCCTGAATACGATCAACAGCGGCTTTTGTTTTGAAAGAGACACTTCGAACAGGTTTTGTGGCAGATTTGGTATTTTTGGACGCTCCTTGGAAGGTGGTGGGTATTGTCTGGAGGGTGTCGGTGGCTTCTTCTCTGGTATCCACAGTCCTGATGGGTGTTACGCCGAGACTTGTAGTGCTGATGGGCATGTTTCGGTGGCTTCTGTTTCCGATGAGGTCGGTTTCGAGTGGACTGACTCTGGAATTGGACCTTGTCGGGCTGTCCCGACCTTCATGAGTCTTCGGTTGGAGTCTTTTGCTAATAGCAGTTTTGAGGGTCGTCTGGAATTCGACCCTGGAGGGGGGGGGGGGGGTACTGTAATGATCTGCTCGGCTGCCTGTGCAGGCAGGCAGCTTTTTGGCCATTGTTTAGGTTTGCATGCTGCAGGACTCTGGAAAGAAGAGCTTCTGTCAGTTCTGCAGCTTGCTGCAGAGGAATTTGCATACGTTTATCATGCAAATTGCCTAGCCACATCCATTGTGGGCTTGCTCTATATGTACTATCTGTTTCCCACAATGCTGGGCTGGTCATAAGGAGTCTTCCTATGAAACACTCTGGAGGAGTGTCAGCCTTACTCTCTGTTTGAAGATCAGCTTAGAGTAATTCCTGGAAAACTGCACTAGGCAGGTTTCCTTAGTGCAGTTAGGATTGCTTATCTGTTTGTTTGTTCTGTTGCTATTGTCCTGTCCCAGCGGTGGTCGACAGGAAATGGTTCTGATCTCTGTTTTTGGAGTATAGCTGGTGCAGCGGTTGCTACCAGCTATCTCTTCTGATCTGTCTCCTTGGATCGCGCTAGCCACTTTCCGCTAGTGCTGTGGATCCTTCTGTTCTGCTACTCTGTACCTGGATCGCGCTAGTCACTTTTGCTAGTGCTGTGGATCCTATCTCTCGCTTGTCCCTGTTTTTGTGTGTCTGTCTTGTCTGCTACGAACACTTGCTGGAGGCTCGGTGAGGTAACCGTTAAGCAAGCGCTCGCGTTCTCTGTTTCATGTTTGTCTGTCTTTGGTTAGTTAGGCGTGCTTGTCTCTGTTGTGCGTAACACGCGGAGACTGCGCACGAACGCGTGCACTATTGCGAATGAGTGCGGTGTTCGCGTTCAGCTAGCGTTTGTTATTTTCCTTATCGCTCTCTTTGTGTTATTTGCTGTGCCTTTGCTAACCTCGTATTCTGTTCTGATCTGCCTTGTGTCACGTCTGGCGATCGCACCTCTCGCGATCGCGTTCCTATTTCATATCTGCTGTTGTGTGTGCACTGTCGCAGGGTGGCGACTAGGTTGGTGCACACACATACAACCTGTCCTATTGCTCGTTCTCATTCGCAATCGCCTCTCTTGCGATTGCGTTCTGCGCTTCGTACAATTCCTGTCTGGCATTTGTGGAGGTACAGAGGATTGGTTCCTCTGCACTCCCCAGTGCCATCTGCCGACAGGAATTTCCCTCTACGGGTGCGTAGCACCTTTTGCTGGGTGCCTGCAATTATACGCTTGTGGAGGATTTCCGCCGTATCAGCGCACGCGTTGTGCGCTGATCACGGAGAAAGTTCCACAATCGTTACATAATGTAGTGAGGATTATTTGTAGATAGTTTCCCATGTGCTAATTTTACTAGTGACTCTCTGCCAAAACACTAGTGAATTTGTTTTATTTCTTTCAGGCACAGAATATCGTGAATGGTGATTTGGGTGCAAGCATTTGGTTTTTCTGGGGTTGGAGCTCTGGATCAGTCAAGGAAAGGAGGTTGGAGAAGCCTCTGGATTGTCTAGGCTTCCCTCTACTGAGATAAGTATCTAAATGTGGCACTTTTATTTCCTTGCAGCTAGACTTTGGGCTCGATTCATTAAGCGGTGATAACCCAGTTTTCGCGCGCCCTTGCGGTTGCGCGCGGACATGCGTGCGCCGTGGCTCGCGATGTGCGGACTCGCGCGGAAAATGTGTGCTCGCGCGCTATATTGCACACGCGCGAAGAGCGTTGTGTTTCGCGTGAACCGGGGCTATTCACGCGAAGTACTGCTCTTCGCGCGATGCCTGCACATTTTAAAATCTCGCCGGCGCGTGCTCGCGTGCTCGCGTGCTTGCGTGCGCGCGTTCGCCGGCTTCGCGCGAAAATGTGTGCAATTACATGTAATTAATTCTATTGGTGATTTCAATTGAGCTATTTAGTGTGTGTATTAAAGGATTAGTTGGAGGCTGCTTTTTTGTGGGTTGACATGGATCCAAGCAGGAGGAGAAGCTTGCGCCTTTCTTCGCAGGTGCAGTCGCCCACCCCTGATCGTCATGGCCGTAGTGGCCGATCAGATCGGCATGCCTCTGAGCGCAGCCGCAGTCCCCGTCGCCGCAGTCCCCATCGCAGCACTAGTCCCCATCGCAGCAGTCCGAGTCCCCGTCGCACCAGTCCCAGAGGTGGCAGTTACCGCCACCGCAGTCCCAGCCCCCATCCTGGCACCTCAGGCACTCAGAGGAGCTCGCACCAGACCACCAGCCAAGAGCCCCGGAGAAGGGGGATCAAGTTCTCTGAGGCGGAGAACTTGGCACTCTGTGAGGAGGTTGTGCTGAGGTTTGATGATCTCTACGGGCGAAATTCCGGCAAGACCGATGTGGCCACAAAGAACCGCCTTTGGCGAACTATTTGCACGGAAGTGTGCGCTGTTGACCATCGTCAGCGTACCGAGCAGCAATGCCGCAAGTGCTTCGCGGATATAAAGCTGAGGCTGCGGAAGAAATTGTCCAAGCTGCGTCAATATGCGTAAGTTTTTAAAGCATGTGTAATTTTTAAAACAATGTTAGTTAATTACCCATGTGCTAAACTACAATAATGGTCAATTTTATTGGTGGCATGTATATTATTTGTCTTCCACAACGGAAGCCACAAATATGTAGTAGTGTAATTGATGTTGGCCATCCATGGTTAAAGTAAATTTGATCCAATCTTAACCGTTTATATGTAGTATAATGGGCAATGCAATGCATAAACACAATTTTTTATTATTTGCGTCCTGGCACATAGCAAAACCAGCTATCACATCCACTAAATGCTAGCATATGTTTCAAGGGAATCTGAGATGTGCAAAATTGTGTGAAGTGTAAGCTTTGCAATATATCTGGGGTGTTAAAGGCCCATAAGCCTGGATTGCTATCCTCAGTATTGGCAACTCATCCCTTTAATTAGTGACATATCTAAGTTATACCGGTTCAGGGGCTATTTGGACATAATCAGTGCCTTAACTGCATCCACCTAGCCCCAAAACAAGCATAATTCATGTGTAATTAATTAAAGGGATGAGTTGCCAACACTGGCTCCCACGCCGCCATCCTCCACTTCCTGGATGGTCGGTACCGCCTCCAGTCACTTTTGGGGGACGTGGACAATTGTCTGCATCACAGGGGCGCCCTCCATACCTGATTGCAGGCGGCTGCGCAGTAAGCTGTGTCATGTGTATGGATATGGAGGGCGCCCCGTGTGATGTGGTACATTGGCCGCATCTGGCCGCTGACTGGCGGACATGACGGACCCTTGTACCGGCGGATCCAAGCAACAAAGGACGGCGTTGTGGGAGTGATCCGTGTGTATGGGGCTGGAAGTTATGTATACAATCTTTTGCTATGGACTCTGGGTCCCTTTAATAGGTTTTGGTTATGTTTTCTGTAGCGCTTCACCTAGCATTTAGTGTTTTGTGAAGAGTCTTAAGGCTCATACACACATCAGACTATAGTGTTTTGGAAATGAAAGATCACAGACCAATCTTACCACCCTTCATGTAGTATGAGAGCCATACTCTACACAGTCTTTTCTATGGAGCCCAACTCCACATCAGATAAAAATCTTTGAAAGATGCTGCACACACAGATGCTGGACACACCCAAAAGATCAGTATCTGCAAAAGAGGTGTTCTTGCAAAAATGCATTCCTGCAAATTGCAATGATCGTCGATGAGATCGGCAGATCAGCATACACACGATTTAGCTGTCATTCATCTGCAGATCAAGCAATCTTCTGCAGATCTGTAAATCCATCCTGGTGGATCTGATCTGCAGATGAATGTCAGTGAAATCATGTGTGTATGGTGATCTGCATATCTCATTGACTATTTTTGCAATTAGCAGGAATGGTTTTTTTGCTGGAGCAGATATTTGCCAGCTACTGATCTTTTGAGTGTGTGCAGCATCTTGCAAAGATTTCTGTCTGCTGGGGAGTTCAGCTCCATAGAATAGACTGTGAAGGTATGGCTCTCATACTACATGAAGGGTGGTAAGATTGGTCTGTGATCTTTCATTTCCCAAACACTATAGTCTGATGTGTGTAGGCACCTTTAGTTGTTTGAGATTTCAAACATTCTTAAAGGGCCCAATCTCAGCTCAGCATGAGTTGCACAATTTGCACTCACGGAAAAAAGCTAGTGGTTTGACACAATCCGCTACCCAATGTAGCGAGTGGCAGTGGTCACACTGCTGCATTAGCATTTTGTGCAAAACGCTGTGGTTTGGTGGCGATGAGTGTTCCTCAAGTAGCGTTGGTGATTAGTGTGGATAGAATGCTAATTGCGATTGGTCATAAACTGTGTTAAGTGATGTTTTTGTCTGAATGGCCGCCAAAGCACTCCCGCAAAAGGCTACCGATAATGTGCGGCATTTTGCCATTATAAGTGTGAATGAGCCCAGCTTCTCTATCCCTAAATTGTGTCAACCAGCTCCTAAGTGGTTATTTTTCTGAGTGTTTGATTTGCTGAATATACTTTTGGTGCGGATTTCCACGATGAAATGGCGTTGCGAATCCAAATCACAATTGCTTTTCACTGTACAGTATGCTATTGTGTTTGAGCTACTATACTCATTATAGTACATCTCAATTGCATACAGCTCTATCGCATACTAAACGCTGCAGGATGACGATTGCACGGTTACCAACATTGCATCGCTATTGGCTCACACAAAGGCCCTTTTGCCACTCGGCTGCGCTGTGCATATTTTTAGGAAAAGGCAAGGTACATGCAGCAAATGGAAACTGCAGCAGCAATTTATTAGGGCCGTTTTGCACTAGCAATCGCTAGCGTTCACGCTGAACGCTAGCGATTGCTGTATCTCAAATGTTATTGAAAGTTCAGGCCATTGCGTTCCCGATGTTGTTATGCTGTAGTGCATAGCAAATTGGAGGGAAATTTGGTTCCGTGCCGCTATTGCGTTTGCTGCAAAAGCAAAGCACGGTAGTGCAAATAACCTACCGCCATTCATATGTTATTTAGCAAACCATAGTGATTGTACAATCAGTAGCGCTTTTCCATTTGGCACTTCACCTAGCGCAAATGCGCTAGCGGAAAAGGGCCCCAAGTGCCATCCGCGTGACATGCAATGTTGGTAAAAGCACAATTGGTGGCCTGCCGCATTTGGTATGCGATTGAGCTGTACTCTAATGAGTAGAGTAGGTCACTTGCAATCGCATACTGTCAATTGAAAGCCAATCGCTATCGCATTTCATAGTGAAAAACAGCCCTTGGAAATTGCTGCTGCAGTTTCCATTTGTTTAATGTACCTTGCCATTTGCAATCACAAGCAAATTGCAGGGTAGTGGAAAAAGGACCTAAGTGTTGTGACCCACCCCACTCAGATTCATTGACCAAGCATATCTGCATCCACAAGTGGCTGCAGAAGCGCTAACAAAGCAGCTTGGTGTGCACCAGCCCTTTAGCAGTTCCCTTTTATACGACATGCAATTGTAAGCCACACATGTCAAGATGGATAACGAAGTTAATGGTATTTTGCAGTGTGAATTTGCGATTGTATTGTGGAAATGTTGTGATGATATGTCATATAGTTGTGTTTAGTGTCTGCATGGCTGTTGGTGGTGTGATTGTTACATATGTACATAAGGCCAGTCTGTAATGTATCAATTGGTACAAGGCACAACTCTCAGCTCTTCCTGAATCCACACTTCGGTATGTTGGATGTGTCAAACCGCTAATTGATTGTTCAAGATGTGTAGGCGCCCATATGTGTAAGGTTTCATGCAATACCACTTGGCTGCTTGTGCTGTTGATCATTTGCCTATGGTACTTGGACCCAGGCCATGACCAAGCATGCATGAGTGCATGGATTTGTGTGACTAATTTGGTGTACCTTTATGTGTTTGAACAGTATAACTAATTCATACATATGCATCAGCAGGGCCGGTGTGCTGGTTTGTGTTTTTACTTTGTCTTACAAATGGCATTCAAAACATCACTCTCAGTTGATGACTTCTCGTTTTTAAAGTGACCGTGTACACTGAGTGATTGACATTGTTTTTGATTACCTCAAACCCAGTGAAGCTACAGGGATATTGAGGCTGCCACAAGTGTTCCGATTACAATAGCACAAAATGGCTGCATATCATGCTTTAGTCACTGTAAGTTTTGGAAACATAGGCCTAAACCACGGGGCCACATAACCCCTGGTATTGTGTTTGTTATTCTAATTGGATTACAGTTGTATTGTAGAAGTGGATAGACATCTCTGGTTGCTTATGGTATGCAGCAAACATGAATGTATCCCAAACGTTGCAACAACACTTTTCCCTTTCAGAACATAACAAGCAATGCTATGCTCCATTTTGTTTTCAGGTAACAAGGAGTCCTTTGCGCAGCCATTTTATGATGACTCCTGCAGAACAGTAAAGGTGCCTACACATGTCAGATCAAAGTCTTTTTCAAATGACATTTCTCCTAGCAATTTTACCACCTTCCATGTAGTATTAGGGCCATACTCAACACGGTCTCATCTATGTAGCTGAACTACCCATCAGTTAAAAATCTTTGCAAGATGCTGCACACAAAGATGTTGGACACATTAAAAAGATAATTAGCATCAAAATATCACTTCCTGCTATCCGTTGCTGCTAAATGCATTTCAAACTGATATCTGCACATCTCAGAGACACCTTGTTGAAGGGACAATTATCTGCAGTTCCAATCAACCAGGTTGTATATGCACATCTGCATACAATTGTGTGATCTGCACATGATGGCCCATTAAACAACGTGTGTGTGAAATCTGCAGATATTATAGTCTTTGAATGTATTTTGCATCAACTGAATTTGGCCACATACTGATCTGTTGCATGTGTCCAGCATCTTTGTGTCCATCCTCTTTCTAAGTTTTGTATCTGAGGTGGAGTTCAGCTCCATAGTCTAGACTCTGAAGGTATGTCTCTCATACTACATGGAAGGGGGTAATATTGGTCTGTGAGCTTTGATGTGGGCCACACTTTGAACTGACGTGTGTACCCACATTAAAGGCTGCAGTATTGTGTGAATTCGACATTACAAAGGTGCATGCAGTATGTGTCGGGTTTAAATACTAGCATGTGAAGTGCATGTTGAATGTTTGCCACTGGATCACAGTCACACAGACAGGATTATCAGGATAGTGCAGACAGTTTAGTTGTATTGGTATAATTATTTGATGTTCTTTTTTGTTTGTTCAACATAGCCTTGGTACCGGTGGTGGTCCCCCCGCATCACTCACTTTAATGGATTATGAGCAGGTGGTCGAGCCACATTTGATGACCGAGGCCCTGCATGGCATCCGGGGTGGCTACGATGCCGACGTGCCAACCTCAGCAGCTTCGGATGAGGGTAATTCATGATGCTGTTTTCCTGGAAAGTGAACACGTGTTTGAGTATGCTTATCACATTTCTAATGTTTTTTTTCTCAATTTCAAAATTGTAGGTGAAGGTGTGTCTGGGCTTCAGGCTCATGCTGGAGTGTCTACGAACATCCCACAAACATTAGAGGGCCCATCACGTTCTGCCCAAAATCCTGGTGAGTTTCCAGTGTATGTAGAAACTGCTGTTGAACAAGGCAGTGGAGGAGCAGCCTGTGTTGCCTAGTGTCCTAACCTTTGGTTCCTCTTCCTTTTGTGTAGCTGATGTTCGCTCTGCCGCTGCTTCTGGGACTGATGCTGCAGTGGGTGTTCTGCCAGTCCAATCTGTGGACTTAGGTCCGCCAGGACAAAGTGCTGGTGAGTTTCCTGTGTATGTAGAAACTGCTGTTGAACAAGGCAGTGGAGGAGCAGCCTGTGTTGCCTAGTGTCCTAACCTTTGTGTTCCTCTTCCTTTTGTGTAGCTGATGTTCGCTCTGCCGCTGCCTCTGGGACTGATGCTGCAGTGGGTGTTCTGCCAGTCCAATCTGTGGACTTAGGTCCGCCAGGACAAAGTGCTGGTGAGTTTCCTGTGTATGTAGAAACTGCTGTTGAACAAGGCAGTGGAGGAGCAGCCTGTGTTGCCTAGTGTCCTAACCTTTGGTTCCTCTTCCTTTTGTGTAGCTGATGTTTGCTCTGCCGCTGCCTCTGGGACTGATGATGCAGTGGTTTTGCTGCCAGTCCAATCGGTGGACTTACGTCCGCCAGGACAAAGTGCTGGTGAGTTTCCTGTGTATGTAGAAACTGCTGTTGAACAAGGCAGTGGAGGAGCAGCCTGTGTTGCCTAGTGTCCTAACCTTTGTGTTCCTCTTCCTTTTGTGTAGCTGATGTTCGCTCTGCCGCTGCCTCTGGGACTGATGCTGCAGGGGGTGTTCTGCCAGTCCAATCTGTGGACTTAGGTCCGCCAGGACAAAGTGCTGGTGAGTTTCCTGTGTATGTAGAAACTGCTGTTGAACAAGGCAGTGGAGGAGCAGCCTGTGTTGGCTAGTGTCCTAACCTTTGGTTCCTCTTCCTTTTGTGTAGCTGATGTTTGCTCTGCCGCTGCCTCTGGGACTGATGATGCAGTGGTTTTGCTGCCAGTCCAATCGGTGGACTTACGTCCGCCAGGACAAAGTGCTCTTGAGTTTCCTGTGTATGTAGAAACTGCTGTTGAACAAGGCAGTGGAGGAGCAGCCTGTGTTGCCTAGTGTCCTAACCTTTGTGTTCCTCTTCCTTTTGTGTAGCTGATGTTCGCTCTGCCGCTGCCTCTGGGACTGATGCTGCAGTGGGTGTTCTGCCAGTCCAATCTGTGGACTTAGGTCCGCCAGGACAAAGTGCTGGTGAGTTTCCTGTGTATGTAGAAACTGCTGTTGAACAAGGCAGTGGAGGAGCAGCCTGTGTTGCCTAGTGTCCTAACCTTTCTATGTCTGCTCCTTTTTGTGTAGCTGATGTGATTTCTGGGTCCAGTGTGGATGAGGGCCTGCAGTCTGACCCATGGCAACCTGACGACTCTTCACATGGAGCAGCAAGTGGTGGTGAGTTTTATGTGTTAGCATATGTCCTTGAGGCAAAGGGATATGAAGAGGGATTTGCTGGATAACATATCTTCCTTGTTAAAACACTGTCACAGTGTAGCATGTGGCTGGTGGAGAGGTGTGTGGGTAATGTTCAGACTCAATACATATCAAAGCATGCAGCTAATCTGCAACAAAGGACCTTTCAATGGCTCATGAATGGCAAGTGACACATGGTTGTTGAGGTTGTGAGTTCACATGAGCATATACGCCTTTGTGAAGGATTTCCTAGGGCCTGAGTCCATTCTTTTTCTTGTATGATCTACAATGCTCCATGTCCAACCACACCTACATGGCATGGCATTTTGCAGGGACTATCAATTTTGCCCAATAGGAATGCTGCAATTGGAGGTTAGATGTTGTAATTCACATTGAAAGTAGGAATCTCAGAATCCCAACATTAATCCTCTACATGGTGTTTTATTTTGTGTAAGATATGTTGTTGGTATGGGGAAATAAGCAGACACCATTCACTATTAAGTTTCAGAAATGCATTGGTACTGACCATGGGTGTGTGAAGCCTCATCCGCCTTCAGAGGCTTTCCACCTTTTCCTCGGTCGTTGGTGGTGCAGGGCAGGGAACCCAGAGCTGACCATTTGTTTATTTGGCCAATGTTACCCTTTTGCCCCTCCAGTGGGGGCACTTTCGTGACATTTAGAATTGTGATTGTTGTGCATAGGCATTTTCGGTGCTTCACACTGTAGTATGCTGCCCACTTGTGTCTGAGCATTACAGTTGCTGCATGGCTAATGCCTATAGTAGTCACTTTCTGTAAAGAGGACCCGTACTGTGCATGTGGTTGCGTGTGCTAGGTTCCGAGGTCAATTGCCGTTGGTTGAGGAGGATAGTGTCCACCACCATGGGACGGAGGAGGGGGGAAACGGTCAATAGGATCCAAAGGCTTGATACACCACAGGTGGTTAACCCCCCCCCCCCCCCCCAAGGTAATGTTTGTGCAAGACTGGTTCACTGTAACCACCATGGAGGTTGTGCATGTACTTAACAGTGCAAAGCATATCCAAATTAGATATCTATTTTGTCTGTATGTGCTTCTCACTGTAAATTCCATGGCCAGCCTCCATGGTGGTTAAATTGAAGCAGTATATATGTATGTCGATGTCTACAATCAAGGCAATTGTTAAGATAATTGTACCATGTACCTGAGTCTGCAATACTTACATGAAAGGGTGGCAAAAGTAACAGCTGGCATATACTGGTATATTTGATAGCACATCCAACCAACCAATCACTCAGGCAACAAATTCGATGAGACAGGGATTGTATGGGTGGCTTCAATGGCAACAGAATGTGATTCTATTTCAGTATGAAAATGATCAATATCTGTGGAGATGCTGCCAATGCCTTGTGCTTTCCACAGACACCACTCATACATTACCTGCTCTGGCGAGCGGTAGTCCACCTCTGTCCCTGTTGCTTCTTCTCTGCGCTGGCCTCCATCTGCACTTATTGCTGCTTGACTTTTAACCACTTGAAGACTGCAGTGCTAAACCCCCCTAAAGACCAGGCCATTTTTTACAATTCAGACCACTGCAGTTATAACTGTTTATTGCTCGGTTATACAACTTACCACCCAAACAAATTTTACCTCCTTTTCTTGTCACTAATAAAGCTTTCTTTTGGTGCTATTTGATTGCTGCTGCGATTTGTACTTTTTATTATATTCATCAAAAAAGACATGAATTTTGTCAAAAAATGATTTTTTTAACTTTCTGTGCTGACATTTTTTAAATAAAGTAAAATTTCTGTATACATGCAGCACGAAAAATGTGGACAAACATGTTTTTGATTAAAAAAAACCCATTCAGCCTATATTTATTGGTTTGGGTAAAAGTTATAGCGTTTACAAACTATGGTGCAAAAAGTGAATTTTTCCATTTTCCAGCATCTCTGATTTTTCTGACCCCCTGTCATGTTTCATGAGGGGCTAGAATTCCAGGATAGTATAAATACCCCCCAAATGACCCCATTTTGGAAAGAAGACATCCCAAAGTATTCACTAAGAGGCATGGTGAGTTCATAGAAGATTTTATTTTTTGTCACAAGTTAGCGGAAAATGACACTTTGGGACAAAAAAATTAATAATAAAAAGTTTCCATTTCTGCTAACTTGTGACAAAAAAAAATGAAATCTGCCACAGACTCACCATGCCCCTCTCTGAACACTTTGGGATGTCTACTTTACAAAATGGGGTCATTTGTGGGGTGTGTTTACTGTCCTGGCATTTTGGGGGTGCTAAATTGTAAGCACCCCTGTAAAGCCTAAAGGTGCTCATAGGACTTTGGGCCCCTTAGCGCACCTAGGCTGCAAAAAAGTGTCACACATGTGGTATCGCCGTACTCAGGAGAAATAGTATTATGTGTTTTGGGGTGTATTTTTACACATACCCATGCTGGGTGGGAGAAATATCTCTGTAAATGAGATTTTTTAGATTTTTTTTACACACAACTGTCCATTTACAAAGATATTTCTCCCACCCAGCATAGGTATGTGTAAAAATACACCCCAAAACACATTATACTACTTCTCCCGAGTACAGCGATACCACATGTGTGGCACTTTTTTGCACCCTAACTGCGCTAAGGGGCCCAAAGTCCAATGAGTACCTTTAGGATTTCACAGGTCATTTTGAGACATTTGGTTTCAAGACTACTCCTCACGGTTTAGGACCCCTAAAATGCCAGGGCAGTATAGGAACACCACAAATGACCCCATTATAGAAAGAAGACACCCCAAGGTATTCCGTTAGGAGTATGGTGAGTTCATAGAAGATTTTACTTTTTGTCACAAGTTAGCGGAAAATGACACTTTGTGAAAAAAACAATAAAAATCAATTTCTGCTAACTTGTGACAAAAAAATAAAAGCTTCTATGAACTCACCATACTCCTAACTGAATACCTTGGGGTGTCTTCTTTCTACAATGGGGTCATTTGTGGTGTTCCTATACTGCCCTGGCATTTTAGGCGCCCTAAACCATGAGGAGTAGTCTTTAAACCTAATTTCTCCAAATGACCTGTGAAATCCTAAAGGTACTCATTGGAATTTGGGCCCCTTAGCGCAGTTAGGGTGCAAAAAAGTGCCACACATGTGGTATCGCTGTACTCGGGAGAAGTAGTATAATGTGTTTTGGGGTGTATTTTTACATATACCCATGCTGGGTGGGAGAAATATCTCTGTAAATGACAATATTTAGATTTTTTTACACACAATTGTCCATTTACAGAGATATTTCTCCCACCCAGCATGGGTATATGTAAAAATACACCGCAAAACACATTATACTACTTCTCCTGAGTATGGCGATACCACA
Source organism: Hyperolius riggenbachi (assembly GCF_040937935.1). Lineage (NCBI taxonomy): Eukaryota > Metazoa > Chordata > Amphibia > Anura > Hyperoliidae > Hyperolius > Hyperolius riggenbachi. The sequence continues at coordinate 368,412,937 of NC_090647.1, read as the reverse complement.
TGTGTGGCACTTTTTTGCACCCTAACTGCGCTAAGGGGCCCAAAGTCCAATGAGTACCTTTATGATTTCACAGGTCATTTTGAGAAATTTCGTTTCATGACTATTCCTCACGGTTTAGGGCCCCTAAAATGCCAGGACAGTATAGGAACCCAACAAATGACCACATTTTAGAAAGAAGACACCCCAAGGTATTCAGTTAGGAGTATGGTGAGTTCATAGAAGATTTTATTTTTTGTCACTAGTTAGAGGAAAATGACACTTTGTGAAAAAAACAATAAAAATCAATTTCCGCTAACTTGTGACAAAAAAATAAAATCTTCTATGAACTCACCATACTCCTAACTGAATACCTTGGGGTGTCTTCTGCCTAAAATGGGGTAATTTGTGGGGTTCCTATACTGTCCTGGCATTTTAGGGGCCCTAAACCGTGAGGAGTAGTCTTGAAACCAAATTTCTCAAAATGACCTGTGAAATCCTAAAGGTACTCATTGGACTTTGGGCCCCTTAGCGCAGTTAGGGTGCAAAAAAGTGCCACACATGTGGTATCCCCATACTCAGGAGAAGTAGTATAATGTGTTTTGCGGTGTATTTTTACACATACCCATGCTGGGTGGGAGAAATATCTCTGTAAATGGACAATTGTGTGTAAAAAAAATGAAAAAAGTTGTCATTTACAGAGATATTTCTCCCACCCAGCATGGGTATGTGTGAAAAGACACCCCAAAACACATTATACTACTTCTCCTGAGTACGGGGATACCACATGTGTGACACGTTCTTGCAGCCTAGCTGTGCAAAGGGGCCCACAGTCTAATGAGTACCTTTAGGATTTCACAGGTCAATTTTACTCATTTGTTTTCCAGACTACACCTCACGGTTTTGGGCCCCTAAAATGCCAGGGAAGTATAGGAACCCCACAAGTGATCCCATTTTGGAAAGAAGACACCCCAAGGTATTCCATGAGGGGTATGATGAATTCATAGAATATTTTATTTTTTGACACAAGTTAGTGGAAATGGATTTTTTAGGTTTTTTTCTCACAAAGTGTCATTTTCCACTAACTTGTGACAAAAAATAAAATCTTCTATGAACTCACCATACCCCTCATGGAATACCTTGGGGTGTCTTCTTTCCAAAATGGGGTCACTTGTGGGGTTCCTATACTGCCTTGGCATTTTAGGGGCCCTAAACTGTGAGGAGTAGTCTGGAAACCAAATAATTAAAATTGACCTGTGAAATTCTAAAGGTACTCATTGGACTTTGGGCCCCTTTGCACAGCTAGGCTGCAAAAAAGTGTCACACGTGTGGTATCGCTGTACTCAGGAATAGTAGTATAATGTGTTTTGGGGTGTATTTCACACATAACCAATCCTGTGTGTGAGAAATATCTCTGTAAATGACAATTTTTTCCATTTTTTTACACTAAATTGTCATTTACAGAGATATTTCTCCCACCCAGCATGGGTATGTGTGGAAAGACACCTCAAAACACATTATATTACTACTCATGAGAATGGCAATACCACATATGTCACACTTTTTTGCAGGCTAGCTGCGCAAACTTGCCCAAAGTCCAATGAGCACCTTTAGGCTTTACAGGGGTGCTCACAATTTAGGCCCCCACCAAACAATTCCAGGACAGTAAAACACCCCAGAAATGACCCCATTTTGGAAAGAATACACGCTAAGGTATTCCACGAGGGACATACTGAGTTCATATAAAATTTTATTTTTTGTCATAAGTTAGCGGAAAATGACACTTTGTGGGAAAAAAAAATAAAAAAATCCATTTCTGCTAACTTATGACAAAAAATAAAATCTTCTATGAACTCACCATGCCCCTCAGCGAATACCTTGGGGTGTCTTCTTTCTAAAATGGGGTCACTTGTGGGGGTCTGTCCTGGCATTTTAGCGTCTCCACAATCATTACATGTATGGCCAGTATTAGGAGTTTCTGCTATACTCCTTATATTGGGCATACGGGTGATGCACTTTTTTCTCCATAAAAGGAAAAATGAACGGCAAAGATTCTCACATTCGCATTGATCAATGTGGATGAAAAAATATCTGCCGAAATATGTGAAAAAAGAGGGGGGCATGGCGTTTGCCAGGACATAGGAGCACAGCCCACAAAATTTTCCAAACCCACTTTGCTCCTATGCCCTGGCAAACCAGCTTAATCCATTCACATCGATCGATGTGGATGAAAAAAGCCTTTGCCAGTTTTGATACAAAGTGCTTGCCAAAGCATAGGAGCTCCAACACCACCCCTCAGCTCATATGCCTTGACAAACGTATCTTACTGCGGAGGAGAAATCTCGTCCTGCAGCGCTGCATGCACCGACTTGTGTGTAATCTGACAGACGCGCAATGCTTCTGTCAGGATGCACCATCAGTGCTGCAGCTGGTTGGTCGATCAGTCGTTCGCTCGGTCCACCTGGAAGGGTAAAGGATGGAAACAGAGAGAGAAAAAAACATACAAAAAAAAACAAGCAAGCAGCAATGCAAGAAATTCATTAACATTAACTTTTGTAAACTTTTATTAAACCTTTTTAACCAAACAATAACATTTGGAACTTTTGCTTACCTGTTTTTTTTTTGTTTGTTTTTAACTTACCTTCCGAGGACAAACTTCTCCTTCCCCATGGGACAGTGTGCAAAGCGCAAATCGCACAGAGATGTAGCAAAGTACACTATGCACTTTGTCCCAAGTGAAAGGAGAGGTTTCTGGCACCCCTGTGTATTTGGGTCTCTCAAAAGCAGATGTCTGGTTTCACACACAAGAGTCGCGCAGTAGCGTAGGTATGCAGTAGCTTTAAGTCGAACACTTCCGGCGTCAGGGGGGACCGCAAAGTGGGACTTTCGCTAGGCAATTTGCTGCAACCATCACTCCAATGTATTTGGGTCTCTCAAAAGCAGATGTCTGGTTTCACACACAGGAGCCGCGCAGTAGCGTAGGTATGCACTAGCTTTAAGTCAACCACTTCCGGCGTAAGGGGGGACCGCAAAGTGGGACTTTCGCTAGGCAATATGCTGCAACACATCGCTCCAGTGTGAAAGAGCCTTGAGAGACTACTACTGTGTCTCACATTCCCTACTCCAATAGCGAATGTGTTCGTGGAACTTTTCAAAACACTCCCCTATGCATAGGGCAGGCTGGTCAGGACAGTAGGGACAATAAAAAGTGGTGTCACGCCTCATTCCATCCCTCTTACAGACACGACAATGTTTTCTTGGGGTGCGTTGACCTGGGGTACTCGGAAAGACATAAGCATAGTGTCTTTCATGTAGCCGGCTAACTACATTAGGGGGATTGGCCACGGCCCCTCCTGGATACAGGAGTTCCGAAATGATCTCTTCCTGAAATTTAAGGAAGGATCCTGTTCTCCCAGCCTTACTGTAGAGAACAAAGCTGTTGTACATTGCCAATTGAATCAAGTAAATAGCCACTTTCTTATACCAGCGGCTGGTCCTTCGGGAAACTAAATAGGGAGCCAACATCTGGTCATTGAAGTCCACCCCTCCCATGTTTAAATTATAGTCGTGGACGGCGAGGGGTTTCTCAACAACCTCAGTTGCTCGCTGAATTTGGACTGTCGTGTCTCCGTGAATGGTCGACAGAAGGTAAACGTCCCTCTTGTCCTTCCATTTCACTGCAAGAAGGTCGTCATTACACAAGGCAGCCCTCTCCCCCGTGCAAGTCGGGTAGCAGTGAGATATTGGGGGAAGCCCCGGCGACTAGGCCGCACGGTGCCACAGCAGGGAATTCCAAGTATCTTCAAATGCTGATAGAGGGCCACACTTGTGTAGTAGTTGTCCACATAGAGATGGTACCCCTTGTGGAATAAGGGTGACACCAAGTCCCACACAATCTTGCCACTGCACCCCAGGTAGTCAGGGCATCCGACCGGCTCCAATTTTGTGTCTTTTCCCTCATAGACCCTAAAGCGATATGTATAGCCTGTGGCCCTTTCACAGAGCTTATACAGCTTGACCCCATACCGGGCGCGCTTGGTTGGGATGTACTGCTTAATGCCAAGGCGCCCGGTAAAATGTACGAGGGACTCGTCTATACAGATGTTCTGTTCAGGGGTGTAAGCATCTGCAAATTTGGATGACAGGTGGTCTATGAGGGGTCGAAATTTGTGGAGCCGGTCATAGTCAGCGTGGCCTCTTTCATGACAGGTTGTATCATCATTAAAGTGCAGGAAGCGCAGGATGTCCTCAAAACGTGACCTGGACATGGCAGCAGAGTACATGGGCATGTGATGTATTGGGTGCGTAGACCAATAGGACCGCAATACATTTTTTTTAGTTAGACCCATGTTAAGGAGAAGGCCCAAAAAGATTTTAAATTCGAAAACTGTGACCTGTTTCCACCGAAAAGGCTGGGCATGGGAGCTGTTCGGATTGGCGGTGATAAATTGTGTGGCCTTACGGTTGGTCTCTGCCACGACTAAGTCGTAGAGATCCTCGGTGAAGATCAGATGAAAAGCGTCTAGGGCCGATCCTAGATGATCTGTCTCCACCTGGACTCCAGACTGGGCGGTGAAAGGGGGCACTACGGGTGCGGCGGAATTAGGGAACTTCCAATGAGGGTTTGCCAGCACCTCTGGGAGCCTAGGGGTACTACGGGCCCGTGTTTCTGGTGGCTGCGACTGGGGTCTTACTGCACGTACCACCGAACCAGTTTCAACTGCCATGCTGGTGCTCGCCACTTCACCAGGGTCTACGGCAGTACTGGTTTCAAGTCCAGGATGTGCTGCGCTGTTGGTGCATGCCTCACCATCAAAATCTGGATCAGCGCTAGCACCACTCTGCTGGCCTTGAGGTTGATCCTGCGCAACCTGTGGTCCACTGACATGGGGTCGGGAACGCCTGGCGCTAGCAGGGACCACAACCTCGTCATCAGAACTATCGGTCAGAGAGTCACTGTCCTCTACAGGTTCATATTCTGAGCCGGATGATTCGTCGGATGAGAAGTTCCAATCACTCTCACCCGACTCGGCCATAATACTGTAGGCCTCTTGCAGGGAATACATCTTTTTTGCCATTTTGGGCTGCTAAATTTAGGGGGTATTCCTCTGAGACCACCCAGGAAAAAAATGCACCTGTCTAGCAAACGGGAGTATTTGTTAAGTAAAGAGCTGCGATCGCTCAGTTTTGATTTAAAAAAAAAAATCAAAACTGATCTTTATAGCGTCGCAGCTATTGTGTTTTTTTGCAGTGATCAGAAAACAAAAATTTCTTTCACTTGGTGGGGAGGGCTGAACGCAAGTGCGGCAGAACGATCAGGCCTGATCGGGCAAACACTGCGTTTTTAGTGGAGCCTACTCTAAGGTGACCCTAACGTACTTATATAGATCTGACTGTGATCAGTACTGATCACTTACAGATACTATATAGTACCAATGCAGATTAGTGATGACGCTAATCAGCGACTTATAGTGATTGCGGTGTAGTGGGCTGGGCGCTAACTACCTAACAAAAGGGGCCTAGCTAACTCACTGGCCAAAAAAACAGTGCACAGGCAATAGATGTCACTCAGACCTCGATCAGAGCTGTGACAGGCGACCAGATATCAATCACAGTGCCGCTGTCAGATGCCAACAAATGTAAACAGCAATTGGAATCACAGGGAAATCACAGATGATCAAAAACCAATCACTAATCAATCAATCAATCAGATGTCAAAAATCAGTACACAGACAATAGATGTCACTCAGATCTCACTCAGACCTCGATCAGAGCTGTGACAGGCGACCAGATATCAATCACAGTGCCACTGTCAGATGCCAACCAATGTAAACGGCAATTGAAATCTCAGGCAATCAGATGATCAAATACCAATCACTAATCAATCAATCAATCGTCAAAAATCAGTGCACAGACAATAGATGTCACTCAGACCTCGATCAGAGCTGTGACAGGCGATCAGATATCAATCACAGTGCCGCTGTCAGATGCCAACCAATGTAAACCACAATTGAAATCTCAGGCAATCACAGATGATCAAATACCAATCACTAATCAATCAATCAATCAGACGTCAAAAATCAGTGCACAGACAATAGATCTCACTCAGACCTCGATCAGAGCTGTGACAGGCGACCAGATATCAATCACAGTGCAGCTGTCAGATGCCAACCAATGTATACAGCAATTGAAAACACAGGGCAATCACAGATGATCAATAATCACAACGCAATCAATCAATCAATCAGAAGTCAAAAAACTGTGCACAGGCAATGATGTCACTCACATGTCACACAGACCTCGATCAGAGCTGTGACAGGCGACCAGATGACACTCAGACCTCAGTCAGACGCCTTGGCAGGGCCAGTGAGGGGGGTAGTGGGGGTGATCAGCGGCGATCGGGTGGGGGATCAAGCGGAGAAATGTGTGTGGCTTACTAAGCAGGGCTGCCGTCCTCTCTCCTGGTGGTCCGGGCGCGCTGTGACCAGGAGAGGAGGAGGCAGCCAGTATAATACACGTTGTTTACATAACAACGTGTATTATACACTTGGGATAGGGCTATTTGAAAGATCGCAGCCCGCCGGCGCTGCTAATTGGCCGGCGGGCTGATGACACAGGGGGGCCGCAAGTCATGCCGGGCGATGTGCGCGCGCATGCACGCGCGATCGCCCGCATTTCTTGTTGACAGGACCTTCCGCCAATCGGCGTTAGGCGGTCCTGGGGCTGCCGCCGCGGCCACGCCTACTGGCGTGACGCGGTCGGCAGCTGGTTAAACAGAGGGTGGTGTAGTGTGTCAAGTTTGTGCGGTGCCAGGAAGTTTTATGAAGCTGCAGTCAAGTGCTGCACAAAAAGCTGGGGGGGGGGGGGGGGACACAGGGTGACTTGTGCTGGCAGGAGCCGGGAATGTATTGCTGCTACCGTCAGACATTTGAGTGCCACTCCCAAAGGCCCCGTCAATGTTGTCCATTTTATGCATGGATTGTTTGAAACTAAAGATTTGACTCCAACAATGGTGTAGGCAGTGTTCGGGCACTGATTTCACACCATATTCCATCACACTGAGGGATTCAGCTGTATATAACCGGCACTATAGTTTTGTGTTTTGGTCCCTTGAAAAGTCAATAGCATTTCCTTTGGAACTAAATAACAGTTGCATGACTTTGCTGGTTGTGTGTCCCTAATATTTAGTGCCACTGGCCCTGAAGAAGCATGTAGATCATGTGCTGTGCCGAAAGTTAGAAAGGATTTGAGACATCTCATTTGACCATGAAGACAGGCAAATACATCATCAGCACTGTCAAGCAACTGTTATTGTTTACAAGGAAAGATCCATATTAGTCCATATCCCTCTCAATGTGGTTTTCCTTTAAAGCCACATCACACGCTTTGCAATTTAATGCAGTACATGACCTTTAGGTTCAGGCAAGGTGTTTCTTTGTATTAAACATTGTGGGCCATTGTGACAGTATGTAAATGCAAAAGTGATGTTTTTTTTGTTTTTTACTGTCCATTTTCAACTATACCTCACACTGACTCGAATCATGATGTTGTCATTGTGTTTGAGCCTGTGCATGCTGACCCTATTTTTTAGTTCTTGTATTTGTAATGTATTGTTTTTTGGGAAAGGTTTTTTGGGTTTTTGCAAACTTCTACTTAGAAACCATGTACTCTTCCCTTCCTAGGTGATGAAACGTCACTGCCTAGTGCTCCTGATGTGATGGGTGAATGTCCAGGGCCAAGCCTAGACCTACATATATCTGCCGAATCACACACCACTATACCAATTCTCTCGCCAAATTCAGACCAGGCCAGCTCAGGAACCTCGTCCCATTCTTCAAATTACTCGCGGGCAGACTATAATAATGACAGGTGGCATTCCCGCCAATTTCTTCACGCACAACAGGAGTATCGGGGACTCATGGAGGAACACATGACCCGCTTCCACCAGGACTTTGCATACTTAAATCGGAGTGCTACCGACATGTGTGGAAGTCTGCAGAAAGTGGCCAATGCAGGAGTGGGCGTAGAGGCTATCCAGATGAGTTTGTCCAAGGGTCTGGATAGGCAGAACCTAATTCAGAGCCGAATGGCTCGGATTGGTGAAACCCAAAATCTGATATTGGGTCGCTTGGCTGATGGTCTGGAGCGCCAAAACATGACTCTAGCCAGAATGGCTGAAGCCAGTGAAAGGCAGAATGAAATATGTGAAAGGCAGAATGATTTTCTAAGCCAACTTTTGAATAAATAATTTTTTTGGCCACACATTGCAGTTCCATTTAATATTTGTTGGGGGTATACCTTATTAAGAGTGTTAATCTTTAAAAAACATGCATCTTATTAGGTTCATACATTAGTGTCCTTTGAAGAGTACTTTATTGTTCAAACCAAACAATTCATACTGAGGTATGGACACCAATAGATTACTTGACATTGTGTACGGCGACTTGTTTATCCTAATTTGTTCAACAAGCTTGACTATGTCCTTAGTTACACATTGACTATTGGAATATTATAATGCTGTCTGAGTGTGAAGTTCTCAGCCATCATTGTAGTTGGGCGCTTGGTACTGTGACCATGCCAATAGGTTATGTATAACAAGTTGACCACACACTGCAGAAAGCATTGGCCTGAAGGCCCACAAACAGTGAAATGGATGTAAATTAAAATCAGGCTCACTTTCATGCATATTGCCTATGTATGTTGCCTGAGAATACATTCACTGTTGGTGGCCCGTGTGGCGAGGGAGTTCGAACTGTGCATTATGCTGGATACACACGGTGCGTTTGCGCACTCGATGTTCCCATCAATTGGTTGTTTTCAAACATTTCCAATGCGGAAAATTGAGTGCGCAAACGCACCGTGTGTATCCAGCATTAGGTGTTTGGAGAAAGATAATGAGGCCAGTAATGTAACCAGAATCTCCTAATCATGTGTAGTGAAGGAAGCCTAAGTTGTAGCAACTATAGAACAACAACACAATGCTAACCACAAGTGTACCATTCGAAACATATATTTGAAAATTTTTGAGCAAGATAAAACTATATACACAATATATACACACAATATACAATATCAAAATATATACACAATATACAAATATATACACAATATAAAAATATATACACAATATATACACACACAATATACAAATATATACACAATATAAAACTATACACAATATATACACACACAATATAAAACTATCTACACACCATATCAAACTATATACAGCAGCTCGACATAAAACAAATTTAACAAACAAAACTATTTACATTATTCTGAGGAGTCTGACAGGGTCCCCTGCAAGGCAGCAGCCAGTTGCCCCAATTGGCGGGCTATGGCTGCCAATTGCGAACGTCCTTAAAAAAAACACAACAAAACAAAAGTTAGTTTTAAAACAATATGCATGCAAACTTTCTTGAAGTAATAAGAATGGTTAAACTTACTCTGGCGTCTTCGCCCATGTTGTGGGGCTGCAGCTGGTGCTGGGGGGCCTTCCGGGGCCACAACAACATCTGGTGGGACTCCCAGGGGTTCGGCGTCCAGAGCTGGGGGCCCAACATCAGGTGGGTCCTGGGATGGCCCACCTTCTTCACCCACATCCAACTGAGGTGGCTGGTCCAGAGCCTCGTCCGAGTCATCCTGTGCCGCATCCCCGCGGTGTCGGCGGGATGGCATTTGTGCATCTATGGAGACCAAAATAAAAGCATAGGTATTTAAGGCCCATGCAACATGAAAGGTGGTCATTTTTTTGGGGGCTAATGGTTACCAGCCATTATATAGTACACAGTCACCAATACAGGCATTCAGAACGCTCCCTCCCTAATAGTGGCTCTGAAAGCAGACATGTGGCAGATATGTACAGCTATTAGTAAGGATTCCATCATCCTGTAGGTACCTTCTCGGATCATTAAGGGGGCTGTGACGGATGGTACTTAAGTGGCTCAGCCACTTAAGGGTGATCAGCACTGTTTCACACAACACAATTCGTATACCTCTGTATTGTGTAAAGAAGTATATTGCTAACTAGATGTAAGATTACACAATGCTTACCAAATGTACTATGACATTGTGCACAATCGATGTCGTATAAGGCAAGTGGATTCAATTAATTACGTAGCCATTTCCCTTATCTTCATTAGAAATAGTTTGAGTGACAGAAACAGATTTAATCATCAGTGGGGCCCATTCCAATAATAAGCCATCAATCAAACCTCGCCTATAACGTTTCTCACTGTTACTTTGCTTTATAAATGCACATGGATGTGTGTGAAATAATTTGTATATTCCCACAAAGCAAGTTATGGTTTGAGAATGATGGTGCAGAGAACACACCTGTAGTACTGGTGTATGGCCAATCACACAAACACTCGCTGCTATATCTGTAGTGCTATTTCATGGTTAAATGCAATGGTGTGTCCAAGGCATGAAGGGATCTGCTTGGCCTCTAACGAATATTCACAATTTCTTACACAACAGTGTACCAAACATAGGTTTCAATCTCACTGTAATGCTAATAGAGATGCATGCTCGTTCCTGTGCTCTAGGTAATGATCCCACATAAAACCTACTTAAGCTACCCCTGCAATATGCATTGAGGCTCCTTCGGTCCACAATTTGGGCCACAAACACAGAAAGCATGGCACACACAATAATTACATAGGGACCTGTAAATTACATATTTATATTACCAGCGGCCATCCATCATAATGCTGATCGTTCATATACATTACTTACCAGGAACATGCTCCCGGCGGACCTCTCGGACGAAGCTCCGCTCCCTGCGCTTCATGTCGGACCACCTCCGTTGGATCTGGGTAATGGTGTGGTGGCCCCGGAAGTTCTGGCGGAGATCACGCTGCAGCTCCTCCATCACCCGCCTCTTCTCATACATATTGGTCATCCCGTCATAGTTGGTACGGAGGAGTGTCTGTAAGAGAAACAAGATTGGGAATAAATTCTCATTTCAAATGAAAGTATAGCCGAAGTGAGATGCTGAGATAGACATGTGTATGGACAGTGGGTAGCACACAAATAACCAACTATGCTGTGTTCCTTTTCACTTTCTGTGTCTGAAAGAGTGACATATGTGGTATTTTAAGTGGGTGACTCACTCCTGAGTCTGTACTGACACTGATTGGATTGTTGTTAACTCTAATGTAATGTATTTTATTATAACTCATTATCTGGATAGTAAGTAGTTAATATTAATTTGCTTGTTGCAGTGAGGCAACTCTCACTTGCTGTCTGAGTCTGAAATGAGTGAGCCACTTAACAAACAACAAATGTTTCAAGTACAGAATGACAACAAACACAGCATTGCTGTGTGTATGCTACACACTGTACATTACACATGTTTGACATGAGACTTTGGGGACCTTTATGTTGGCTAATGCAAATAATGTTAATTGGTGAAGTTAATACATACTTTACCTAAAATGTCACCCCGTCTGTTTGCGAAAAGAGTGAACGTTTGGTTAAGTTACACAAACATTACCCACACACAACCAATTCCTCATATTTGATTGAGGACCTTTTCTCAGTGTCAGCTTGCCAGTGATACAGTAACCAAGATAAGGAGTTATGTTGGCTGCTGCTAGCGTGCCATTACCAGCGCCCACACCCAATACATACAAACTATTACTGCCTAAATAACACTTCACAAATCCCACCCAAGTCATCAGTACAAGGAGGGTAGAGTGATCTGTCGCCACAGTATTACTACGATCAGGCTACTAGTCACAAACATCATTTACAACACAGGACACCAAGGGAGAATAGGTTTGTGGTGGTGGTGCCCTCAGTGACTTAATAGCCTAAGTGGCCTCAAGCCCTTCTCACACACACATACATTCCTCTAAAGGTCGCTACAGGGGCATGAGTATTAATGTAATGGGTTATAAACCCTTGCCTTCAGCAACTCCACATACCATGGTGTTGAAATTGTGTTGTCTGTGGCATTGACAAATGTTTCACCAAGTTGGTGACACAGCCTTACAGTGTGTGCAAAATACCCAGCTACATTGCATTCCTGCATCAACAAGGTCAGCAGCTAATTAACCACTCCCCCCCCCCCCCCCCCCCGTGTAGGTATTTATCTGCCCATTTTTCTCTCCTTTCACTAACAGGGATGGGCAAATCCCTTCTTCCCGCAGTCCCAGGCGCTCATGGGAACGCTCACATGCACACTGGCTGGTGAGCTGGAGATCAATGAATGGGCTAAACTATTACCGGTCATTGATGTAACCCTTGCAATGATGCGCTGCTTCTATGAGAAGCAGTGCAATTATTGTGACCTTACAAATTTGGGCTCAGCATCGTACTACTTCCTGCAAGCGTACTTAAGAACGCTTGCAGGGCGCATCAACCAAAAGTTACTGTGGACATCTTGTGGGCAAATAGTCCAACCACACCCTAAAGCATTTTTCACATACCACTATTTTTTTGGGCCCACACAAACATTCCATAATTCCCGGCCACAGTTCCTCAAATGTTATGATTTCATATGACCAAAGACAACAATAAAATTTCAAAAATACCTTAGGGATTGAATGTGGAAAACTGTTCTGTCAAGAGGGTATAACACTGTTACTTTCCAAACTATGCACTTGGAATTATGGATGGAGGCCAAATGGGAAAACATTCTCCTTAATTAGCACATGCAATATTTGGAACAAAAAATGAGATCAAGACCCAAATATCATTGGTTTCTAGCCGGGACAAATGTGCACCTAAATTTCAGGGTCTTTAAAGGGACTCCGAACAGGGCATAGCCTATGGAAAGATGCAGCTAATTTGAAAGCTCTCTTTCTCCTCTTTGAAATGATATATAAACCAGCGCCCTACACCTTTTATTGTTGAGTAGTTTTGCTATTGTAATGTGCGCGGGCCACATTTTGGTTGCGAAGATAGAGAAAACAAAAAGGCGTAGAATGTCGATTGAGCTGTCGGCAGAAAGAGTAAAACAATTACTTTACAATGAAAGCCATCTTTCCATACTTAAATTGGATTACACACGGCGACATTTGTGGCTGAATGGAGCTGTTGACTTAGCAAAAATGTCGCCCTGTGTAATACAAGATCACTATGGCAAGATGGGCATGATTGAAAAGGTATCTTTCTCCGCTTTCAGACAACACCAAATTTGTCATTCTACGCCTTTTAGTTGTCTGGATATTTGCAAGCCAAATTTTTGCTGCGGCAATTACAATCCTGAACATAGCAAAACTGAAAAGGCATAGGGCGGCGGTGTATATATAATTTGAACGAGGAGAAAGAGAGCTTTACATGATATTCATCTTTCCATAGTTTATGCACTGCTCGGAGTCCCTTTAACCACTTGCCGACCGCCCACAGCCCATGGGCGGCGGCAAAGTGGATGCCTTAAGGACCGCAATACGGCGGGTCCTTAAGGCGTGTCCGGGGAGCGATCGCGTCATCTATGACGCGCGCTCCCCACGGCGAAAGGTCCCGCCCACCTTGCCCGATACCCCGCCGGCCAATTAGCAGCGCCGGCGGGGTTTAAAATTACGATCTGGGCCAATGAAATAGTATAATACACTTTGTTTACATGACAAAGTGTATTATACTGGCTGCCTCCTCCTCCTCTGCACTCTTCGTCGCACGGATCTCGGAGGAGGAGGCAGCCCTGTGCGGGAGCAGCAGAAAACAGTTTGTGAACCCACAGATCCCCCCGATCGCCCACCCCAGCCCTCAGGACCCCCCCTGACCACCCCAGCACAGCAATAGTTGCACCCAAGCACCCCCCAATAAAGCCATCAATCACCCCCTGCCACTATCTGCCGACGCTATCATTTAGGTTAGGTCCCTAACTGCCCCCTAGGGTCCCTTGATCACCCCCCCTACCCTCAGATCCCCCCAGACCCCCCCCCCCCAGCCCCCCACCCCTGTATACTGTATACTACTGTATACATCTGCCTCACCCACTGACCACCTGTCTATCACCTGTCTGTCACTTGTCTATCACCCCTTGTCACCACCACCCATCAGAGCAGACCCTAAACTGTCCCTTGGGGGCACCTGATCACCCACCCAGACCCCCAGATTGTCCTCAGACCCCCCCCCTGATAACCTCCCCAGTGCATTGTTTACATCTATTCTCCCCTGTAATCACTCACTGACCTCCCATCGGTCACCCCCTGTGTCTGCCACCCATCAGATCAGGACCCAATCTGCCCCGTGCGGGCACCTAATCAACCCCCCTCACCCTCAGATCGCCCTCAGACCCCCCCCCCAATCACCTTCCCAGTGCATTGTATTTGATTGTGCTGTCATTGTATTTCATTGTGCTGTCATTGTATTTCATTGTCCCGTGATTGTATTTCATTGTCCCGTGATTGGCCTGTGATTGTCCCGTGATTGGCCTGTGATTGTCCCGTGATTGGCCTGTGATTGGCCTGTGATTGTCCCGTGATTGGCCTGTGATTGTCCCGTGATTGTCCCGTGATTGGCCTGTGATTGTCCCGTGATTGGCCTGTGATTGTCCCGTGATTGGCCTGTGATTGTCCCGTGATTGGCTGTGATTGGCTTTGATTGTCCCGTGATTGGCTGTGATTGCCCTGTGATTGCCCTGTGATTGCCCTGTGATTGGCCTGTGATTGGCCTGTGATTGTCCCATGATTGTCCCGTGATTGGCCTGTGATTGGCCCGTGATTGGCCTGTGATTGGCCCGTGATTGGCCTGTGATTGGCTTTGATTGTCCCGTGATTGGCCTGTGATTGTTTCTGATTGCTTCTGATTCCCCACTCGCCACCACCCCCCTGTCACTATCCTAGTGATCTAAAAACAGTGATCAGTGGAAACTGTCACTTTTTTAGTATCACTAGTGTTAGCAGTTAGGCCAGTTAGCTAGGCCCCTTTGTTAGTGTCAGTTAGTGCTCAGCCCACTGCACCACAGTCACTAATTAGCGTCATCACTGTCGCTAATCAACATTGTTACTATATAGTATCTGTAAGTGATCATTACTGATCGCAGTCAGATCTATTAGGGTCACTAGGATCCACTAAAAAATGCAGTGTTTGCCCGATCAGGTCTGATCGTTCGCCTGCACTTGCGTTCAGCCCACCCCACCGCAGTGACAGAATTTTTTTTTCTGATCACTGCAAAAACCACTGTACACTAGCTGTGCACTGTAAACATCAGTTTTGATTTTTTTTTAATCAAAACTCAGTGATCACAGCTTTCTACCGCTCAAATACTCCCTTTCGCTAAGTAGGTGCTCTTTTTTCTGGGTAGTCTCAGAGGAATACCCCCTAAATTTAGCAGTCCACCATGGCAAGAAAGGGGTATTCCGATGATGAGGTTCTCAGGTACATGGCCCAGTCGGATGAGGACGATTGGGACGAACCATTCGACGAATCATCTGGGTCAGAGTTTGTACCTGAATTGAGCAGTGGCTCACTGACCGATAATGATGACGAGGTTGAGGTCCCGGCTAGAGCCAGCCGTACCACACCCCATGTCGTTGGACCGCAGGTGGCGCAGGATCAGCCTCAAGGGCAGCAGAGTGGTGCTCGTGCTGGTCTGAGATTTCATGGTGGGGCAGGCAGCACAGCATCTCCTAGACCTAGAACCAGTACTTCCGTACACCCTGGTGAAGTGGCGAGCACCAGCGTGGAAGTTGAAACTGGTTCGGTGGCACGTGTAGTAACACCCCAGTCGCAGCCATCAAGTAGACGGGCCCGTACTACCCCTAGTTTACCAGAGGTGCTGGCAAACCCAAATTGGCAATCCCCTGATACCGCCGCACCCGTACTGCCCCCTTTCACCGCCCAGTCTGGAGTCCAGGTGATGACAGATAATCTAGGATCGCCCCTAGACTTTTTTTATCTGTTCATCACCCAGGATCTCTTAGACCTAGTCGTGGCAGAGACCAACCGTAAAGCCACACAATTTCTAACCGCCAATCCGAATGTCTTCCTTGCCCAGCCATTTCGGTGGAAACCAGTCCAAGTTTCCGAACTTAAAATTTTTTTGGGCCTTCTCTTAAACATGGGTCAAATCAAACAAAATGTGTTGCGGTCTTATTGGTCTACAGACCCATCACAACATGTTCCCTTGTACTCTGCTGCCATGTCCAGGACACGATTTGAGAACATCCTGCGCTTCCTGCACTTCAATGATGATGAAACCTGTCATGAAAGTGACCACCCTGCTTTTGACCGGCTCCACAAAATGCGGCCCCTCATAGACCACCTGTCATCAAAATTTGCAGATGCTTATGTCACAAGAGCCCCACTGGCCGTGAACACGCAAAACCGTCCGATCCGATTCTAGCACACAGATTGAGAGCTATGGACGCAATCTGCGTAGAATTGGCGGAGTTTGAGCGTCACGACGCAGTAGGGAGCCTGTGAGGTTACGAAAATACACTTTTACTCCAACCCAGGGGTAGATTTGCCACCATCTCTGTTTTCTATCAGCCCAGAGAAAACTGCTAACTGGCTATAGACCTGTGAAACAAACAACCGGTTAAAACTGTGCAATTCCTATCTATCTATCAAAACAGTAGCGTCCCTTCGGAAGTTTAGGTCTCGTCTGTGTATACTGAATAGAAGGTTTTACTGAGAGGTAAAGACCTTTTAAAAAGCCTTTATTTGTTACAATATAAATAATTAATATATACAGACAATCGTGAACAATTAAACGATGAGAGACAGTGATAACACAGTACATAAAAGAAAAAGGGATAAAAAGAACGAATACTTATGATTCTGTGGAAAGTCAGTTCGGGAAAAGACAAAGTTCCTTTGTTGCAGTTAGTTCGCAATATGGCCGAACCACATGGCCGTTGCTCCGCCTGCAAGATGGCCACTGCTATTTCCCCAAGCAGTGGCAGTCTTTTCGGTATGATGGAAAGTGGGGGAATTGGCTGGGGGTCCTCATGCAATCAGTTTTGAGCACTGACATTTCTGGGCGGAGTCTCAAGCTCAGCCCAGGGGCGTGTCAGGCAGTGAGTTCTCAGGGGAGGAACTTCCAGCCATCCACAAAATATGTCCAATTTCATACCCCGCCGGGGTTTTGTCGCACATGCAAACCGATTTCATATTCAGATTGGGCTGAGAATACACGTTCATAGGACATCAAACTTGCAATATTTGGGGCGCACGGGGACCCCATTATTCATATCTCAGCCCCTGCTCGGGTTACCTGGCTATGTCTAGTATCACCATATTCTACAGAATTAGGGAAACAAAATTATGTAATTTTCATATTCCTCCCATGGATGGTATTTGCAAAATGTGACAAAGTTATCAACACCATGCATTCCATACTCAGTTTAGTCGGTGCCGTCAAGACTGGGAGGAATGTAGGTGTCAATAGACCTCATGCTGTGCTAGCTTCCCCTGTTGAATAGACTCTGTTGGTATTTCAGCTCTGCCCAATTAGCACATTAGTGTCACCAGAGCTTTTCCGGGAGCCTTAACAGGATTTCTTGCTAAACCAGGTTGCTTTAGCCATATGCTAACGCAGGCCCATTCAGCCCTCATGGCAAAAGGGGGGGGAAGGCAGGAAGGAAAAACTTCTATTTTAAAAATAAAGAATGTCAGTTTTCCGATCACGGTTGCGATCGGACAATCGGCCGCGAATCCTCGGACGACTGGGCGTCGCCCGGCGTCACACCTCCCCCTTCCCGAGCTCTGCTCAGGGAGGTGTCAACAGGACGCCTTCCGTAGCAGCTATTGGCGCTGTTGGGTCGGGTTCCCCCTGACACCGCGACAGCCCATCAGTGTTTTGGTGTCGGCTGCCTGCTTTGTGTTGGATCGTAAAGTCGTACTGCTGCAATGACAGGCTCCACCGTAGGAGCTTGCCGTTGGTTCCAGCAGTACGGTTTAGCCAACTCAGGGGATTGTGAGCAGTGACGATCGTGAAGGAGCGGCCGTACAGATACGACTGCAGTTTCTGTAGGGCCCACACGATCGCCAGGCACTCCTTTTCAGTTGTGGAGTAGGCTACCTCTCGGGGCAGGAGCTTCCGGCTCAGGTAGAGGATAGGGTGTTCATCCCCCTTTCCATCCACCTGGCTGAGGACTGCGCCGAGACCGTAGTCAGAGGCATCGGTTTGCACCACAAACCGACGACTGAAGTCTGGGGCCTGAAGCACAGGGGCGCTTGCGAGGGCCTGCTTCAAGGCCTGGAAGGCATTCTCGCAAGCGGGGGTCCAGCTAACAACCTTGGGGTGCTTCTTGCTAGTGGCATCGGTCAGGGGCTTCGCCAGTGTACTATAGGCGGGAACAAATTTCCTATAGTAGCCGGCGGTCCCCAGGAACGCCTGGACCTGCTTTTTCGTGATAGGTCGAGGCCATGCCAGGATGGCGTCCACCTTTCCCGTGTCAGGTTTCAGGGTGTTACCCCCCACCCGGTGACCTAAGTACTGCACCTCGGTCATGCCAATCTGACACTTACTCGGTTTAACCGTCAGATTGGCCATGGCCAGCCTCTCTAGTACCTGGGACAGGTGTTTGAGGTGTTCTTCCCAGGTGGGGCTGAACACCGCAATGTCATCCAGATACGCTACAGCGAACCCTTGCATTCCCTCTAGCAGGTCGTTCACGGCCCGCTGAAACGTGGCGGGGGCGTTCTTCATCCCAAAGGGCATCATCGTGAACTCGAAGAGGCCGAAAGGGGTGATGAAGGCCGACTTTTGCCTCGCGTCAGGTGCAAGTGGTATCTGCCAATACCCCCAGCTCAGATCCATGATTGATAGGTACCTGGCTGATGCCAGTGTATCTAGCAGCTCATCAATGCGAGGCATGGGGTAGGCGTCTGTAGTGGTGATGGCGTTCAGTTTCCTGTAGTCTACGCAGAACCGAGTTGTCTGGTCCTTCTTGGGGACCAGGACAACAGGGGCTGCCCAGGCACTACTGGACTTTTGAACCACCCCTAACTCCAGCATCTCCCTCACCTCCTTCTGCATGTCCGCCTGTACCTCGGGAGAGACACGGTAAGCGGATTGCCTGATGGGGGGATGGGTACCTGTATCTACCCCATGCACCGCCATACTGGTCCGCCCCGGGATACCGGAGAAGGTGTGCTGGTACTGGCCCAGCACCTTCTGTAACTGCTCTTGCTGGGCTGAGGCGAGCTGTGGATTGACGTTTAGGTCGCCGTCCACATCTCGTACGTCAGCCAGCAGGTCTAACAGGGGGTCTGCCTCTCCCTGCTCTAACCGGCTGCACACTGGCAGCGCATACTGGGTCCTGTCATGGTGGGCCTTCAGCATGTTTACATGAAAGCTCTTCTGCTTCCTGCCCCCCATGTTCACTAGATACGTCAGAGGGTTTAACCGCTGCACTACAGTAAAAGGCCCCTCCCAGGCTGCTTGCAGCTTGTTCTGCCTCACGGGAAGAAGGGCATATACCTTGTCACCCACATCAAATGACCGCTCTCCAGCAGTGCGGTCGTACCATGCTTTTTGTTTAGCCTGAGCCTGGGCCAGGTTGTTGGTCACTACTGCGGACAGGGACTCCATTTTGTCCCTGAACTTGAGGACGTAATCGACCACGGAGACATCAGTGGGGTCGCCCTTGCCCTCCCATGTCTCCCGCATCAATTGTAAGGGTCCTCGGACATTCCTCCCATACAGGAGTTCAAACGGGGAAAACCCGGTTGACTCCTGCGGCACCTCCCTGTACGCAAACAACAGATGAGGCAGGTATCGTTCCCAGTCCCCACCTTGCGACTCAACAAACGTGGTCAGCATTTGCTTCAGCGTCCCGTTGAACCGTTCACACAGTCCATTGGTATGCGGGTGGTAGGGACTGGAGACAATGTGCGTCATGTGTATCTTTTTGCACAGGGCCTCCATGAGTTCGGACATAAACTGGGATCCCTGATCGGAGAGCATCTCCGCAGGGAACCCGACTCGGGAGAAAATGTTAAGTAGCGCGTCTGCTACCTTGTCCGCCCTCAGGGAGGAAAGCGCCATGGCCTCAGGATAGCGGGTGGCGTAATCCACCACCGTCAGGATGTACCTTTTGCCACTGCTGCTGGGAGTGGGCAATGGTCCAATTATGTCGACTGCCACTCTGTGAAAGGGCTCACCTATGATTGGCAGTGGACACAAGGGAGCCTTGCGGGGGTTCCCAGCCCGTTTTACCTTTTGGCAAACAGTACATGAGCGGCAATAGTTGGTCACATCGATCCGCATCCTGGGCCAGTAGAAATGACCCTGGATACGGTCAAGTGTCTTGTGGATTCCCAAGTGCCCTGCCAGGGGAATGTCATGTGCGGACTTCAGCACATGCCCCCGGAAGGCACTGGGTACCACAAGCAACTTGGTACCCACACTTGTTTCACCTTCGGTGGGCTGTACAGGCTCGCTGTACAGCTTACCACCTTCCCAATATACCTTGAAGGTATCTTCATTCGTGAGGGGCTCCGAAGCCTGCCTTCTGAGTGCCTCGAGGCTAGGGTCAGTCTGGAGTGCTTGCACAAATGCAGCACTCTCGCTCTCAGCCAGCTGGCCCGTGGCATATGCAGTTAGTGGCTGAAGGCTACCATCCCTGTGGTCAGAGGAGGGGGAGGAGGCCGGAACCTCTTCCACCTGCTCTGAGCCCAGGTTCTGAGCAGCGCGGCTGCGTGTTACTGCCAGTACAGGTACACCTTCAGACTGGCACATACTGGCATTACTCACATCCTGGCTGCATGCATGAATTACAGTGACAGGTACAACAACATTTCCATCACAAACAATCGGTAGATCAAACACAGGTACCTGTGACACAGGTACTATTGGACTCGGTACCCCTGGACTGGGCACATTCAACCCACCTCCCCCCTGTTCTTGCCCCTTGGTGCAAAGTACCTTAGTGTGGGCGGAGAGTCCGTCTCCCTCCTGGCAGTCTGAGGGGCTTGGGGCAGGTTCATAATAGGACACAAGCTTGCCCAGGTCGGTCCCCGACAAAACTGGGACCGGCAGTTGGTCCAGGACCCCAACAACCTTCTCTTGAACCCCCACCCCCCAATCGATGGACACCCGAGCCTGGGGAATGCGAGAAAGAGTGCCCCCCACTCCAGTGAGGGTAAGGTATTTGTCAGGGAGGATATTTTCCGTCGGGACCAGGTGCGCACGCACCAGGGTGACATCCGCTCCAGTGTCGCGGAAACCGGTAACAAGCTGGTCGTTCACTGTAACCAGCTGGTGGTTGCTCGTAGCGGAGTGGATCCCTCTCCCACCTGCGAACATGACGTTGTTGGGTGCTCCCGGCTGGGGTGCGCTGGCTGGCGGCAGTTGCCGTGGGCGAGGTGTAGGTGGTGCAGGAGCTGGCGCGGTCTGCCTCCGCTCCGGGCAGTTAAACTTCATGTGTCCGGGCTTGCGGCAAAAGTGACAGGTGATGCCCTCTGTTACTGCAGGCCTGGACGCAGCAGCTGCGCTGGAGGGCCTCTGGGGCGCACGGCTCACAGAGGTAGGAGAGTCTGCAAAATTGTGGGACTGACCTCCTCTCCAGCTAGATGGGGCAGTCCTGCGGGTCTCCGGCACCCTGGTCGTTGCAAAGGTCTCAGCGAGGTCTGCAGCGACCGTCGCTGACGCCGGTCGGCGCTCCAGCACAAACTGGCGTACATCAGCCGGGCAAATGTTCAGAAACTGCTCCAGGACGATTAAGTCCTCCAGGACACCGTAAGACCCTTTAGTGAGGCCTAGCGTCCACTGGCGGAGTGTGGTGAGCAGACTGCTGACCACATCTTGATAAGAATCAGTAGATTTTTTCTGCCAGGACCTGAACCTTTTCCGGTAGGCTTCTGGCGTCAGCTGGTACTTAGTGATTATAGCCTCCTTTATAGCGGTATAATCATTGTCCTTTTCCACAGGCAGCTCTGAGAAAGCATCAAGCGCTTTGTAGCGCAGCAAGGGTGTCAGATGTCTGGCCCACTGGTCTTGGGACAGACGATACTGACGGCAGGCCTTTTCAAAAGACCTCAAAAACAAGTCAATGTCAGTGTCTTTTTCGATAATAGCAAATTTAAATTTTGCACTTACTGGAGCGGCAGTCCCTTCAGCAGGGAGGCTGGGCGTTGAACTCCGGCTGGCTTGCTGCACTTTCGCCATGTTCAGCTCATGCTGTCGTCTCTCCCGCGCCTCTGCAGATTGGCGTTCCTCTCGCTTTTGCTCCGCCATGTACTGCAGGTACTTGTCCACATCAGTTTCCATCAGCTTTTGCAATGCCTGCTGCATTACTGGATCAACATAACTGGACAGTCCAGTACTGGCCGGTTCCAGGCGAGTACTTTCAGGGGTTCTGGGGTCGGGGATCACACTGACAGCCTCCTGCGTATCTGTTGCCGCATTGCCCGCGGGTTGCTCAACCTCGGTACGCACAGGATCTTCAGTCTCTGGTTCCCCTCGACTTGCGTTAGATGAGCCGGTGTCCTCCACAGTGGACACCTCCAGCGTCCGCAGATTCTGGCTATCCCATCGGTACAAGTCCGTTATCAGGTCCTGCTGTTTCTTGCCGCGGATGTCCATGCCTCTCGCCTCGCACAGACTCTGCAGGTCGGATAGGACCATGACCTTGTAATTCCCGGACATTTCCATGCCAAATAAAAGAAAACTTAGGGGAGGGGTACTGGTTACACAGTCTCTCTGTATATATGAAAAATATATTGCACTCAGTCACTACCAACGAATTAGTTCGTTTCTCGATAGGGCTAATTCGATAGCCCTACCTGAGATACTATCAGCACACACAGATCCCAAACGCTGCCGACCACTGTCACAAGAGCCCCACTGGCCGTGAACACGCAAAACCGTCCGATCCGATTCTAGCACACAGATTGAGAGCTATGGACGCAATCTGCGTAGAATTGGCGGAGTTTGAGCGTCACGACGCAGTAGGGAGCCTGTGAGGTTACGAAAATACACTTTTACTCCAACCCAGGGGTAGATTTGCCACCATCTCTGTTTTCTATCAGCCCAGAGAAAACTGCTAACTGGCTATAGACCTGTGAAACAAACAACCGGTTAAAACTGTGCAATTCCTATCTATCTATCAAAACAGTAGCGTCCCTTCGGAAGTTTAGGTCTCGTCTGTGTATACTGAATAGAAGGTTTTACTGAGAGGTAAAGACCTTTTAAAAAGCCTTTATTTGTTACAATATAAATAATTAATATATACAGACAATCGTGAACAATTAAACGATGAGAGACAGTGATAACACAGTACATAAAAGAAAAAGGGATAAAAAGAACGAATACTTATGATTCTGTGGAAAGTCCGTTCGGGAAAAGACAAAGTTCCTTTGTTGCAGTTAGTTCGCAATATGGCCGAACCACATGGCCGTTGCTCCGCCTGCAAGATGGCCACTGCTATTTCCCCAAGCAGTGGCAGTCTTTTCGGTATGATGGAAAGTGGGGGAATTGGCTGGGGGTCCTCATGCAATCAGTTTTGAGCACTGACATTTCTGGGCGGAGTCTCAAGCTCAGCCCAGGGGCGTGTCAGGCAGTGAGTTCTCAGGGGAGGAACTTCCAGCCATCCACAAAATATGTCCAATTTCATACCCCGCCGGGGTTTTGTCGCACATGCAAACCGATTTCATATTCAGATTGGGCTGAGAATACACGTTCATAGGACATCAAACTTGCAATATTTGGGGCGCACGGGGACCCCATTATTCATATCTCAGCCCCTGCTCGGGTTACCTGGCTATGTCTAGTATCACCATATTCTACAGAATTAGGGAAACAAAATTATGTAATTTTCATATTCCTCCCATGGATGGTATTTGCAAAATGTGACAAAGTTATCAACACCATGCATTCCATACTCAGTTTAGTCGGTGCCGTCAAGACTGGGAGGAATGTAGGTGTCAATAGACCTCATGCTGTGCTAGCTTCCCCTGTTGAATAGACTCTGTTGGTATTTCAGCTCTGCCCAATTAGCACATTAGTGTCACCAGAGCTTTTCCGGGAGCCTTAACAGGATTTCTTGCTAAACCAGGTTGCTTTAGCCATATGCTAACGCAGGCCCATTCAGCCCTCATGGCAAAAGGGGGGGGAAGGCAGGAAGGAAAAACTTCTATTTTAAAAATAAAGAATGTCAGTTTTCCGATCACGGTTGCGATCGGACAATCGGCCGCGAATCCTCGGACGACTGGGCGTCGCCCGGCGTCACAGCTTATACCCCTGAACAGCAAATCTGCGTAGATGAGTCCCTCATACGTTTTACCGGGCGCCTTGGCATCAAACAGTACATCCCAAGCAAGCGCGCCCGGTATGGGGTGAAACTGTATAAGCTCTGTGAAAGGGCCACAGACTATACATCTTATTTTAGGGTCTATGAGGGAAAAGACTCCAAATTGGAGCCGGTCGGATGCCCTGACTACCTGGGGAGCAGTGGAAAGGTTGTGTGGGACTTGGCGTCACCCTTGTTCCAGAAGGGGTACCATCTTTATGTGGACAATTACTACTCAAGTGTGGCCCTCTATCAGCACTTAAAGTTAGAAGGAATCCGATGCTGTGGCACCGTGCGGCATAGTCGCCGGGGCTTCCCCCAACGGCTCATTACCACCAAACTTCAACGGGGGCAGAGGGCCGCATTGAGTGCTGACGACCTGCTCGCGGTGAAATGGAAGGACAAGAGGGACGTTTACTTTCTGTCCACCATTCACGCAGACACGACAGTCCAAATTCAACGGCGAACTGAGGTCATTGAAAAACCCCTTGTCGTCCACGAGTATAATACCAACATGGGAGGGGTGGACTTCAATGACCAGAGGTTAGTGCCCTATTTACTTTCCCGCAAAACAAGGCGCTGGTATAAAAAAGTGTCCTTTTATTTAATTCAATTGGCAGTTTACAACAGCTTTGTTCTCTACAGTAAGGCTGGGAGAACTGGATCGTTTCTACAATTTCAGAGACAGATCACTATGGAACTCCTGTATCCAGGAGGTGCCCGGGCCCAACCCCAAGATGCAACTAGCAGGCTGCATGGAAGGCATTACGCCTATCCGATTCCAAGTACCCCAGGTCACCGAATCCGAAGAAAACGCTGTCGTGTCTGCAGCAGGGCTGGAACAAAGCGTGACACCACTGTTTATTGTCCCCGCTGCCCTGACCAGCCTGGACTATGCCTAGGGGAGTGTTTTGAGAGGTACCATGAGCAGGTACACTATTAGAGAGTAGGGAACTACAGACACAGCGGTAGGCACACAAGGGTCTCTCAGTGCTATTTCACACTGCTGCGATGCGTTAGGGCAAAATGCCTAGCGAAAGTCACACTTTGCGGTCCCCCCCTACGCCGGAAGTGCTTGACTTAACACTAGTGCATGCCTACGTTACTGCGTGGCTTCTGTGGCAATTTCGATCGGCCCGGAAGTCATGTTAGTCTATGGCGACGCAGTTCATTACTAGGCCGAATGCTACTCTTGTGGTATTCCCTGAAGGTCTGTTTTGGACGATACGGTGCGGCGGGCTCGACCCACCGGATATGTCAATATGCAGTGTGAAACCAAACATCTGGTTTTGAGAGAGCGTAATACACAGGGCTGCCAGAAACCTCTCCTTTCACTTGGGACAAAATGCGTAATGTACTTCGCCACAACTCTGTGCGATTTGCACTTCGCACATTGTCCCATGGGGGAGGAGAGGTTTGTCCTCGGGAGGTAAGTTAAAAAAAACAAAAAAAAACAAAAAACAGGTAAGCAAAGAAGCTAATGTTTAGTTTGCAATGTTAAGGTTTTTATTAAAAAAAAGTTCAGTTTATTAATGTTAATGAAGTAATTGCTTTGCTGCTTGCCTGTTTTTTGTTTTTTTTTTTTGTATTTTTTTTCCTTTTTCCATCCAATAACCTTCCAGGTGGACCGAGCGAACGACTAACCAGCTGCAGCACTGATGGTGCATCCTGACAGAACATTGCGCGTCTGTCAGCTTACACATAAGTCGGTGCATGCAGCGCTGCAGGACGAGATTTCTCCTCCGCAGTCAAAAAGATACATTTGCCGAGGCATATGGGCCGAGGAGTGGTGTTGGGGATTCATATGCTTTGGCAAACACTTTGTATCAAAAAAGAACTCTGGCAATGATTTGTTCATCCACATCGATCGGTGTGAATGGATAAATCAGGTTTGCCAGGGCATACGAGCTGGTGGGTTTGGATTTTTGGGGCGGCAGCTCCTATGTCCTGGCAGACGCCTTCCTCTTTTTTTTTTTTTTTTTTCTCCAAAATTTTTTGGCAGATATTTTTTCATCCACATTGATTGATTGTTTGACGTTCATTTTTCCTTTCAGCCCACAGTGCATTACCCTTATGCCCAATATAAGGAGTATAGCAGAAACTCCTAATACTGGCCATACATGTAATGATTGCAGAGACCCTAAAATGCCAGGACAGACCCCACGAATGATGCCATTTTGGAAAGAGGACACCCAAAAGTATTCCGTGAGGTGCATGGTGAGTTCATAGAATGTTTTATTTTTTGTCACAAGTTAGCAGAAATTGTGGTTTTGTGTTTTTTTTTTGTTTTTTCACTAAATGTCATTTTCCGCTAACTTGTGACAAAAAATAACATTTTCTATGAACTCACCATGGCCCTCATGGAATACCTTAGCGTGTATTCTTTCCAAAATGGGGTCATTTGTGGGGTTTGTTAACTGTCCTGGCAAGTGGGCGGGGTGATAAATTTTGAGCACCCCTGTAAAGCCTAAAGGTACTCATTGGACTCTGGGCCCCTTAGCGCAGTTAGGGTGCAAAAAAGTGCCACACATGTGGTATCGCCGTACTCGGTAGAAGTAGTACAATGTGTTTTGGGGTGTATTTTTACACATACCCATGCTGGGTGGGAGAAATACCTCTGTAAATGACAATCTTATGATTTTTTTACACACAATTGTCCATTTACAGAGTTATTTCTCCCACCCAGCATGGGTATGTGTAAAAATACACCCCAAAACACATTGTACTACTTCTCCCGAGTACGGCGATACCACATGTGTGGCACTTTTTTGCACCCTAACTGCGCTAAAGGGCCCAAAGTCCAATGAGTACCTTTAGGATTTCACAGGTCATTTTGCGGAATTTGATTTCCAGACTACTCCTCACGGTTTAGGGCCCCTAAAATGCCAGGGCAGTATAGGAACCCCACAAATGACCCCATTTTAGAAAGAAGACACCCCAAGGTATTCCGTTAGGAGTATGGTAAGTTCATAGAAGATTTTATTTTTTGTCAAAAGTTAGCGGAAAATTGATTTTTATTGTTTTTTTCACAAAGTGTCATATTCCACTAACTTGTGACAAAAAATAAAATCTTCTATGAACTCACCATACTCCTAACGGAATACCTTGGGGTGTCTTCTTTCTAAAATGGGGTCATTTGTGGGGTTCCTATACTGCCCTGGCATTTTAGGGGCCCTAAACCGTGAGGAGTAGTCTGGAAATCAAATTCCGCAAAATGACCTGTGAAATCCTAAAGGTACTCATTGGACTTTGGGCCCTTTAGCGCAGTTAGGGTGCAAAAAAGTGCCACACATGTGGTATTGCTGTACTCGGGAGAAGTAGTAAAATGTGTTTTGGGGTGTATTTTTACACATACCCATGCTGGGTGGGAGAAATAACTCTGTAAATGGACAATTGTGTGTAAAAAAATCAAAAGATTGTCATTTACAGAGGTATTTCTCCCACCCAGCATGGGTATGTGTAAAAATACACCACAAAACACATTGTACTACTTCTCCCGAGTACGGCGATACCACATGTGTGGCACTTTTTTGCACCCTAACTGCGCTAAAGGGCCCAAAGTCCAATGAGTACCTTTAGGATTTCACAGGTCATTTTGCGGAATTTGATTTCCAGACTACTCCTCACGGTTTAGGGCCCCTAAAATGCCAGGGCAGTATAGGAACCCCACAAATGACCCCATTTTAGAAAGAAGACACCCCAAGGTATTCCGTTAGGAGTATGGTAAGTTCATAGAAGATTTTATTTTTTGTCAAAAGTTAGCGGAAAATTGATTTTTATTGTTTTTTTCACAAAGTGTCATTTTCCACTAACTTGTGACAAAAAATAAAATCTTCTATGAACTCACCATACTCCTAACGGAATACCTTGGGGTGTCTTCTTTCTAAAATGGGGTCATTTGTGGGGTTCCTATACTGCCCTGGCATTTTAGGGGCCCTAAACCGTGAGGAGTAGTCTGGAAATCAAATTCCGCAAAATGACCTGTGAAATCCTAAAGGTACTCATTGGACTTTGGGCCCTTTAGCGCAGTTAGGGTGCAAAAAAGTGCCACACATGTGGTATCGCCGTACTCGGGAGAAGTAGTACAATGTGTTTTGTGGTGTATTTTTACACATACCCATGCTGGGTGGGAGAAATACCTCTGTAAATGACAATCTTTTGATTTTTTTACACACAATTGTCCATTTACAGAGTTATTTCTCCCACCCAGCATGGGTATGTGTAAAAATACACCCCAAAACACATTTTACTACTTCTCCCGAGTACAGCAATACCACATGTGTGGCACTTTTTTGCACCCTAACTGCGCTAAAGGGCCCAAAGTCCAATGAGTACCTTTAGGATTTCACAGGTCATTTTGCGGAATTTGATTTCCAGACTACTCCTCACGGTTTAGGGCCCCTAAAATGCCAGGGCAGTATAGGAACCCCACAAATGACCCCATTTTAGAAAGAAGACACCCCAAGGTATTCCGTTAGGTGTATGGCGAGTTCATAGAAGATTTTATTTTTTGTCACAAGTTAGTGGAAAATGACACTTTGTGAAAAAAACAATAAAAATCAATTTTCTGCTAATTTTTGACAAAAAATAAAATCTTCTATGAACTTACCATACTCCTAACGGAATACCTTGGGGTGTCTTCTTTCTAAAATGGGGTCATTTGTGGGGTTCCTATACTGCCCTGGCATTTTAGGGGCCCTAAACCGTGAGGAGTAGTCTGGAAATCAAATTCCGCAAAATGACCTGTGAAATCCTAAAGGTACTCATTGGACTTTGGGCCCTTTAGCGCAGTTAGGGTGCAAAAAAGTGCCACACATGTGGTATCGCTGTACTCGGGAGAAGTAGTACAATGTGTTTTGGGGTGTATTTTTACACATACCCATGCTGGGTGGGAGAAATAACTCTGTAAATGGACAATTGTGTGTAAAAAAAATCAAAAGATTGTCATTTACAGAGGTATTTCTCCCACCCAGCATGGGTATGTGTAAAAATACACCCCAAAACACATTATAGTACTTCTACTGAGTATGGCAATACCACATGTGTGGCACTTTTTTGCACCCTAACTGCGCTAAGGGGTCCAAAGTCCAATGAGCACCTTTAGGCTTTACAGGGGTGCTTACAATTTAGTACCCCCCAAAATGTCAGGACAGTAAACACACCCCACAAATGATCCCATTTTGGAAAGTAGACCCTTCAAGGTATTCAGAGAGGGGCATGGTGAGTCCGTGGCAGATTTCATTTTTTTTTTGTCGCAAGGTAGAAGAAATGGAAACTTTTTTTTTTTTTTTTTCTCACAAAGTGTCATTTTCCGCTTACTTGTGACAAAAAATAATATCTTCTATGAACTCACTATGCCTCTCAGTGAATACTTTGGGATGTCTTCTTTCCAAAATGGGGTCATTTGGGGGGTATTTATACTATCCTGGAATTCTAGCCCCTCATGAAACATGACAGGGGGTCAGAAAAGTCATAGATGCTTGAAAATGGGAAAATTCACTTTTTGCACCATAGTTTGTAAACGCTATAACTTTTACCCAAACCAATAAATATACACTGAATGGGTTTTTTTTTATCAAAAACATGTTTGTGCACATTTTTCGCGCTGCATGTATACAGAAATTTTACTTTATTTGAAAACTGTCAGCACAGAAAGTTAAAAAAATCATTTTTTTGCCAAAATTCATGTCTTTTTTGATGAATATAATAAAAAGTAAAAATCGCAGGAGCAATCAAATAGCACCAAAAGAAAGCTTTATTAGTGACAAGAAAAGGAGCCAAAATTCATTTAGGTGGTAGGTTGTATGAGCGAGCAATAAACCGTGAAAGCTGCAGTGGTCTGAATGGAAAAAAAGTGCCTGGTCCTTAAGGTTTAGAAAGCCTGTGGTCCTCAAGTGGTTAAATACAGTACCAGGCTTGTTTGAACTACTATATTTGGCCTAATGAGGGCCAAACTATTTGGACACACATTTTGGGCAAATTCCCCATTACAACATATGAAAAAAAGCAAACAACAATTGCCATAATGTCACACCTCCAAAAACCCTATTTTGTGTGGATAAAAACAAGATTGAGTTCATTTCATTGT
This sequence comes from Hyperolius riggenbachi, assembly GCF_040937935.1. Classification (NCBI taxonomy): domain Eukaryota; kingdom Metazoa; phylum Chordata; class Amphibia; order Anura; family Hyperoliidae; genus Hyperolius; species Hyperolius riggenbachi. The sequence goes on along the minus strand of NC_090647.1, from coordinate 368,382,682 downwards.
GAAAAGTAAAGCTAACGTTCAAAACAATTGAATGGAAGTAGCACAGAAGGGTGAAAAATGCTCTGGTGCTCAAGGGGTAACATCACTCATGGGAACAAACCATTTCACAAAGGACAAACCATTAACCACTGCCACATAATTAGCCTTTCAATACAACACTTTTCCATCCCAAAAATATACTGTGCACTGGCCCTTTAAGTACTACAAATAACATTGTTAAAAGAAGCTTCTGCTTCCCCAATGCCACATAACAGCACAAGACATTTTCCAGCATTAGCACATGACAACTTAATAAACCAACACATTTATAATACTGTCATAAAAAACATGCGGCTGAAATTGACACTGATCAAAATGTAGAATGTAGACAGTCAATATCATCAATCAGATCTAGAGACATGGCAACATTTACAAAAACAACAGTCTGTGATAGAGGCAGGTTGGAACCACACCCTGATATACAGTAATGAAGAAACAACAACAACAAACAACTACATACAGACATATATACATACAGGCAAGACAACAGATACATGTAATACACAGGCACAAACTCAGATACTTACGGTGGCCAAATAAACTCGCTCACGCCTGGTGAAGTGCTGGACCATGATGGGTGATCAGTCTTCTTCCCTCTCACCAGATGAGTCACTTCCTGTCACTTCCTGTTTCCTAAGGGCGCCAACGCGCGCGTACCACGTAGCGCGCTATGCACATGTCACTGAACGCCGCGCGCACACGGTGTCCCGCGGCGTGTGCGCATACCACTCTGCACTATACGCGCATAGGACTCTGCGCTATACGCGTATATTGCACACAACACAGGAGAGCCTGAAGTAAAAATTAAAGGTAAACATACAGAGCTATTAATTAGCTACTTAGGGCCCGTTTAGGCTGCTTGCACCCAGGGACATTACAGGCGCAGGTTAGGGCAGCCTGTAAGACACAACAATGTCACAGGAGGCCTGTTCACACTGGCCACGTTGCATTACATGTAAGTCTGCACGTTGTAGTAACAGTCCAGCCTGCAACTGCGTTTTTCGTGCCTCAAAATGCATTGCCAGGTGCCTTTTGCAATAACTATTGCAAGCAGAATTAATCCCAGTGATCACACAGTTGGACAGTGTCCAACTGTGCGATCACTGTGATTTATTCAGGTGCTAATAGTTTGTGCAAATGGCACCTGGCAATCCATTTTGCGACCGTAAATATTTTGGGGGCCTCTATTGCGGCGTGCATGATTAGTATGTGGCTGGGGCGCGGGCAGGGAGCGCAACGCTAGTGGCGGTCGTTCCAATACAGGTAGACATTACCTGACACTGCCCAATGGACACATGCAATGGCATGCAGTGTGCAAATTACATACATTATTCATTAATTTTTGACAAATACACGTGTAGGCCACAATATACATGGACAACAGCATTGCAGGCCTATGCCCAGCGTACTATTGATAGTCCAAATATTTACTCTACGCTGCAAAAAAGGGAGCCAAAAAAAAAAAAAATCACTCAAAAAAGTCTACAATTACTCTTCCACGCACTACATTGCCAGCCTCATCGGGCTCCTCTTCCTCATCAAAGGCATCGGATTGCACAGATAAGGGTGTGTGTGGAAGCCTGTAGCCAGGGAGGTTTTGCTTAATGCAAATGTTATGTAACACACAGCAGGCCACTATAATGTCAATGACCTTCTGTGGTTTGTATAACAACGCACCTCCACTGTTGTCAATGCAGCGGAAACGCGTTTTTAAGTGCCCAAAACAACGCTCTATAACAGAACGGGTACGCACATGTGCTCTGTTATAGGCCTCTTCCGCATTATTGCTTGGATGGCCAAGAGGTGTCAGAAGCCAGGGCAGGCAAGGATATCCTGCATCACCTTGAATGTAATACAAAGCAAACAAATTAGTAGGGCAACATTAGACATACCGATATATCTAGGACAAATGCAAAACTCCCCCCAAAAAAAAAAAAAAGGATAAACTTACCAAGCAACCAGCCGCCTTCACCATAAAACGCATGAAAAAAATTAAAAAGGCCAGATTCACGCAAAATATGGGCATCATGACACGAACCAGGGAATTTAGCGACAACAGAGAATATTTCCATGTCAGGGCCACACACTACTTGGACATTCAACGAATGGCCAAGCTTCCGGTTCCGATACATGTATTCATCGGCACTTGGAGGAACAAGTGCAACATGGCTGCAGTCAATGGCCCCGATGACATTGGGCATTTGGGCAAGATGGTGAAATGGCACTTTGACTGCATCCCATTGGGCACGGGACCTAGGAAAGTGGATAAACTCTCCGCTTATCCGCCGCATGCCTATCAGGAACTGGGATTTAACCCTGCTCATGGTGGACTGGGACACCCCACAGGCAAAGCCACCTAGCCGTTGAAAGCTCCCATTGGCCAGGAACTGCAGGCAGGCAAACAACTTAGTTTGCCCACTCACAGCATGACTTTGAGATGTTAATGGCCTGAGATAGGTCTCCAAACGAGCATACAGCTCATCAAAGGCTGCCCTGTTCAGCCTTGTCAGCCTCAGCAGTTCTCTGTCTGAAAGCAACGCAACATCAATGCGTTCCGGGATGAGACGTGGAATCCGTCTCCTGCGCAGATTATAGCGGCTCATGCGGTCAACAGCCCGAGCCTCGCTCAACCAACTAGCAAAAGGCTCCATCTGCAAATGAAATTGGAAAGGAAATAACAATAACAACTTTGTACTAACTAACACTGCACATACAGGACATTTTTGACCTACCAATGCTCAAGGCATTCACACTAGCAGGGGCCCATGAGCAGAGGGACCCCTCAGGACATCATAGTCAACTCACTTCAACTCATAATAAAAATACACATTCATTCACATTGACACAAACAAATATGTTACAAAAGTAGCATTTCACCTTGAAAATAAATGGAAGGCACAACATCAAACAGCACTTACTTGCTCAATCACAAACTGAATCCTCAATGAATCCTCTCCTCATAAGCCAAACTTATAAAGGCCAAAAACACCTGTTAGATGTTAACCACATTATTGTATTAACATCATTAATTGATTGGGCATGCGCGGCGCCTACTGCCCATCGCGCGTAGTGGCAATGGCGCACGCGCACCGCCGAACGCGCGAAGTCAACGCTGAAACAGATGTTATTTTATTTATAAGTTCACTTCGCGTGATTTGGACGTAGTACGCGCAATCGGAGGCATGTTCACGCGGAAACAGCTGCATCACGCGGTGCGCCTCGTTTGCGCGCGGAGCGAGGTGCGGTTCGCGCGCACGCTGGTACGCCCAAACTTTGCGCGCGAGGCCTCCTTTATCATGCCTAAAGTGACTTTAGGCGTGATAAGGGCCTTTTCACCACGGTGCTAACACTTTGCACCGCTTTGTGAATCGAGCCCTTTGAATCAAACACTCTCTTCACACTTTGCAAACCATTTTTGTTATTTCAGTTACTGCTACTATAATATACAGTATAACTATGCATATGTGCTGTCTTCAGTCTCCTCACATTAGCCACTTTAAAGAAGGGGGGTCAGCCATACTATGCCAGGAAAAAAAACACATTTATAAGTAGATAAATGCTTGTTCTACTTACATAACAGATGTTTTGATTTCAGTGAATTTTATAAAGTAAATTAAGAGAATTATGTTCCTGGCAGACTCCATGTCTTTTTCCCACAGTCTGAGGCTAAATCCTAATGACATTTCTTCCCTTATGCTGGGGATACACGGTACGTTTCTGTACCGTGTATCAACCAGCTGATCCGGTCAGCTGATAATATTCAGCTGGCCCGATCATACCGCTCGACCCGCGCCCGCTCGATTCCCGCCGGTGGACAATGGTAGGGAATCGATCAGCTGATAAGGACCGCCGGCGGGGATGAGCGCAAATCAATACGCGCGGACGAACGGGGATGCGGCTGGGGTCGTTCCGTCGGCTAATCGAGCCGCCGGTCGACCTGTCCCCAGCAGTTCTCCTCCAATCTGCTGTGTCATCCTGGCTTGCTTTCCTTACCACATGTCAGCACAGGATCATGTTTCAGCCAACCCTGTCACACTGCAGTGTGCTCAGCCCAATCAGAGAGGAGCAGGAAGGTGGAAGGGGAGATAACAAGCTTCCCTCTCTCTCCGTCTTCTGCATCGGTGAGAGAATAGAGCTTGGTATACTGAGATAAGATAATTACAGCAGAGACATTTCTAAATAGATTGGAGAGTTTTCACTGCAGGGTGAGATTCCTGGCAGCATTATAAATATAGTTAAGTGTTTAAATTAAATTTGATTTTGTGGCTGACAATCGCAATTTAACAATTTTTTAAAATACAAAAATAGGGAATAGATTTTTTTGTAGAGCAAACTAACCCATGGCTGCACAGGAAATTACATTCCTTTAACTTCAGACTAGTGATGTTGTTATGTTATACTTGTGTATATGTATTATAGATGCACTATATTTCATACATTCAGGCCCTATTTACACTTGCATCGAGTTGCACTGAGTTGCATCGCTTTGCATCCCATTTTGATAAATGGGATTCAACGTGATGCAACTTATCGCAATGCATTAAGTGTAAATAGGGCTTTAAGGTTCTCCACAATGAAAAGTGAAGGTGCCTATACAATTGAATAGGCAGTGTGTTCACGTGCTGCTCAAAGCAACATGCATAGCATGAATTCGCCTTTAGTTGTATTGTCTATTTAATTATTTTCTGTTCTGCGCATCTCCAATTCCTGATAACAGAACAAATAATATGTACATTTTAATAATAATTTCTCCACTTCAAGACATTTTAGTAGTTGTAATATTATAGTTAGAAATAGACTATTAAGTTTGCTGGGAGCAAAAGCTGCTGGAAAAAAGTGTCTGCTGTATATTTCTGTCAGCACCATGCAAGGTTAAAGATTATATTATAAAGTCATGCTGGTAAGTTTGTACATACTACATTACAACTTTAATGTACCCTTGAGATTTCCTTCTTACAATGTGTAGATGAAAAGTACACTAGTATTATAGCAAGACTCATTAGCATATTAATGAACAGAATCTCCAGCTTCACTGGAAATAATATATGAGTCGTATATAATGTAAAAAGGCTAGTTCTAGACTAAGTGGAGTAAATTTACAAAGATGATTGTCATTTGTTGCCTTTCCTCTGCAAGACTAAGCAGACAGAAATGTTTTGGCCCTATTCTGAAACAGTGTATTTCAGCAGCGTAAGTAAATGAATAGCCTAGAACAGAAATGTGCAAACTACCGGTAATAAATCTTTTTGCAAAATGTGGGATAAATGCACCATGGATTAAACTCAGCTATGGGAACAGGTCTGGGGTGAGAATCTAGCACATGTATAAGAGGCCCCTGCCAGATCTTTAGCAATGTCTGACACCCCGAGCGACCCTTGACCTCACTGTTCTCCTACTCACTCCACCCTTGGAAAACTGCTTTGCCATATACCACATTTCATCTCTCCTCACTGATCCATAGTAACAGATGTGGCACTAGCCATTAGCAGGGCTGGATTTGAGCCAAGGCCACATAGGCCATGGCCTAGGGCACCACAGGATCAAGGGGCAGGTGGGCAGCAGGCTATACTAGGAAAGAAAAGAAGAGTCACATGACTACCTATGCTGGAGGGAGGGGTGATCATTAGGCTAACTGTACAGAAGGGGGAGGGTCATCTGGCTTGTTCAGGCCTAATTAGTACTGGTAGTGTTGTGTGCTGGCTGCACACGGCACATTTATGGGCGATTGGCCGAAGTAACGGGATTCAATACCGGAGCGGAAGGCAGCAGAAGACTGCGGCGTGGGAGCGATCCGTTTGCATGGGGCTGGAGGAAGACCCAGGTATGTATAAATCCTTGATTATTTTTTATCTCTAGTTTGTGGTTTCCTTTAAAATATTACAGTATGCCTGAGGCAAAAAGGTGGTAGATGTGTGTTTACCGGGGTATCATAGCTGTTGCTACACATGGTGTAACATGCGTTATCAGAACAATGGGTGTGCTACCCCAGTAATGCTAATGGTCGGTGGCGTAGCAATAGGGGGTGCAGAGGTTGCGACCGCATCGGGGCCCAACCTCAAATGCAATATTAGCTCTTTATTTGGTCCTTTATTGGTAATTATCATTTCCATGGATACGTTGAATAGTAGTGATTATTAACAAACTGTTCCCCATCCCCTTCTTGCACCTTCCACGGCTACCACTGATCCCTCCACTCTCCCACCACTGCAGCCCACTCATGGGAGGAGCAGATTTCATTGGCTCACAGTGATAACAAAGTCCAGAGGCAATGAAATCGACCCGTGACTGGCTCACAGAGTTCTGCTGCCATACTGACAGCAGAGCAAGTGGGCTTCATCAATGGGAGAGCGGTGTGAATTGCGAGAGAGACGGATCCATGCGGCAAGACATCAATGAGCCCTGTTTATTTTACCCAGAAGTCTCTTAGGGGGCCAGATACTTCTGGTACTGAAGTGGCTAAAGGAGGCTTCCAGATACCACATAATTCCCCCTATCCCCATATGTGTGGGGCTTAGCTACCCCCACCTTTAAGGCATAGAGGTAAGGATGAGTCACTTGTCTATGATATAGAAAGGGCTGTGTAGGTAAAGGGGACCCTTTGAGGAGGGGGGGGTTACATTTTTTTTTTTACATATAACTCAAATAAATAAAAACTTTTCAAAGTATTTCTGACAGTGAATCATAAATGGGTGTGATTAGCCCCATCAATATCACAGAAAAATATAGCATGGTCAGCTACACCATAAATGGTGTATTCAAATATTAATTTTGAAAATGGATTTACATATTTGAAATGTGTTCCCATTGTAAGGAAAACTACTTTTCAGATTACATTACTCATTTAAACTGATGCATACAGCAATGTGGGAAGAAGTCTAGTCAGAAATTATTTAAAAAGTATGTACACTAAAAATATGTTCAATAGCCTTTAGACAACTTAAAGTTACCAATTATACGTTGCTCAAGTTAACAAACTGATGGAATTTATGTCACTGCTTGTTACCACCTTAATATCATGTCACTATTATTAACCACTTTACAACTTCAGTGTGAAATTTGTCCAAATTATCACCTTTTACAGTTTCTTATGGCTAAAAATTCTTTGCTCTTCTGGAGACAATTTAATAATTGGCTTCAACATTTTTCTTAATTAGCCATGTGCTTATAAATGTAGAACAGAATGTAGTTCAGGGTTTTCAGAGTTTGAAAGTTAAAGTCACGTAATGTGAATTAAGGCTATAGCAGTGCTCAGTGACTAATTTAAGGTGCAATTGCCGGAGCTCAAATTAGAAAGAAACTAGGTTATTTGGACGTCGAAAATAGCTGGTGCCTGATTTACGTGTGTGCCACTCCTCTCCCCCGATTTGTTATAGTTTGGAGAGGAAATGGCATTATTGCCAATCCGGACTTTCAGCTGGTAGAGGGTGAGCTGTCTTTCCGCTTCACCCTGCGCCAGAATTTGGCGGCAGCTATTTTACCAGCCAGAACGCGTTGTGACTTAAGGTGGCCGACTAAGTCCCAAAGTTTCCTTCACCACTCCCCGCCACCAGCTGCTCTCCTCTCCCCACCGCCAGGAAGCCCTGCTCACTGCTCCTCCCCCGATGCCACTACTTAGACCTCCGATCAGGGCGACCAGGGAGAGGCATAGCAGCTCACACGCGACCTGCATGCGCGCTGCTCTGCCTTTCTCCGCCTCTCTGGTCATCCTGAGCAGAGGTCTGAGTAGCGCAGGCAGCCTCCAGCAAAAGCCCCCCCCCCCCGCCCAGCAAAGCACCTCCAGCCTAAAAGGCACCCAGCAAAGCCCACTTCCAGCCATGCAAAGCCACCCCCCACCACCACCATGCAAAATGCACAGCAAAGCATTTCCAGCCATGCAAACACACAGCAGAGCCCCCCAGCAAAGCACCCACAGCCACGCAAAACACCCAGCAAAGACCCCCCAGCCATGCAAAGCCCCCACAGACCATGCAAAGCCCCCAGCCATGCAAAGCGCCCAGCAAAGCACCCCCAGCAATGCATCCCCCCCTCATCGGTGACTAATCACCACTGTAATTTGATCTCTCCCCTGTGTCACCTGACTGCCACAGCAGAGCAGCTAATTTAACCTCCCTGGCGGTATGCAGTTTCAGTGGCTGCGTCCGCAGGAGGGATTTTTTTTAATCAAAAGTGTTTTTTATTTGTTAGCTAGCACTAGGCTAGCTAACTATGTGCCCCAAGTCCCTCGACACCTCTCTGACCCCCCCCCCCCCCCAATTGCTGCCGGCTATATTTACCCATCTGCGATCCCGCAACAGCCGCAGCTTCACCAATTAGCTTCACTCGTCACTATGGCAATGATCGGACATGACGTCATGCACAGTTCCGATCCTCCCCATAGCAAAGCCGGGTGCTGATTTGGAGGCTGCATCATCACAGGATCCCTGGGGGGTACAAATTACTGCGGCAATCGGAGGGGACTGGAGGGACTTGGCACACATAATTAGCGAGCCTAGTGCTTGCTTAACAATAAGCAAAAGATTTTATTTTAAAAAATCCTCCTGGGGCGATGTGATCCTCTGCGACAGCTAGCCCGAACGTGGCGTAGGTGGGGCTTACCGCCAGGGAGGTTAAAAGCACAGGATGTTAACAATATGTCTGCTCCCAAGAAAGCAGGATGTAGACACACTGCAGATTTGTATCAGCTGTAACAAAGAAATGCTTTTTTAAAAAAGAATATTATTTATTTATTATTATTTATTTATTGTACTTATAAAGCACCAACATATTACGCAGCGCTGGACATTAGTTTAGGTTACAGACAATATTTAGGGGTGACATACATCAAAATGACAATACATGAATACAAGAAAGACCAGATCACACAGCACAGTATGAGTTCAAGGTAATGCTTAGTCACTGGAGGAGAGCATGGAGATTAGGCAAGTTAGGTTCACTCAGATGCATAGCATGGGTTCACAGTAATAGAAGTGCATGATCAGGTAGGACACAAAAGGAGGAGGACCCTGCCCAAAGGCTTACAATCTAGAGGGAGAGGTAAGGACACGAAAGGTAGGGGACCAGAGTTCAGCTGTGGGTTTGGAGCACTTGTGAGGGGTAGTAGGCCAGAGTGAAAAGGTGAGTTTTGAGGGCTTTCTTGAAGATGTTGAAGGAGGGGGCTGCCCTAATGGGTGGAGGTAGGGAGTTCCATAGTGTTGGAGCAGCTCTTGAGAAGTCCTGGAGGCGTGCATGGGACTGGGTGATGCGGGGGGGCGGTTAGGCGAAGTTCATTGGAAGAGCAGAGTGAGCGGCTAGGTGCGTACCTCTGAGTAAGATTGGAAATGTAGATTGGACAGGTTTTGTGGACAGATTTGTAGGTCAGACACAGTATCTTGAATCTGATTCTGGACTGGATAGGAAGCCAGTGGAGGGATTCAAGGAGGGGATCCATCGTGGTGGAGAGATGGGAGCAGTGGATAATTCTGGCTGCTGCATTCATGATGGACTGCAGTGGGGCTGTTCGGGTCATAGGGAGACCAGACAGCAGGGCATTGCAGTAGTCAAGGCGGGAACTTATAAGGGCATGGATGAGGAGTTTCGTGGTGGCAGAGGTCAGGAAAGGGCGAATCTTACAGATGTTACGAAGGTGGAAGTGCAGGACTTTGTGAGGTTTTGGATGTGGGGAGTGAAGGAGAGTGCAGAATCCAAGGTGACACCCAGACAGCGGGCTTGAGAGGTTGGGCGAATGGTAGTGTGGTTAACAGTGACATGCACATCTGGGAGGTTTATGGATGGCCGGGGTGGAAAGATCATAAATTCCGTTTTGTCTAGATTTAGTTTCAGGAACCTAGCGGACATCCAGGAGGAGATGGCTGATAGGCAGGAGGATGCCTTATCCATGGTAGTGGTGGATATGTCAGGGGTGTAGAGGTAGATCTGGGTATCATCTGCATACAGATGATAGTTAAAACCCATGGAGGAAATAACCTTGCCAATGGAGGATGTGTATAGGGTGAACAGTAGGGGGCCAAGGACCGAACCTTGGGGGACTCTCACCGAGAGGTGGTTGGGGGTGGACAAGGACTCATTGAAAGCGGTTGGAGAGGTAGGATGAAAGCCAGGACAGGGCGAGATGGTGAATGCCCATGGACTGGAGGGACTGAAGGAGTAGGGGATGATCTACTGTGTCAAAAGCTGCTGAAAGGTCAAGGAGGAGGAGAATGGAGCATTTACCTTCAGCTTTAGCTAAGGCAAAGTCATTGACCATTTTGGTGAGAGCACTTTCGGTTGAGTGGGCAGGCCGAAATCCAGATTGCAGTGGGTCTAGCAGTGAGTTGGCATTGAGGTACTGGGTCAGGCATTTGTGAACCAGACGCTCAAGGAGTTTTGAGGCAAAGGGGAGGAGGGAGATAGGACGGTAGTTGGAGGGTAGCGAGGGGTCGAGGGAGGGTTTCTTGAGCAGGGGTAGTATTATGCTGTTGTGTATCTTTCAGTGCAGAGAGGAAGTTCCGAGTGCCATTCATAGTGCTGGATAGGACCCGGGATGTTCTGGGATTTGTGCGTTTTGGACTTTGGCCGACTGACTTTGGCCATTTTGCAAACTGGCCACCCAATGTCAGAAATTCCCAGCATTTTGGACTTTGGCCGACGTCAAATCGGCCGCAAATGTCCGGCCAATTCCCACTTTGGCCGATTTCTGGTTTTGGCCATAACATATATATATAATTGAATATGCTAATTTTCATGGTCTGTGAATCAAGTTGAGTTATTCCAGTGTTTCCTGCCACTGTCCCCTGTATGTAGCATGCCTTGTCTAATGGTTATACAGTGCTGCCCATAATTATTCATACCCCTGGCAAATGTTGACTTAACCACAGTGCTAAACCCCCCTAGGCCAGGCCATTTTTTACTAAAAGGGCCACTGCAGCTTTAAGGGCTCGCTGCAGGGCCATACAACACAGCCCACAAGTGATTCCCCCTCTTTTCTCCCCACCAACAGAGATTTCTGTTGGTGGGGTCTGATCGCCCCCCAGATGTTTATTTATTTTTTGACAAATATTTATTTATTTATTTTTTTATAAAAAAAGAGTATTTTTATTTAATTTTCCCCACCCCCCCTCTCCCGGCCAGCCTATCACAGCGATCGGCTGTGATAGGTTTCAGCCTATCACTGCCGATCGCCCCTATGTCACACGGCTGTCCCCAGTACAGCACTGCTGCAGATCGCAGCGCTGTACAAGGTTTATAGACAGTCTCCCACTTGGATCGCCGCAGATCACCACTGGGAGACTGAAGACGGGGCGGAGCTTCGCCTTCCAAGTGGAGATGCGTGGACATCAGCGAGTGCGATCTTCTGCAGTAGCCGGCCCCAGGACTTGATGACAATTGGCGTTAGGCAGTCCTGGGGCTGGTGTGACGCGGTCATTAGGTAGTTAGAGGGGCAGTATGGCGAAAAAAAATTCTGTCAGATTTCTACTACCTACTGTAAGCGACAGCAACATAGGAGAAAAGTAATTTATGGCTCATTTTTACTCTGGAAAAAACATACTTCTTATTTGTATATGTTTGCACGTATTTAAAATTTTAATTTTTTTGCCATAATGTCCCTTTAGAGTTACTTTTATTCAACCAGCAAATAGTTTTTGATGGGAAATTATATACCGTATTTTCCGCCGTATAAGATGCACTTTTTCTCCCCAAAAAATGGGGAGAGAAAGTCCCTGCGTCTTATACGGCAAAGGCAGGGAATCCCCGACTTACGGACGCCCGCCGATACAAACCGCTGACCCGACGCCATCAGGGATTCCCTGCCTTGCCTGTGTCCCGCTGTGAGTCCCCCCCCCCCCCCGCTTGTCTCCACCCACTACTGTGTCGCCGGGTCCCCCCCCTGTGTCGCCGGGTCGCCCCCTGTGAGAAGCGGCAGCGGCAGAAGCTTACCTCCTCCATCTTGCCCGCGGCGACTTAACCACTTCCCGACCGCCTAACGCACAGAGGCGGCCGGGAAGTGGACCCTGCAAGGACCGCCGTATAGACAGGAGGCGGCGGTTCTTGTAAGGGCATGGGCGGAGCGATCGCATCATCCGTGACGCGATCCTCCGCCGGCGCCTCTCTCCGCTCACCCGCCGCAACATCCCGCCGGCCATACGGAAGCGCCGGCGGGATGTTAACCCCGCGATCGCCGCATACAAAGTGTATAATACACTTTGTAATGTTTACAAAGTGTATTATACAGGCTGCCTCCTGCCCTGGTGGTCCCAATGTCCGAGGGACCACCAGGGCAGGCTGCAGCCACCCTATGTCGCACCCAAGCACACTGATTTCTCCCCCCCCTGCCCTAGATCGCCCACAGCACCCCTCAGACCCCCCCTGCCCACCCCCCAGGTCCCTGTTTGCACCCAATCACCCCCCTAATCACCCATCAATCACTCCCTGTCACTATCTGTAAACGCTATTTTTTTTATCCCCCCCCCTGCCCCCTGCCCCCTGCCCCCTCCTGATCACCCCCACCCCTCAGATTCTCCCCAGACCCCCCCCAGACCCCCCCTCCTCCCTGTGTACTGTATGCATCTATCCCCCTAATCACCTGTCAATCACCTGTCAATCACCTGTCAATCACCCATCAATCACCCATCAATCACCCCCTATCACTGCCACCCATCAATCAGCCCCTAACCTGCCCCTTGCGGGCAATCTGATCACCCACCCACACCAATAGATCGCCCGCAGATCCGACGTCAGATCACCTCCCAAGTGCAGTGTTTACATCTGTTATCTACCCTAAACACCCACTAATTACCAATCAATCACCCATCAATCACCCCCTATCCCCACCTGTCACTGTTACCCATCAGATCAGACCCTAATCTGCCCCTTGCGGGCGCCCAATCACCCGCCTACACGCTCAGATTGCCCTCAGACCCCCCTTATCAATTCGCCAGTGCAATATTTACATCTGTGCTTCCCTGTAATAACCCACTGATCACCTGTCAATCACCTGTCAATCACCCATCAATCACCACCTGTCACTGCCACCCATCAATCACCCCCTGGCACTGCCACCCATCAATCTGCCCCTTGTGGGCAATCTGATCACCCACCCACACCAATAGATCGCCCGCAGATCCGACGTCAGATCACCTCCCAAGTGCAGTGTTTACATCTGTTATCTACCCTAAACACCCACTAATTACCCATCAATCACCCCCTATCACCACCTGTCACTGTTACCCATCAGATCAGACCCTAATCTGCCCCTTGCGGGCACCCAATCACCCGCCTACACGTCTCAGATTGCCCTCAGACCCCCCTTATCAATTCGCCAGTGCATTAGTTACATCTGTTCTTCCCTGTAATAACCCACTGATCACCTGTCAATCACCTGTCAATCACCAATCAATCACCCCCTGTCACTGCCACCCATCAATCACCCCCTGGCACTGCCACCCATCAATCACCCCCTGTCACTGCCACTCATCAATCAGCCCCTAACCTGCCCCTTGCGGGCAATCTGATCACCCACCCACACCAATAGTTCACCCGCAGATCCGACATCAGATCACCTCCCAAGTGCAGTGTTTATATCTGTTCTCTACCCTAAACACCCACTAATTACCCATCAATCACCCCCTGTCACTGCTACCTATCAGATTAGACCGCTATCTGCCCCTAGGGCACTCAATCACCCGCCCACACCCTCAGAATGCCCTCAGGCCCCAGCCCTGATCACCTCGCCAGTGCATTGCTTGCATCTATTCTCCCCTCTAATCACACCTTGAGACACCCATCAATCACCTCCTGTCACCCCCTAGCACACCTACCCATCAGATCAGGCCCTAATTTGCCCCGTGTGGGCTCCTGATCACTCGGCCAAACCCTCAGATCCCCCTCAGACCCCCTTCCGATCACCTCCCCAGTGCATTGATTGCATCTATTTTCCCCTCTAACCACCCCCTGAGACACCCATCAATCACCTCCTGTCACCCCCCTAGCACTCCTATCCATCAGATCAGGCCCAATACAACCTGTCATCTAAAAGGCCACCCTGCATATGACCGGTTCCACAAAATTCGCCCCCTCATAGACCACCTGTCATCAAAATTTGCAGATGCTTATACCCCTGAACAGTCATTTTTAGACATTTGGTTTCCAGACTACTCACGGTTTTGGGCCCGTAAAATGCCAGGGCGGTATAGGAACCCCACAAACTGACCTCATTTTAGAAAAAAGACACCCCAATGTATTCTGTTAGGTGTATGACGAGTTCATAGAAGATTTTATTTTTTGTCAAAGTTAGCGGAAATTGATTTTTGTTTTTTTTTCACAAAGTGTCATTTTTCACTAACTTGTGACAAAAAATAAAATCTTCTATGAACTCATCATACACCTAATGGAATACCTTGGGGTGTCTTCTTTCTAAAATGGGGTCACTTGTGGGGTTCCTATACTGCCCTGGCATTTTAGGGGCCCTAAACCGTGAGGAGTAGTCTAGAAAACAAATGCCTCAAAATGACCTGTGATTAGGATGTTGGGCCCCTTAGCGCACCTAGGCTGCAAAAAAGTGTCACACGTGGTATCGCCGTACTCAGGAGAAGTAGTATAATGTGTTTTGAGGTGTATTTTTACACATACCCATGCTGGGTGGGAGAAATCTCTCTGTAAATGGACAATTGTGTGCAAAAAAAATCAAACAATTGTCATTTACAGAGATATTTCTACCACCCAGCATGGGTATGTGTAAAAATACACCACAAAACACATTATACTACTTCTCCTGAGTACGGCGGTACCACATATGTGGCACTTTTTTACACCCTAAGTACGCTAAGGGGCCCAAAGTCCAATGAGTACCTTTAGGATTTCACAGGTCATTTTGCGACATTTGGTTTCAAGACTACTCCTCACGGTTTAGGGCCCCTAAAATGCCAGGACAGTATTGGAACCCCACAAATGACTCCATTTTAGAAAGAAGACACCCCCAGGTATTCTGTTAGTAGTACGGCGAGTTCATAGAAGATTTTATTTTTTGTCACAAGTTAGCGGAAATTGATTTTTATTGTTTTTTTCCACAAAGTGTCATTTTCCGCTAACTTGTGACAAAAAATAAAATCTTCTATGAACTCATCGTACTACTAACGGAATACCTTGGGGTGTCTTCTTTCTAAAATGGGGTCATTTGTGGGGTTCCTATACTGTCCTGGCATTTTAGGGGCCCTAAACCGTGAGGAGTAGTCTTGAAACGAAATTTCTCAAAATGACCTGTGAAATCCTAAAGGTACTCATTGGACTTTGGGGCCCTTAGCGCAGTTAGGGTGCAAAAAAGTGCCACACATGTGGTATCGCCGTACTCAGGAGAAGTAGTATAATGTGTTTTGGGGTGTATTTTTACACATACCCATGCTGAGTGGGAGAAATATCTCTGTAAATGGACAATTGTGTGTAAAAAAAATTAAAAAATTGTCATTTACAGAGATATTTCTCCCACCCAGCATTAGTATGTGTAAAAATACACCCCAAAACACATTATACTACTTCTCCTGAGTACGGCAATACCACATGTGTGGCACTTTTTTGCAGCCTAACTGCGCTAAGGGGACCAAAGTCCAATGAGCACCTTTAGGCTTTACAGGGGTACTTACAAATTAGCACCCCCCAAAATGCGAGGACAGTAAACACACCCCACAAATGACCCCATTTTGGAAAGTAGACACTTCAAGGTATTCAGAGAGGGGCATGGTGAGTCCGTGGCAGATTTCATTTTTTTTTTTGTCGCAAGTTAGAAGAAATGGAAACTTTTTTTTTTTTTTTGTCACAAAGTGTCATTTTCCGCTTACTTGTGACAAAAATTAATATCTTCTATGAACTCACTATGCCTCTCAGTGAATACTTTGGGATGTCTTCTTTCCAAAATGGGGTCATTTGGGGGGTATTTATACTATCCTGGAATTCTAGCCCCTCATGAAACATGTCAGGTGGTCAGAAAATTCATAGATGCTTGAAAATGGGAAAATTCACTTTTTGCACCATAGTTTGTAAACGCTATAACTTTTACCCAAACCAATAAATATACACTGAATGGGTTTTTTTTTTATCAAAAACATGTTTGTCCACATTTTTTGTGCTGCATGTATACAGAAATTTTACTTTATTTGAAAAATGTCAGCACAGAAAGTTAAAAAAATCATTTTTTTGCCAAAATTCATGTCTTTTTTGATGAATATAATAAAAAGTAAAAATCGCAGGAGCCATCAAATAGCACCAAAAGAAAGCTTTATTAGTGACAAGAAAAGGAGCCAAAATTCATTTAGGTGGTATGTTGTATGAGCGAGCAATAAACCGTGAAATCTGCAGTGGTCTGAATGGAAAAAAAGTGGCCGGTCCTTAAGGGCGGTAAAGCCCTAGGTCCTCAGGTGGTTAAGGGCATCCGGCTTCTGCGGGCGGCTTCCTCTAGTGCCGGCTTCTAATGATGCGTAATTGATGATGTGTCATTACAAGCTGGCACTAGAGGAAGCTGCACACGGAAGCCGGATGTCTTCAATCGCCGTGGGCAAGATGGAGGAGGTAAGCTTCTGCCGCTTCTCACAGGGGGAACCTGGCAAAAGGGGGGGGGGGAAGAGACAAGCAGGGGGGGACTCACAGCGGGACACAGAGTGTAGAGGACACTTGGGGGGACAGGAGGACACTTGGGAGGACACTTGGTGGGACAGGAGGACTCTTGGGAGGACACTTGGGGGGACACTGGGGGGGACAAGAGGACACTAAGGGGGACACTTGGGGGGGACAGAAGGACACTTGGGGGGACAGGAGGACCCTTGAGGTGGAAGGACACTTGGGGGGGACAGGAGGACACTTGGGGAGAGGAGGACACTTGGGGGGTACAGCACTGACACATGGGGGTGCAGCACTGACACACCTGAGGGAGACATGGGGACACAGGAGGGCACCATTTGGGGGAGGTCATGCACAAGACGCTCCTGAAATATGGACGCACCAGGTTTAGTTTATATTTTTTTCCCCTGGTTTTTGCCCTCTAAACCTAGGTGCGTCTTATATTCTGGAGCGTCTTATACGGCGCGAAATACGGGTAGGTGTCTGCCAAAACATAATGAGACGATGTACGAGAGGCATTATTGTGGAAAAAAAATTCTTAGCTTTTATTTACATTTGAGCAAAAAGTGTCCAGTCCAAAATTATTCATACCCATCACAAACTGTGACAGTCTGTGAGGAAATCTAAAGTTCTATACCATTTCAAATTGTCCACGTTGTTCTAAAGCATCCTAAGTACCCTGATTAATTGGAAACAGCTTGTTTTAATCAAATTAACATGTGAAAAACAGCATCTCTATGCAGTTGGTTTGTGGACAGTCATGGCTAAGACAAAGGGGCTCAGTGAGGACCTGTGGCTGCGCATATTGGCTGCTCACAAGTCAGGAAAGGGCTACAAGGCCATTTCTAAATGTTTTCAAGTTCCAGTGGCTACAGTACAAAGTTTTATTAAAAAATACAAGATGTTCTGTTTCACTGTGTAAAATCTCAGAGGACGTGGTCAGAAGCCAAAAGTGACACCTATGCTGACCAGGAGGATAGTGAGAGAGGTGAAAAAGAATCCAAGGATCACCAGGGTTGCTCATCACTTTTCGCAAATTTGAATTTACCCATGATCACGGGTTGTTTTTCATGAATCCAGACTCGAATTCGAGATTAATAAGATTAATACCGATCCCGAATTCGAATGTAGCCGGATAGTGACGCTTGCATTCGGCCGTGATCACGAATCCGGATTGTGGTATCCAGGGGATGATGTCATCAGGCTAATCAGAAGGCCCCCAGCTGAGGCCCTAGCAACCAATCAGAGGAGGGGAGCCTGGCCCCCCATCTTAAGTAGCACGTCCTTGTTTGTGACTCTGCGGTATTGAGAGCATCTCCAGTGCTGCTGTTGGTCAGAGCAAGTGCTTTCCTATTGTTAAACCCAGCGCTTTACATTGTATTCACCTCCTGAACACATATATTATATTGATTTATAGATAGATAGTGATTTGATTGTTATAGTTCAGTCAGCTAGTGTAGTGTATATATTGTATACTGTGCTAGGCTAGTGTTAGGTCTGTGTGCAGGCTAGGGCCTGCTAGCCTAGGTAGCCTTAGAGATTATAGTTAGTTGTTGTGTACTACTAGTTTACTTAATTTGTACTGTACTAGTCTGTGAGTTTATTTAGTGACACAGCTGCAGTAGTGTGTTAGTTACTTTACAGGCTAGCATCTGTTGTAATCTGTGACTGCATCTGCCTGACCCAATTGATTGCATCCGTGTGTGACAGACTTTTATTGACACTGTCTGCCACACTAGTTATCGACTACTGTCTGTAGACTTGGGGAGTATAATTAGTAATAGTTGTGTTACCTACAAACTAGTTTACTTAATTTGTACTGCTAGTCTGTGAGTTTATTTAGCGCTGCAGCTGCAGTAGTGTGTTAGTTACTTTACAGGCCAGCATCTGTTGCGATCTGTGACGGCATCTGCCTGACCCTATTGATTGCGTCCATGTGTGCCAGACTTTTATTGTCATTTGTCACTGTCTGCCACTCTAGTTATCGACTACTGCCTGTAGACTTGGGGATTATAGTTAGTAGTAGTTGTGTTACCAACGTACTAGTTTACTTAATTTGTACTGCTAGCCTGTCAGTTTATATAGTGCCGCAGCTTCACTACTGTGTAATAGTTACTTTACAGGCCAAATTCCAGAATCAGTCCCACCAAGACTGAACCAATTGGAACCAAAACCTCCAAAACCATGCCCATCAGTACTAGAAGCCCCAGTGTGATACCCATCAGAACTGTGATTTTCAGGAAAAAGCCCCCAAAACTCTCCGAGTGATACACACCACCTTCCAGGGACTGACCAAAAATGCCAAACCTTTTAGGCTGCTTTCACATAAAGACGTTACAGGCGCACGTTAGTGCAGCCTGTAATGCAGCCCACCGCACAGCAGTGAAGAATCAATGGGCTGTTCACAGTGCCTGCGTTGTGTTACATTGTAACGCAGCACGTTTAAAGAAAGTGCTGCACGCTATACGTTATACGCGGCAAAGCCGCATTAGACTGTTTGCACATGTGCAGTAATGTTGGAGGAGGAGGTCTCACCTCCTCCTCCGCGGCCAGCCACATGGCTAAGTGATATTCACTGCACTGAGTGACGTGCAGTGTTTACTTCCTGGAGCGGCCGCTCTGTGCGGCGATTGGCTGGCTGGACCATGTGATGCGGATCACGTGGTCTCCACATCTCACAGCACAAAAAAGGCGCACCAAGAGCTGCATAACACAGCACTAGGTAGCGTCCGCCTCCAACACCACCAGGTGTTGCGTTAGGGGCACGTTTTGCGACCTATAATGTCCCCTAAAACACAACGTCTTGGTGGGAAAGAGGCCTTAATGCAATGCCCACCGGAACTGTCCTTTCCAACACAGTACCCACTGTCGAACCAGTCCAAGGCACCAGGACAAGTTTCCTCAGAAATCTCCCAGAACACTTTGAAGCTCCACAGAGATCCCAAGAGGTTAGAATGCCCTTTAGGCTCACATGGAGAACTATCAAGAACCCCTATGAAACCTAGGGCAATTCCAGAGTCAGGGTTAAGGACAAACATCAAGATCAGGGCTTTCAGGGACCAGAACCATCTCTGGGCATGCAGGCAGACTGTCAATATCAGAACATGTCACCACTAAGGAAGCATCTGGGTACGCTGACACACAAGACACACTTGGGCATTCTGGCACAGAGAGCACATCTGGGCACACTGGTACGAGAGAAACTTCTGGGCATGTCAAGGAACTGTGGACCTCAGAGTCAGTCACGATAAGACCAAAACCAGGACTGGGCAGAAAATCATCATGACTGGACTTTACAGTTACTGGACTCTCACTAAAGAATCAGACTTAAGTGTCACTGATTTCACCGAGGTTATTAACAAGTCATGTTCAGGGGCATTAACAGGACAGGACAAATCTTCTGATGTATGCACTGAACTAGATAGGGTCTCCACAATTCCTCTGGACTAGACAGAACTCATCATCTACTACACTGGATTGGAGCTCCAAAAGAGCTGCAAAACAAGTCAGTATTGCAGCAACCCCCACTGAACTGGGCAAGACTGAGGAACTCACTGGACAGGAAGGAGACCCCGGAACCTCTGCCATACTGCACAGAGAACCACAACTTTCCAAGATACAAGGCAGGATTTCAGGAACACTCACTAAACAGGACTGAAATTTTGAGACTTTTATTATTTTTACCAGAGAGTCAGAATTATCCATGTTACAGGGCAAGACTTCTGAAACATTCAGAGGACAGAGCTGGAGTTCCCTGGCTGCTACAACATCAGACATAGATTCAACAACATTAGCTAAATCAATCTGTGTACAGGGTAAGGTATCTAAAACACTTGCTGACGAATACAATGCCTCAATGGCTTCTGATTTACTGGACAGAGATTCATCAAATTTTACTAGAGTGGACTGTAATTCTAAGACAGCTGCTAAACAGGTGAATATTACTGCAACACCAACTGAAGTAAGCAGAGCCTCTGAGTCCTCTGCTAGAGATCTTAAAGCATCCAAAATACTGGTGAAGCATAAGACTCTGCGACCTCAGCTTCACTGGACAGGATCACTGAACAGTCCATGTTGCAGGGCAGAACCATGGAAGCACCTGCTGGACATCATAATGATTCTGTGACCTGTGCTTCATTGGACAGAATCACTGAACAGTCCATGTTGCAGGGCAAAACCGTGGAAGCACCTGCTGGACAGCATAATGATTCTGTGACCTGAGCTTCATTGGACAGAACTACTGAGTAATTCATGGGACAGGGCGAATTTACTGGAACATTTTCTGGATAAGGCAATGATTCTGTGATTTCAGGTTCACATAACAGAGGCTCTGAACCATTCGCGGAACTAGAGCAAAGTGTGAAAATAGAAGTATCAGAACACAGAGTTTGCGAATCTGAACCACAGTTCTTCAACTGTGAAGTTGGAAAATTCAGATGCTGGGGTTCTAAGGTTACTAAACATGATTGCTAAGACTGAGGAACTGATGTAGTGCATCTATTGGTGTCTGTTGGATCATATGGTTTGCAGGATGCAGAAAACAAATCAGTAGGAATTTGTTTGTATTTTTTCGCAAAACGTTTTGCGATCAATTTAACAAAATCCAGGGGGTCATCAAAAAACCTCCTTGTTTTCATCAGCAACTTCCTCAGCCCAGGTTCTCATCTTGCTATCAAGCAGGTATAATAATAAACCTGGACTGCTGAAATGTTGTAGCTGATCTGAAGAAAGAACATGAATTCAAAATTTTGCAATTCTGCAAGAAATTAAAAAAAGGCTTCTTGCCACCATTGTAACGGGTTAGAGAAGCATGGCGTGCACCTGGAGCAAGGCTAGCAGGTGATGTTGTTGCTAGGGGTAGAATTGACATTGGTTACTGAGTGTTGCTCACACTGACTCCCAGAGCGATCATTCAAGATCTCATTCCATGCATCAATTAACGGAATCACAAAGTCATGCACACACAGATTCATTTCAATCAAAGAAAAAGCAGACTTTTATGTTACTCCTAGCAGTGTAAAATTCAGTGCAGTGTAAAAATATTTTCAATTGTTCTCCAATTCATAAATCAAAGCTTCAATTTCCCATTTTTCAAACGGAGGATCCCATTCATTCTTGTCAGGAACTAAACAATTATTCTGGGCATAATTTCCAGTTGGACCACTCTGCAGGAAGCTAGCTGGAGTGGACTTGGCTTGGTTTACTCCTGACAGAGAATCAACTCGATTAACTGGATCATTACTAGGGTATTTCCAATTCTTAAAGGGATACTGTAGGGGGGTCGGGGGAAAATGAGCTGAACTTACCCGGGGCTTCTAATGGTCCCCCGCAGACATCCTGTGTTGGCGCAGCCACTCACCGATGCTCCGGCCCCGCCTTCAGTTCACTTCTGGAATTTCTGACTTTAAAGACAGAAAACCACTGCTCCTGCACGCCCGTGTCCTCGCTCCCGCTGATGTCACCAGGAGTGTACTGCGCAGAGACAGACCATACTGGGCCTGCGCTGTGCGCTCTTGAGGACATCAGCGGGATCGAGGACACGGCAACGCAGGCGCAGTGGTTTTCAGACTTTAAAGTCTGAAATTCCAGAAGTGAACCGGAGGCGGGGCCGGAGCATCGGTGAGTGGCTGCGCCAACACAGGATGTCTGCGGGGGACCGTTAGAAGCCCCGGGTAATTTCAACTCATTTTCCCCTGACCCCCCTACAGTATCCCTTTAAGAATGCCCAGAACTTGTAACAAGTGTTGAACTGCAGAACATGCAAATTTTCCTTGCTGCACAAACAATTTGATTTGCTCAATACTCTGTAATATTTCATCATAAGAATATTTAGACAATTCTTTTAAACAAAAATCTTTATTCTTTATCCCTGGCTAGCAAGGAAAGTTCATTGATAGCTTCATAGGTCCATTTGACTCCCATGAATGACAATTTTGCTAATGACAGAGTCTGACTATGGGTCTGATGCGCAGTTGCAATAGACAAAGACTCTACTGGTTGTGAACATTTTCTGGAACGTTTGCGTTTAGTTTTATGCAAGACTTTAGACTTTGCTGCATACATATTGCTTTTAAATGCTGCTGAAGAGACATTTGATTGACTAGCAATCAGGAGTTCATTAAAAGGATATGATAATGGAGATATTCTTAACCAGTTATGGCACCAATTCTGGCATCAATTTGCTTGCTGTTTCACAGTCAAGCTTTTCAAATCTTTCAAAAGACAGGGAACCATAACACATGGTGTTAGAGGCCTCCTCCATGGGATTTTGCCTTTGGCCCATCATAATGTAATGCTTGGGGGGTATACCTTGACCACCCAGAGCAACAAGGCTGGTAGCTGAATAATGGAAGAGGCTAAACAGGCTGCCCAGAGCAACTGCAGCTCTGGGCTTCTGATATTGCTACAAATAAAACACAATGGCAGCGCAGTGCGATGTTGCGCTGCCTTAGTTTGCACTGTGCTGCCCTAGCGATAGCAAGCATTCAGACAGGTACAAGACAGGACTATAGATTGGAGCGTAACTAGTAGCAACCGCAGCTCACAGTCACATCCACAGAAGAAGAGAAAGCAGGCTAACAACAGTCACTAGCAAGCATCCACCGAGGCAAGACTACAGGATAGAACGTAATTAACAGCAACTGCAGCCTATAGTTACGTTTCCAGAAACTAGAGTAGCAGGAATACTACCAGTCACCAACGTGGTAATGGCAGAATCCAAGCTATCTGGATAATGGCCTTAACTGACCAACCACGGAAGCAGCGAACGTCCATCAAACATGGAACTTGCTAATACACAATAATAACACAATAATAACAAAAATAACAAACGGCTCAACTAACAGAGATATATATATATATATATATATATATATATATATATATATATATATATATTAGCAAGTCTGCATATATATTTAACAAAAACCTAACTAGGTGCCCAGCAGACCAGCATACTGACCTCTATAACGGGCCGGGTCTAAAATGGGAGGCAGACTTTTAAACCGGCTTCAGCCAATGGATGCAAGTATGCAAATTTCCTCACAGCTGAATGGTAAACATTCAATCCTGAGCTGGCTTGAATACCATTTGCTAGCTGGCTGTGAATGCAAAGGACTCCCATAAGAAATACACGCAGTATTATGTAACAACATGCATGCAGGAAATCCATGGCTATCTTGACGCAGCTCAGCTGCAACAAGCAATTGGTGGAATGATGACAGCATCCTGAGCTGCCCAGAACTGCAGATTCGATTGCAAATGACAATGAGACTTATTGTGAATGCACAACCGAATGCAAGCAGATAAGCCAGAACTGTCAGTTTGCAGCTCCACTGCAATGGACAGAACACGCTACAGGAGGGATCCTGACAATCCCATAAGAACTTCATACTAGCATTTGTCCAATTTTATGCAATATGCATCTGAATAGTCATTCTTTTTTTACTTTTGTACTTTTTCCATCCTTACTTTCCCCCCCTTTTCTTCCAATACCCACATTAGTTGTTCCATGTCCTTTTTTGGGTTTTTAGGTTTCTATCATTGGTAATGACACTGGGATTCCCTCTTACTATACTAAAATAAGGTACTATAGCTATGTATATTCTTTACCTTTTATCCACTCTTCAAGTGCTTTTTGGTATACTAGTAACTGTCCATTTTGGATCCTTTTGCACTATCTTACTGCTCAATCACTCTGGATCATCTTTCTGTACCATATTGCAAAATATACGATCCTTTTGTCTTTATATACTAAGCCGTATGGCTATTTCTCTTCTATTTGAGTAATTACGACTCCTCTATGCCCCACTATGCAATCCCCATTGGCCAATTCCCCATGATGTATGACTGCCCATACTTTTAAAGGCAACGTGGTTTAAGTGTATGTGTATATTTGACTTGATAAAAAGGAGGACTTACCTCCATGAAACTAGTTGTCTCCTTTTAAATAAACATTTTTTTACTTTTTTAAGCCCATTGCCCTACTTTATTAGCCACAACTACATCAGCGGCTTCCTTTACCCAGAACCACCGTGACGTCCATGCGCCGCTCGCTTACTCCATACAGTAGCATGCTGGCGTTTTGGTTTCCATGACGGCCAGTGGATGCTAATGACGTTCCTTCGTTGACACCGGCTGCATCACGTGATCTACAGCGGGATCTCGGAGAGCTCGGTCCCCGGCTGCCTAAGAGGGACGCAATCGCTTCCTGACTAGGCACTTGTTGTCAGCCATACTTTAAACAGGTGAGACCTGTCTTGGCATTATTTTCTTCCTTCCAGAAATACTATCTCAGAGCGCACCTTTCTTCTTTCTTCTTGTTATTGAGGTAAGCCACCTCTCCCTTTATTATTTTAGCTGTTTAACACAGTTTTATCTATCAATTGGTGCCTCTTCCCCCTTTTGTGCTTTAACCCCTCCTTTGCAGTTGTGTACTCTGCTACGGATAGGTCCTTTGTTATTTTGCCAAGAGTGCGACCGGATCCAGGTCCAGCAGGTCACCCAAGTGGATGCAGGTTTATAAATCTCTACCTGCCTTCAGTGGTTGGTTGCCCCCTGTGCAACCTTCCTTTGTGAGTACCACAACCCCTTTTTTACATTTGCCTTTAAAGGGAAGGTTCAGGGACAGTTGAAAAAAAAATAAAAATCCGAATCCACTTACCTGGGGCTTCCTCCAGCCCGTGGCAGGCAGGAGGTGCCCTCGGCGCCGCTCCGCAGGCTCCCGGTGGTCTCCGGTGGCCGACCCGACCTGGCCAGGCCGGCAGCCAGGTCGGGCCTCTTCTGCGCTCCATTGTGCGTTCCACGCCGGCGCGCTGACGTCATCGGACGTCCTCCGGGCTGTACTGCGCAGGCTCAGTAGTTCTGCCACGGGCTGGAGGAAGCCTCAGGTAAGTGGATTCGGATTTTTATTTTTTTTTCAACTGTCCCTGAACCTTCCCTTTAACTTGTGATGTTCTGCACCATTTGGGCCCCCACTGTTTCTGTGTTCCTTTTTAGGGTGTCAATAACCCTTTACCACAGTCACTGATTCAGTACTCTTCTCATAAGTTTTCTTTCTTACCTTTCTTTATTATTATTATTATTATTATTATTATTACTATTATGTATTTATATAGAATAGCATTAGTATTTTCTGTCCTTAAGAGGGCTGATTCACTAAACTTCTTCAGTGCTTCTAATGTCAGTTTTATTTCATTTTTGGGGTAGGATTTAGTAGATTTCACTTTTTTCCTCGATGTGCTATCACTGAACACTCACGAAAAAAATAGCATTAAGTTAGTTTTCAATTATGAGGTTAAAAAGGATAAACTTAATGGTATTTTCCCCTCAACTTTTATGTACTTTCAAATACCATTTTAAACTCAGCAGCTGACTACATGATAATAATATATTAACTTTTTTCTTACGTTTTCTACCAGGAAATATTTGTTTCCACCTTATCTATAAATTAATACTTCAGCATCTAGCAAATAATATCACTAAAATATAGGTTAAAAATAAACTTATGTTGAGGTCTGTGAAAATGTCTCCTGTGAGAAAACATCTACTTTGAGAAAACTCAGGAGAAATGCTAATTGACTATTCAATTAACAAACTGAAATGCAAATTGATCACATTATTGAAAATAATCAATCTTTACTTTTAAATTAAAAAAATCACTATTGAACTGACCAAATTTATAAACACACAAAAACACAATCCCAGCATACAAATGCATATCAAGGTTAAGCTCTTATGGGAGCAACCTTATACATTGTGTGCACTGTTTATTACAGGCTGCACTTGAATTTGCAGCAATGACTAAAAGGAATTCTCTGTGTTGGTTGTTTGATTGATATTTGTAAAGACATTAGAGGAAAGCATGATCAGATCAGTAGACATAATTGAAGGGGAATTCCACTAATAGCATTTTGAAACTATGTTCTATAAATAGAAGCTATTTTATAGAGTCTCACTCTGCATAGATTACAATGCTTTTTTCCCCTGAAAGAATATAAAATGCTGCATTAAACTGATTTTTTTAACCATACACAGTATGCACCTCTTATGGATATCATTTTCCTCATGACTTATTCTGACTTCACATTGTCTCTCTGCCTTATTTCTGACATGGCATGAATAAAAAAGGTGGGTAAAGTGATGTCTGTTCTGGCTGCCCGGCATACACGGGGCAGATTACAATATCTGAGCTATTGCTGTGTTCGCAAAAAGTTAAGAGGTATGAAATGTTTGTGTCGAGACAAAAAACAAACAAAAAACAAAACAAAATACAAAATGTGCATACCACACATAGGGCCTGATATGCAATTTGCAAATGATTCGATTACACTTTACTGTCAGGTGAATGTTAAAGTGGACCCAAGCTCTTGCAAAGAACAGACTGAAAGCCGTTCATTCCACATAGAAATGCTGTAGAAATCAGCTGCATTGAGCTGTGGTTGTTTATTTAGATACAATTCAGTGTAATAAGTGTGTAATCAGTAGACATGATTCACAGCGCCTAAGGCTACATACACACATCAGACTATAGTCTTTGGAAAATGAAAGATCACAGATCAATCTTACCACCCTTCATGTAGTATGAGAGCCATACTCTACACAGTCTATTCTATGGAGCTGAACTCCCCATCAGAAAAAAATCTTTGCAAGATGCTGCACACAAACATGCTGCACACACTCAACAGATCTGTAGCTGCAAAAGATCTGTTCCTGTCAAAAATCCATTCCTGCAAAAAGCAATGATAGTCTATGAGATCTGCAGATCATCATACACACATGATTTAACTGACATTCATCTGCAGATCAGATCCACCAGGATGGATTTTCAGATCTGCAGATGATTGTCTGATCTGCAGATGAATGTCAGTTAAATCATGTGTGTATGATGATCTGCAGATCTCATAGACTATCATTGCTTTTTGCAGGAATGGATTTTTGGCAGAAACAGATCTTTTGCAGATACTGATCTTTTGTGTCTGTACAGCATCTGTGTGTGCAGCATCTTGCAATGATTTTTTTCTGATGTGGAGTTCAGCTCCATAGAAAAGACTGTGTAGAGTATGGCTCTCATACTACATGAAGGGTGGTAAGATTGGTCTGTGATCTTTCTGTTTCCAAAGACTATAGTCTGATGTGTGTATGCACCTTCGGTGTTAGCTGTACAGGAAAGAAAGATGCTTTAACACTTCCTTTGCTCCCTGACAGTTCATCCAGTAAATTTTCTGAGCTTTTTTTTGGATTTCTGTGCATCATAACAAATCATTTTTTTCCCTGATTATTTTCATACTATCCCTAATCTTTTAGAGGAAGTTCTGAGCTCAGATCCACTTGAACTCACCCAGCAGCGTGAGAGAGAACTTTTTTTTAATCTGATTAATTTAGTAGATTCCAATGTCGGGAGGTAAATGAGGGTCAGATGAGATCTTGGTAATAAGCTATACTGCTCATCCTAGAACTTTTTTTTTTTTTTGACGCAGAGTCGTGTTTTAATCCGTAAAGGGCATACCGGTAAATCACAGTACATTCCTACATTTGAGAAATAAAGGGCTGCTTTTAAATGTCCAGAGTGGTAATGTAAGGGTCATGCCCACTTCACACTGACAAACCAAATGCAGTGTTTACCGAGTTTGAGCGCTAACAGGTCTGTAAGGCCCTTAGGTGTGTGTGGTGCTGCATGTGTGCTCAACTGAATGGACCAGAGTTGCTAGAAGTTTTACCAAACAGGCTCAGTGTACAGCCTAATTTTTTAGTTTGTTTGTTTTTATAACCTATTTGTGAACTCCACCATGCTAACTAGTTAAGCGTCCATGCAGCCACGCGAGATTGAGTGTAACAGGTCTGTAAGGCCCTTAGATGTGCGGGTGCTGCATGCACCCTCAACTGAACGGAACTTTGTGAGCTCCACCATGCTAACTAGTTACGTGACCATGCAGCCACGTTAGATGGATGAATGTAACATAGACATGAGGGTGCTACATACACGCTCAACTGAACGGACCAGCGTTGCTAGAAGTTTTACCAAACAGACAGGGCTGTGTGTACACGTGGTAGTGTAATGGTAATGTCCGCTTCACAATGACAAACCAAACTCTGACAGACCAAACCCGCACTTTAACCTCTTGAGGACCATGGTGTTAAACCCCCCTAGTGACCAGGACATTTTTAGAGAAAATGGCCACTGCAGCTTTAAGGCCAAGCTGCAGGGCCACACGACACAGCACACTAGTGATTCCCCCCCCGCCTTTTCTCCTCACCAACAGAGCTCTCTGTTGACGATAAACCAAAGACAAGTCCCAGCAGCACCATGAAGCATAAGTGTGTGCTATATGACAATGTGCTCAAAGGAATTTATGACTATATATAGCACCACACAGTAGATATCAAAAATTATAACAATTTATTAGAATAATTCATCAAACAGCACTATACAGTATTAAAAACATCTAAAAAAGCAGAAGAACACCTCATCTCATTGGTATATATCCATAAACAGTTGCTCAATGAAAGCTATAATAGCAATAATATAAATCTCCTGTGCAGCGCAATGAGAGCTGCCACAGGGATTGAACCCGGGTTCAGAAAGCCACAAGCTAACCTATATGACGTGAATGAAACTTGAATAAATAATCAAACTACAGTGACAATATAAATACCTGTGGAAAAAGTGCGTTAGTGCAAACAATGAATGAAGATCAGCCCAAACCAATGGATGCTGAATAATAAGTGTTAGGATGCTGGGACTAGCCTAATAGAAATAGTGACGGACAAAAGCAAGAGGCTTACGTGACCCGATGGAGGATGAAACCACGGAGGTGTCCAGGAGTGGAGGAAGGCCCCCGGTAGACTTCTCTACCGGTATCGCGGCAGTCACGCCGCTTTATCAAGAGAGGGGGGATCCAGTGTATTTCCGGCTGGCGTGCCGGCTAGATATAGTGCCAAGGAGGTGGTCACGTGAGCGCCAGACGCGCATCACGTGATCCGCCTCAGTCCAATGCGGAAACAAGGAGAGCGAGGCGGAAGTAAACCACGCTGGAGCGCATGCAGTGTAAGTATATGGTGGGCAAGAGGGGACAATTGGCAACGCTCGTTCCTGCTTGCTATTAGCAGCCGGAACGGCGCAAAAGCGCTTATAAACAGTATTATTCAAGCATCCAAAAGTTTGGGTCCCAAAATGTTTATTAAAAAATAGCAATACAAGCCCAATATACCAATCTCTATCTAAACATAATACATGGGCACAGATGACAAATATACATGGGGGGAAAAAAATCACAGTGTCCCTACATTATAGATTGTTACAAGCACAGTACAGATTACAGGGAATTGATCCAATCCTCATAAGGGCAGAGTCCACACAGCACCAGAGACCATGAAGAGATAGTCCCACGTCACAATTCCAAGGGCAACCACGATGCAGCGTGGAAAAACGTAGAAAAAAACGTAGAAAAAAAACGATAGTCCATTCCAGAGTAGCAACAGCGGCAGTCCATTTTAAGAGGCAATTAGATAGACAACATAAAGTCCACCAAAAGTCCATCCAGTAATACAAAGAGGCAATTACATAACCAGTAGGATCCACTAGAGGTCCATCCAATATGAAAAAACAGTAGATTAGATACTACAGAATCTGTAATAGAGAGAATAAGTGTTAATTATGATTATAAGAATCCTGTAAAATCCATTTCCTCATTGAGGCCCTGGGGGATTTTGACCCAAGATAATAAATCCACCTAGCCTCCCTCTGCAAAAGCTTGGACACTAGGTCACCCCCTCTAATCGTGGATCTAATGTGTTCCAGCCCTATCACCTGCAGACCAGAATAAGAGCCAGAGTGGTTGTATAAAAAATGTGCGGCTACTGAGGTCAATGTTTTACCATCGTCTAGATCACGTTGTGCCAATCTAATCTTGGATAGATGTTGTTGTATCCGTACTTTTAGGGCGTTTTTGGTTTGCCCCACATAGATTTTAGGGCATGAACATCTCAATGCATAAATGACCCCCTTAGTTTTACAATTAATATACTGTCTCAGAGCAATTTCTCTTGTATTGGATGAATCCATAATGTGACCATGTCTATATATCAACGGACATATGTTACAATTGCCGCATGGATAGCTCCCACGTAAACAACCTGTCTGTGATCTTCCACCCACAGATCTAAGGTGGCTTGAACATAATCTGTCCTTCAATGTAGGGCTTCTTTTAGCTGTAATAGAAGGGTGTGGAGAGATACAGCACGAAATATCAGGATCAGATTGCAAGATAGGCCAGGCCCCTTGTAGAGCCTTATAGATCTCAGGCCAACCATTATTATATGTAGAACAAAGTCTCACCAAATTAGTGGAGGGTGGAGGTCTGCTGTTGATCAGTTCAGTCCTAGTTCTATGTAGTGCCGTATAAAACGCCTTCTTGACCACCTTTCTGGGATATCCGCGATCCAGGAATCTCTTTTGTAGTTCATTGGCCTGTCAAAGTCAGAATCATTAGAACACAGTCTGCGTAACCTGAGGAATTGACTCACGGGTATGTTATTTTTCAAGGATTTGTTATGGGAACTCTGATAATGTAACAAACTGTTCACTGCTGTGGGCTTACGGTACAGATCCGAGGATAAGGAGCCATCATCTTGTACTTTGATGGTAACGTCAAGAAATTCCACTTGATGTTGTGACATCTGTGCAGTAAAAAAAATATTCATATCATTCTGGTTAAGTTGTGAAATAAACTTCTCACACAATTCTTTAGGGCCATTCCAGATAATGAGCAGGTCGTCAATATATCTATGCCACCCCAATATATATGGGTGGTATTGGAGGAACTGGTCCCCAAAAACGATTTCTCTTTCCCAGAACCCCAAAAATAAATTAGCTATGGCCGGTGCACATTTGGCACCCATGGCCACGCCACATACCTGCTTATAAAATCTTCCATTAAAGATGAAATAATTATGGCCCAACACGAATTGTAACAACTGTAATAAAAAAGAATGTAGGTCAGATTGTGATTGATCCTCCATCTCCAGGAAATACTGGGTAGTGTGTAATGCCCACCGATGAGAGATATTAGTATACAAGGATTCGACGTCGCATGTGACCAATGTCGAACCAGGTGGAATCCGGATATCTTCAATAATCCTCAGAAGATCCAAACTGTCTCGTAGATAGGAATCAAGAGCCGTAACATGGCGTTGAAGAAAAAAGTCTAAAAAGGAACAAGCAAAAGAGGTGAGACTGGTAATGCCGGCAACAATGGGTCTACCAGGTGGATTGGTGACTGTCTTATGCACCTTGGGGAGCATGTAAAAAGTAGGTACCACTGGTGTTTTAGGTAAAAGATTTTCATACTCTCTAGTAGTGATGGGCGAACACCTGGATGTTCGGGTTCGGGAAAGTTCGCCGAACATGGCCGAGATGTTCGGCATGTTCGGGCCGAACCCCGAACTTCCCGAACATCCCGCTTTTGGGGGCCCTATGGGGTCGCAGGCATAAGGGGGGAGCATGCCCCGATCGCGGGGGGGGGGGGGGGGGTCGGAAATTCCCCCAACCCCCTCCGCTAGCGCTCCCCCCTCTGCCCGCTTCCCCATACAAAAGTTTAAGCAAAGTACCTGTAATAGTGGATGGCCTGGCAGTGGCACTGTGAAGTGAGGAGGAGGAGTCCGGAGAGTGACGCGTTGAGGGAGGCCGGGCAGCGGGCGTGAGGTCAGAGAAAGGGCGGAAGTACCACAAGGGTACTACCGCTGAACCGCCCGCTGCCCGGCCTCCCTCAACGCGTCACTATTATATTGGACCGATTCCTTTGAACATTCATCTGGGCAATAGACTTCCACATTACCTCAAAAAATATTTTAATGGGAGGATAATTACTAAAACTTGGCATAAATTTAGAAGGATTCCTAAACAATCTGGATCGTGCACTCACCACATGCCGGCTCTCCTGATTTTCACTTAATAAGTCCATCAAGTCATTGAGGGCCTGTCTATCCATTTCACTAAGACCCAATTCCATAGGTGTAGAGGAAGAAAAATGTTTCTTAAATGAAAGTTTCCTGCAAAACAGATAAATGTCTTTGACCAATTCAAATTTATCAAGCGTTTTTGTTGGTGAGAATGAAAGACCTCTCTCCAATACTGCAATTTCAGTGTCACATAGTTCATAATTGGAAAGATTAATTACATTTAATCTGTTTCCGTGTGATGGCCCCTCAGCCGTTTGCGTCTCTGCCGTATGGGCTGTCCAGTAGATTTCTGAGTCTTTCTATATTTACGCCCGCCCCTTCTAGTTCTCCTTCGTTGTCGCTGGATAAAAAATCGCTCTGAGAGTCAGAGTTGTCAACAATACTATTATCTGCACCAACTCCAGAACCACTAGGCTGGTTAGGTCTTGGTTTATTGGGGGGATGTTTAGGGGCAGGTTTCTGCCCTTGTGGTCTACCTCGAGGTCTACCTCTGCCTCGTCCGCCATTGCCCCTATGGGTCCACCTATAAGCAGTCCCAGCATCATAATCACGCCTGTCTCGATCCAGCTTTTTCTTTTTGTTATCAATGATCGAGACTTCTAATTTTTCTATATCCCTTTTAAACAATACAATAAATGGTTCTACGATCGACTTTTTATCCAACCTGGAAATTTCACCTTCAAGAGCAGTGATATCAGACTTAACCTTGGCCAATACCTGTACGTCATGCTCTAACAACATATCAATAATGATAACTGAGCATTTGCCCAGTCCTTTTTCCCATGTTTGTTTGCTATCGCCAAGTAGTTCCCAAGTGGGGAAAATTTGTACTCGGAGACCTCTTGGGTAAATTTGTTCCTTTTTGTATTGTTCCAGACTATGTATATTCCACCATAATTTGAGGTGTTTTTTTATGAAGATCCTTATACTGTCTCAACAAGGACCTGGTTTCGTCTGGTATCTGCTGCTCAACATTAGTTTTGATAGAGAAAGTTTTCTTAAACTTAGCATCCCAGCTGGCTTCCATAGAATCTAATAAGCTCTCCATTTTAAAGATTTTTTTTAAAAATAATAATAATAATAATAATCAATGATTATAGTTCACAGGTGCATGGAACAAAGAATGAGGGAAAACCCCTCTGGAAATTGCTAAACCAAAGACAAGTCCCAGCAGCACCATGAAGCATAAGTGTGTGCTTAGTCACTATATGACAATGTGCTCAAAGGAATTTATGACTATATATAGCACCACACAGTAGATATCAAAAATTATAACAATTTATTAGAATAATTCATCAAACAGCACTATACAGTATTAAAAACATCTAAAAAACCAGAAGAACACCTCATCTCATTGGTATATATCCATAAACAGTTGCTCAATGAAAGCTATAATAGCAATAATATAAATCTCCTGTGCAGCGCAATGAGAGCTGCCACAGGGATTCAACCCGGGTTCTGTTGACGATGTCTGATTGCCCCCTAGATGTTTGTTTGTGTATTTTTGTTTATTTATGTTTATTTTTAATAAAAAATGTTTTTTTTTTATATTTGTTATACTCCCCCCTCCCCCCGCCAGCCAATCCACGTGATCAGCTGTCATAGGCTTCGGCCTATGACAGCCAATCACCCCTGTGCCTAAGGAGGGGACAGCCGTTTCACATGGCTGTCCCCAGTACAGCGCTGCTGTAGATCACAGCGCTGTACCAGTAATTAGACAGCAGTTTCACCACCTAACAGTCTCCAGAGCAGCGATTGCCGCTCGGAGACTGAAGGCGCAACTCCGCTGCACCCACCAAGCAGGAGATGCGCACGCACCCTGCGTGCGATCTCCTGCAAACAGAGCCCCAGGACTTTATGTCGATCGGCGTTAGGTGGTCCTGGGGCTGCCGCCGCGGCCTTGCCCATCGGCGTGACGTGGTCGGCTACAGGTTAGTGTACCATAAACAACCACAAAGAGTTGTTAATAGTTGACACTCTCAGGACTTATATGTTAGTCCTCTCGGTAACAATCTTTGTGTAGTGGTTGCCGTGCTAATGTGCGCACGATGGCGAGAGTGCAGGCAATGGCTGTTTTCCAGCCCCTATGGTCGGGCTGAGGTAGTTTAATGACAGTAAAGTGACCCAGAAAACAGTGATTCTGCAGTGTGGGCCCAGTGTTGGCCTAGGAGGCTTTATTGAATGATCACCTAAGGTGACCATAAAAAAAAAAAAGGTTTTGCCAAAACTTATCAAGCCAATCGAATTGTGTCTGTCCCCAATCAAGCAACAACCTTATCATCTTGGGTTTGCCCCCAACACATTCATATAGGTCATTGCTTCATTGTGATACACAAGCCCCTTCTTCATGACAAGGTATCAATCACAAAGGGTAATTGACATCACGTACATGTCTTTTTTTTTGGCTTTTGCAGCCACTGTGTAACACTAGAGGCCAGAAACATTGGGCATGTACAGTCAGTTACATGCCAGAAAAATTAGGTTTTGAAGTCATATAGCAGGCAGAGAGGATATACAGCTGTGTGGGGACTGATTTACAAGTCTTCCAGCAGGCAGTAACCCTCCAAGATCCATGCCTCATTAATTTTAATAAATATCAGGTAGTCAACACTTGATATCGGCAGTTAAGGCCGGGTAGTCCACTACCTGTCGGTTGAAGCATTATTAATATTATCATGTATTGTATTTATAAAGCGCCAACATATTACGCAGCGAAGCATTCTCGGAGGGTTGTTGCTGGTCAAACTCCTCTACGGCCTGATGCACTGCTCTTCACAGGGCCCACTCCAAGAAGAAAGCGTATGGGATCAGGTTGCTGATGGTGCCTTCATTGTGATTCACTAGGTTTGTAACCTCCTCAAAAGGATGCATGAGCCTGTAGGCATTGCACATGAGCGTTCAGTAACTCGGCAAAAAAATCCACAGCTCCCCAGAACCATACTCGTACAAATACTTATTTATGGCTTTCTCTTGTTTGAGCAGGTGGTCAAACATGAGCAGACTTGAATTCCAGCGAATTGTGCTGTCACAAATCAAGCACCTCACTGGCAGGTAATTTTGCTGCTGAATGTCTGCAAAGTAAGCCATGGCTGTGTAGGAATGCCTGAAATGGCCACACACCTTCTTGGACTGCTTGAGGACCTCCTGTAAGCCTGGATACTTAGACACAAAGCACTGTATGCTAATATTCAACACATGTGCCATGCAGGGCACATGTGTTAACTTTCCCAAATTCAATGCCATCAACATATTGCTTCCGTTGTCACAGAACTTTTCTGATCTACAGTTGGTGGAGGGACAGCCACTGATCCACCTGTTCATTCAGAGTGGCCTTGAGTGCTTGTCCATTGTGAATCTCAGCTTGCAGGCAAGTCAGGCCCAGGATGAAATGACACCGTCTTACCTGGGATGTGGAATATGCCCTAGGGAGATGGGGGGAGTGCAGTTGTTGTTGTTATAGAGGAGAAATCTGCAGCAGAAGAGGAGGACTCAGCCGAGGAGGATAGCAAAGAGGTTGCAGGAGGGAGTAGGAGGAGAAGAGGAGGTGGCAGCATGCCTGTCTGCAAGTCGTGGCGGTGTCACCAACTCCACTGCAGTGCCACACGTTCCTTGCTTGGCAGCCGTCAACAGGTTTACCAAATGCGCAGTGTATGTGATATACCTGCCCTGACTGTGCTTTGCAGACCAGGTATGAATGTTCAAATGGACCCTTGCCCCAACACTTTGTGCCAGAGATCCCATGACTTGTCTTTCCACATGACGGTACAGGTTGTGGATAGCCTTTTTGCAAAAGAAGTTTCTGCTTGGTACCTTCCACTGCAGTGTCTCAATCACAACAAATTTTTTAAAGGCCTCAGACTCCACCAGCTTTTATGGTAGAAGCTGGTGGGCTAACAGTTCCAACAAGCAAACTGTCAGATGCCAGGCAAGGGGGTGATTCCCTCTTGCAATTGGCTTCTTCTACTCCAAAACTTCCTTGACAGAAGGCTGACTGTGGGCAGATGAGCAGGAACTGCTCAAGGTGAGAGGCGGCAGAGTGGAGGGTGGTTGAATGGGGGCAAGGACAGCGGCTGAAGATGCTGGACCAGGAGGAAGAGGGTGGCTTTGTGTTTGTGTGCTACTTTTCCTGATGTGTACATCCCATTGGTATTTGTGCTTGAGATCATGTGCCTTAGCAAAGCAGTTGTCCCTAGGTGGGTGTTGTACTTTCCACGACTCAGTTTCCTTTGGCAGAGGTTGCAAATGGCAATGCTGTTATCACAGGCAGACACACAAAAAAGTGCAACACTGGTGAGCTTTGGAATGATGGCATTCTGGTGGTGGCAACAGCAGGCGGTGTAGGGCGTGTTGGCTGGCTGACCCCAGGTGCTGATACATGCTTTCTGAGAGTGCCACATGCTCCTTTTGACAAGCTCCCCCTGCTACCGTAGTTACAACTAGTCTCCTCTTCCTCTCTATCTCCCCAACTGTCCCCTGTTCTTAATATCTTCTTGCAGGCACCCACGTGACATCCATGGACACATCGTCATCATCATCATCATCATCCTTCCTCACACCTTACGTCCATGTGTGTACTGACACCTGACTGAGACATATCAGATGGTGTAACATCCTTATTACCTTCATCTTCTGCCTATAATGGGTGTGCATCACTAAATTCATCATACGAATGTGTGAATAACTCCTCTGACGTATTAAGTGGAGCAGCTGTGGTGCTAGTGGTGACTTTGGTGGCCAGGCGAGTGGCAAGTTGTTGTGGGGCACCCGAATCAGAGCAGAATGAGGATGGTGCATCAAGAATCCATGTGGAAGCTGTAGAATGTGGGATGTGCTGTGGAAGCCAGACAACTATGTCCTCTGAATTTTTGATGTTGATAGTACGTACCCTCTGAACACTGGGCATTCTTCCAGGGCCGCAGGAAATCACAGCAGCACATTGAGGACCCCTGCGGGGGGGCCTTCCTCTACTTGTCATTTTTATTTATTTTGGGTACTGTGCCTGCAACAAGTTAAAAATTAATGCACTGAAGTGGTACTGTGTCTGCAACTTAATGTGGCAACAACAATAGCAGTAGTGTACACATCCCTGGGTGTCAGTGGGCTGTGTAGTGTCACACACAGAGAAATGCAATAGTTCCATAACAATACAGTGGAAAATAAGGCACTGGAGTAGTACTGTGCTTGTTTTTAATGTGTCACACAATTATAGCAGTAGCAATGGGCAGTGGGCACAGCTCTGAGTGAGTGCCAGTGGGCTCTGTGGAGTGACAGACACAGAGATATGCAGTAGTTCAAACACAATACAGTGGGAAAATGAGGCACTAGAGTAGTCCTATGCTTGTGTCTAATGTGGCACACAATAGCAGTAAGCAGTAGTACTGGGCACAGCTTTGGATGGGTGCCTGTGAGCTGTGGAGTGTTGCTCACACAAAAAAAAACAACAACAACACAGTAGAAGGATCTAGTAGTAGTAGTAGTAGTAGTAGCCTTTAGAAGGGCTTTATGAGGTGCTTTAACAGCAAGTCATTCAGCGAGGAACAACAAAAACAGACCTAGCTAATGCTCTCCCTATGTGCAGCAATGTCTCTCCCTTCCTCTCACTTTATCAGCTGAAGACAGAATGAAACATGGCCGGTGCAACTGCGGCTTTAAAGGGGGGCAGGTATCCAGGAGGGGGTGCTAGCTGATTGGCTGCCATGTGTCTGCTGACTGTGAGGTAAGGGGTCAAAGTTTAGCCCAATGATGATGTATAGGGGGTGGGTCGAACACGCTACGTGTTTGCTACCTGCTGCGGGCACAAATAGCTGATCTTTGCTGGGAGCTGTCTGTCGGCGAACCGCTCAGGCCATCTGTACCCTCTGTTGGAGATACAACTGCATGTACTTTATATAGTACTGAGTATTAACACCACTAGACCAGTAGATGGCACTGTAGCAAATACTAAGGTTAACAGTTATGTGTGTCTGTCTGAAAACTTGTTTTCTTTATCTCTTCCTCTCTCTTCACAACTGAGATGTCTGCTGTTACAGTTTACTGAAATGCTCTGTATGCTTGCAACTTAAAGGGAACCTTAACTGAATGGGGGGTAAAGAGTTTTACTTACCTGGGGCTATTACCAGCCCCCTGCAGCAGTCCTGTGCCCTCGGCGCTGCTCTGGAATCCTCTGGTACCCCGCTGTCACTTAGTTTCGTTTTTGACGACTCACCAGTCGCCGGCCGCCATGCGTATTATTGGACGCATTCACCAATATCTACAACGCGTATTTTTGTACGCGTTGCGGTCCGCAATAGCGCTAATTGCATTGGTGAATGCGTCCAATAATACGCATGGCGGCCGGCGACTGGTGAGTCGTCAAAAATGAAACTAAGTGACAGTGGGGGACCGGAGGATTCCAGAGCGGCGCCGAGGGCACAGGACTGCTGCAGGGGGCTGGTAATAGCCCCAGGTAAGTGAAACTCTTTACCCCCCGTTCAGTTAAGGTTCCCTTTAATCCAGCGAAGTAAACCAAGTTCTGCCTCATCACAAGCTTCTAGTGTCTTCTCTAATACATAACCAACAGGTTATGGGCCCAGCTCCAGACACTAGAAAGAGGAAAACTACAAGCAAGTAAGTGCTGCATCTATAATCATACTGAATCCTGTGTGAGGAAACAAGAGCTGCATCCGGAAAGATGGCAAGTGCTTCAGATATGAAGTTTACAATAGCAAAGCTTAACAATACAAACTACCAGCTGTGGAAGTTTAAGCTTGAAATGCTGTTATCCAAAGATGACTCGTGGCAGGTGCTGGATACAGACAGGCCCAATGACAACCCAGAAGAATGGGACAGGAAAAACAGGCAAGCAAAAGCAGTCATAAGCCTGCTAGTGGAGGATGATCAACTCATTCATATAAGGAAAGAAAATACAGCTAAAGGTATGTGGACTGCATTACAAAGGCTGCATGAACGTGCAAACCTAAACAGTAAACTATATCTGCTACGCAAACTGTATAAGATGAGGCTGGAAAAAGGGCAGGAAATGAGTGAACATGTAAATGCTATGCTAGAGATTGTGGACCAGCTGGGTGCAATAGGCGAAGAAATGAAAGACAATCACGTAGTAGCATTACTGCTATGCAGCCTCCCGGAATCATACAGTGCCCTTATAAACGCTCTAGAAACTAGACCAGAAACTGAACTGACTCTAGAATATGTTAAGGGAAAACTAATTGATGAATACAGCAGAAGAAAGGTAAACCTGCATAGTGAAGAGAACAAGAGATCAGAGACAGCTCTAAAGGTGCATGAGCGTACATCAAAAAAGGGCGTCGGGAAAAAAGGGCGCGTGGTGTAAACGATAAACAGTATTATCGTTTATTGAAATATTGTGTAGAATTTCATTTACAAATAGTGTTTTAAGAATTTATAAATCACTAAATAATGTGTATCAGATCGGAAATTCTTAAAACGTTAATCTTTCCTATTTCTAAACTGAAACTTATATTTACGTTTATTAAAAACCCTCCCTGTACCTATCCCTAACCCCTAGACCCCCTGTTGGTGCCTAAACCTAAGATCCCCCCTGTTGGTGCCTAAACCTAAGACCCCCCTGTTGGTGCCTAAACCTAAGACCCCCCTGTTGGTGCCTAAACCTAAGACCCCCCTGTTGGTGCCTAAACCTAAGACCCCCCAGTTGGTGCCTAAACCTAAGACCCCCCTGTTGGTGCCTAAACCTAAGACCCCCCTGTTGGTGCCTAAACCTAAGACCCCCCTGTTGGTGCCTAAACCTAAGACCCCCCAGTTGGTGCCTAAACCTAAGACCCCCCTGTTGGTGCCTAAACCTAAGACCCCCCTGTTGGTGCCTAAACCTAAGACCCCCCTGTTGGTGCCTAAACCTAAGACCCCCCTGTTGGTGGCTAAACCTAAGACCCCCCCTGTTGGTGCCTAAACCTAAGACCCCCCTGTTGGTGCCTAAACCTAAGACCCCCCAGTTGGTGCCTAAACCTAAGACCCCCCTGTTGGTGCCTAAACCTAAGACCCCCCTGTTGGTGCCTAAACCTAAGACCCCCCTGTTGGTGCCTAAACCTAAGACCCCCCTGTTGGTGGCTAAACCTAAGACCCCCCAGTTGGTGCCTAAACCTAAGACCCCCTATGGATAATAATGTTTTACAGACATTAATAAATAAAAAATGTAAATAAAATAATGTAATTAATTTTTTTGGGTGGATAATAATGTTTTAGAAATGTTTTAGAAATAGTGATTTATTATCTTTATAAACGTTATTCGTCACGGGCTCATTTTGTAAAGTTAAATCATCACAAACATAGTTATAAATCCTTAAAAATCTCCGGGCGCCGTTTGTAAAACGTTAATAATCTCCGGCGCCTTTTTTTCCCTGTTCGGCGCCCATTAAACGATATTTATAATGGGAGTGAATGGGGCGCCCTTTTTGTCCACTTGTCTCATGCGCCCAAATCTCCTGCTTCCGGTGCATGAAGGCACAAGACAAAG
Source organism: Hyperolius riggenbachi (assembly GCF_040937935.1). Lineage (NCBI taxonomy): Eukaryota > Metazoa > Chordata > Amphibia > Anura > Hyperoliidae > Hyperolius > Hyperolius riggenbachi. The sequence continues at coordinate 368,341,614 of NC_090647.1, read as the reverse complement.
CAAAGGAACCAGGGTGTGTTTTCGCTGTAAAAGGCCAGTCACCTGAAAAAGAACTGCTCAATCTGGAAAGCTGAGCAAAGAAAGCAGGAACCACCCACAAGAGAAAGAGCTAAAGCAGTCATGCAGGAAAATGAAAGTGCATCATGGTGTGGTACTTTTAAAGTGACTGAGAACAGCACCTCAAGCGGATGGTACATCGATTCAGGGGCAACAAGCCACATGACAAGCGACGAGACATTCTTCACAGAAATCGATTACAGTGTTAAAGACAAAGTCTTCCTAGCAAATGGGAAAAGTATTACTGCTGAAGGTAATGGTCAGGGATTTCTGAACTGCAAAACACCATCAGGGGGCAAGCAGAGTATCCTTGTAAAGAACGTTCCATATGTTCCAAGCCTAGAAGGAAGCCTCCTATCAGTGAAAACCCTTGCAAGCAATGGACTCGCCGTCCAGTTCAGAGGTAATGAATGCACAATTCAAAATGGAAAGCAAATCCTAGCAAGAGGAAAGTTAAATGAACACCTGTACAGGCTCCCTTTGCCATATCGACTTATTCATTTGGCACTTTTGTTGGCCTGATGAAGCGGGCTTGGACCGGCGAAACGCGTTGCCTGTGCTAAATAAAAATCTGTTGTCATATACAAGGATTTCGTTATTGAGGTAAGCCACCTCATATTATTTCCTCGATTTTAAGCTGTTTTTAGATGCTTTTATTTCAACCAGGGCGCCTCTTTACCTTCAATTGTGCATAGCTATACCCCCAAACAATCTGTGTTTGAGGGGTGGTGACAGACCACCTGTGGGTGCCCCACAGTGGACACCTGTCCCTACTTTTTCTTTTTTTTTTTTCAAATTCTTTATTGAAAAAGAGGTACAAACAGATCAACTGACACGGTACAATAAAATATCATCATATGGGGTTCAAGTCCATCATGTCAAGTACAGCAGAATCCTCTCAATTTGCATACAAAAACCATACGTTAATAGCAAAAACTGATCATAGCGAAAGGTTGGGGTTAGGTTGTATGAAAACCTCTAGGATATTTCACCCTCCTTGTCACTAGTATATATCATAAAATCTTTGGAGGGATTAGCTTCTACTGCTAACGTAGCAGGGTTTTAAACAGAACATTAACTGGTCCGGTTCAGGGTAGGGACAGGGGGGTTTACAATACAGAGTCAAGATTTTTGCGTGTATACATGACAAACACCAGGAGGGGTATGCTGGGGATACAATCTGTTATTTCTCAGGGGCCTCTTTGCCACTATGATATGGCTTCTCTCAGCTCTTCTGATTCTCTATATACAGACCATAAATTCCAAGTCTTGGAAAACAGCTCTTGTTTATTTATGAGAAACATCCTATCTCTCTCTAGACTTTGGATCTGATCTAGTTCCTGGATCACCAAGGTAAGGGAGGGTATGGTGGTTTTCCCCCAGAGTCTAACCAAGACTGTTTTGGCCGCATTTAAAATGTGTCTGACGACAGATTGTTTGTAGGCTTTCATTTTCCAGTTGTGCATATGTAACAAATAAAACTGGCATGTAAAAGGTGTGTCTCCGTTTGTCATTTCTCTGATCGTTTTCTCAACCATTTTCCAAAAATGAGAGAGTTTATTACAGTTCCATAGGATATGTATCAGGGATCCCATCTCAGATTTACAACGCCAGCAATAAGGGTCTTTGAGTGGAAAAATCTGACTAATTCGTAAGGGCATATAGTACCAACGTGCTATTATTTTGTAATTGATTTCTTGGATGCGGACTGCCACGCTAGATTTATGTGCAAAGATGCACATGTTAGCTCTCTCCTTCTTGGAAAATGTGACGCCCAGGTCTCTTTCCCATTCTTTCAGATATTGTAGGTCATCTAGGGGTTTGTCAATCAAAAGTTTATAGATTAAGGACAAGGTTTGTTTGATGGGGCCTGCTGCCAGACATGCATCCTCAAAGGGTGTCTTAATGGTTCTGTGTGATGTGTTTACATCTAATGAGGCTAAGAGATGTCTGATTTGGAGAAGGCCCCACCAATCCAATGACTGGTTGTTGAATGCCAATCCAAGTTCAGTTAGGGTGAGCCATTTTTGGTCCTTATGGAGCCTACTGATATCAAAGTGTGGTAGTGTCCTCCACTCCCTGAGATAGAGCGGGGAACAGCCCTGTGGAAACTCTGGGTTGTTAAAGATAGGAAAGAGAGGTGTAGGCCAGGGGGAGATCTGTTGGGAGGATCTGACTGCCTGTAATACTTTAAGAGTTGTGTAAACTAATTGTGAGGAGGACCATTGGTGCTTAGGGTTATTTTAGGGTTATAGGCCCAGGGGAGCAGGCGAAGAGTGGAAGGGGTGAGTGATTGTTCCAAGGATACCCATTGTTTGGAAGTAGAGTGTCTATTCCAGTCTACAATGCGTGTAAGTAAAGCAGCCTGGTAGTAGCTCAGTACATCAGGAACTGCTAGGCCACCATTCGCTTTAGTCCTATATAAAGTGAATCTATTGATTCGTGGGGGTTTGCCTTTCCAGATATACCTGTTGAAGGTAGTTTGTACTCGCGTGAGGAACTCTTTTGGGATAGCTACTGGGAGAGTCTGAAAAAGATACAGCAGACGAGGCATTAGATTCATTTTGATAATAGAGATTCTTCCTAGCCAAGAGACATGTGGCATATTCCATTTTTTAAGATCTGCAGATAGTCTATCTAAGAGAGGTGGGAAGTTAGCCTTAAATATGTCCCCAGCGTCAGGTGTCAGTTTGGTGCCCAGGTAAGTGATGTGGTTTGTATTCCATTTAAAGGGGAAGTTGTTCTTTATCTGGGCCAGGAGGTTAGCATCTAGGTTCACATTCAGGGCCTCACTTTTATCGTAATTAATTTTAAAGAGAGTGAGAGCCCCAAACTCGCCAAATTCTGCCATCAGGTTAGGAAGAGAGATGACCGGGTTGGAGATGTAGAAGAGCAAATCATCTGCATAAGCGGCCACTTTATGCATAGTATGTCCCATTTGAAGGCCCGTAATATCTGGGTTGTCTCTTATGTGGCAAAGGAAAGGCTCTAGGGTTAAAGCAAATATTAGGGGAGAGAATGGACAGCCCTGTCTCGTTCCGTTGCCAATTGCCAGACTGTCTGATAGGACTCCGTTAACTCTAATGCGAGCAGATGATTTGGAGTATAGACAATTGACACACGCGCACATTCTGTCACCTAGGCCAATGTGAGACATCACCTCCATCATCCAGGTCCAGTCCACCCGATCAAACGCCTTTTCGGCATCTGTTGATAAAAGCATACAGGGTAAGTTGGCCGACCGGGCGGACTGGACCAGGTTCAGAGTGCGTATCGTGTTGTCTCTGGCCTCTCTATTTGGTATAAAACCTACCTGGTCCCAGTTGACCAGGTGGCTCATCCAAGGGGCAAGTCTATTGGCCAGTATTTTGGCAAATATCTTTAGATCAAGGTTGAGAAGCGAGACAGGCCTGTAACTCGCGCAAGAGGTGGGATCTTTGCCGGCTTTATGGATCACAGAAATATGTGACTCTAATGTTTGTGGTGGGAACGAGACAGGGCTATCCAGGTTAGCTATTGCATTAAAAGTGGCGCACAACTTGGGGATCAGAACTTGTTTGTATTTCTTATAATATTCTATGGGTAGCCCATCTGGCCCTGGTGCTTTGCCAGGCTTAATCTGAGCAATCACCCTAGCTACCTCATCTTCAGAGAAGCAAGCATCAAGTTCCTCAATCATATGTGGCTGGAGGCTTGGCATTTTTGAGGAGCTTAGGTAAGCCTGTATTCTACTGCGAAGGTTCACTGTAGAATGTTGATCTTGTTTTTCTATAAGGTTATAGAGCCCTGCATAGAATTCTTTGAAGGCTCTTGCCATTGATTCATTCCTGATGTGATGCTTAGCCTTACGATCGATAATCCTAGCAATATAGTTTCTTTGTTGCTGCTGTCGAAGAGCTCTGGCCAGGAGCCTACCTGATTTATTGCCATGTAAATAGTAGAGATTCTGTAACCTGAAAGCTGCTCTCTGGGCTTTGAAGTGCATGATTTTCTTAACTTTTTCCCTGGCCATAATTAGGTTTTCAAGGTCTTGTTGAAGGAGATGTTTTTTGTGTTTCTGCTCAAGGGTCAGGATTTTCTGAAGCAGTCTGGACAACTCTGCGGCTCTCTCTCTCTTAAGTTTCGCCCCAAGTTGAATAAGATATCCTCGTAAAACACATTTGTGGGCCTCCCAAACAGTGGGCTCTGGGGTTTCTCCAGTACTATTAATCGTAAAGTAGTGTTCTATTTCTTTTCTAATTCTGTCGGAGGTGACCTCATCATTTAGCATTGTGGTATTAAGTTTCCAATGGAAGGGCCTTTCATTTTTGGTCTTATTAACTAGAGTCAGGAGTACTGGGGCGTGGTCAGAGTATGTCATGACACCGATTGAGGCATTAATCACATCAGACAGTAAGTTATGCGTTATCAGTATGCAATCAATTCGGGAGTACACGTTGTGCACAGCAGAATAAAAGGAAAAAGTCCTTATCAGTGGGATGGAGGGCCCTCCATACGTCTACTAATTGTCTTTCGGCAAGGGCTTTTTTAATTTTATTAATCTTAGAGTAGGAGATAGAAGATCTGCCTTGGGATGTATCCAGCGCAGGATTAAGCGGGACATTTAGATCTCCCCCTATAATGATACTGCCTTCTGCAAAGGATTCTAGAGTGTTTAAGAATCGTAATAAGAAGGAGACCTGATCAACGTTAGGGGCATAAACTGAGCACAACGTGTATCTCTGTTCATTAATTAAACACTTGAGTATAACATATCTACCCCCTTCATCTCTAAGCACTTGTTCTTGAGATATTGGGACATTATTACCAATGAGGATTGCCGTGCCCCTAGACCTGGACTCAGGTGTGTTGCTAAAATAAGCTTTTGGATAGTGTTTATTCCCAATCCTAGGGGCAGAGCCCTCCCTAAAATGGGTCTCTTGAATAAAAACCACGTTTGCTTTCTGCTTCCAAAGGTCATTTAAAAGGGTAGAACGCTTTTCGGGGACATTAAGCCCTCTGGCGTTTATCGAAAACACCCTCAGGTCTGACATTGCATAAAATTAAGGGTGCCAATATGCCCCCATGCGCCACCCAACCGGAACCATATACAACAAAACCTAGAAATTAACCAATAAAAACTAAACACGTAGTCGCGTTTGACTAACGAGTGTACTGTCTTACAAGACAGTAAATCAGCCATATTGACTGCCCTATGTGGGTGCGGGGAGGCCAGGACTAGCACGAGAGAAGCTGGCCAGAGTTAATAGAAAAGCAAAAGTGGAGTAAGGAAGAGAGAGGGGGTGAGAAGAAGAAGGAAATGGGGTTCTGGCTCCTCATCTCTCATATATCATTATATTTTAATTCCTCCGGGTGCCTGTAAGGAAAAAGAACATAAAACATATCTCTATTTTGCAAGCTCATTAATAATGGTGGTTTAACCTAGAGGGAAAAAAAAGGAAGAAAAAAGAGAAAAAACAGCAGTGAGTCTGCAACACTTTGCTCAAGTAGCTGTAAGCCTTAGTAACAGTAGGAGTGCCAAACCCGTACGCTATTTTTGCAGGTGGAAACAGGTAGGTGTCTGTAGTAGCACACATATAGTACATATGTCAAATATGAACAGGAGCAAAGGAGGCCGGCTTTGTATATCATGAGCAATATTGCAATTGCGTATGAGTGCATGGAATGTTGCGGCCGACCCCCCTCAGGCGGACGCGTCCAAGTCGTTCTGTGGCGCACTTGGTTTAGAGGCCTATGCAGTAGTATTGTAGAGGGTAAAAAAGTGCCAGACCCTTGTCTTGTCAGATGGCGCAGATCAGGTGAAGATAGTCTCATTATCACGGAAATAATCCCTAGCCCTCCCCACCTATCTGTTCCCCACCCATAGAATAGGATAACTAACTTGTGCTTACGGACCCGAGGGGTCGGATTTAGCAAACCAATCTTGGAGTGGACTCCTTTGATAGCAGCGTTCGAGCAAAAAGTTCAGATCAAAATGAATCGCCACAGTCATTTTGCCTAAAATAGTAATGCGCACCTAAAAAGGAGATCACATATATGGGTCATAATGGACCATAGCGTGAGCCTATTAGTCCCTCTGGGCATGGAAAAACAGAAAATAATAGGTATAAAAGTACTTAGCTGAGTCACGGAGGTATGGAAGGATATCTCAATCTGGTTGTTGTCTGCGGAGGTTGGAACGCTGTCTTTTCTGCCGTTGTGGAAGGCCAGTGGAGACCCGATCTGGCTGCCATTCGGGGACTTCTACGGCAGGTAAGTCCAAGCATTGGAAGAGCTCAGGCAGCTCAGCAGGTTGTCGTAGGATGAAGGATTTATCCCGCAGCGTAAAGGACACTTGGAAGGGGAATCCCCATTTGTAACCCACGCCATGTTCCTGAGCGTGTTTAAGAAGGGGTTGTAGGGCTCTTCTTTGCTCGAGTGTGCTAGGCGCGAGATCCTGATATAGGCCCAAAGAGGCTCCATTGTGGACGATTTCCATTCAGTTTCTGGCAGCTCTCATAATGCAGTCTTTGACTCCAAAGTATTGGAGTCTGCATATGATGTCTCGCGGCGTTTCTCCGATTGCTGGCTTAGGCCTAAGCGCCCGGTGTACTCTGTCAACCTTGATGGGGTCGTCTGGAGGATTGCCCAGTAAGCCATTAAAGATGGTGGTGAGAGTAGCTAATAGCTGCTTATCTTCCACTGCTTCTGGCAGGCCTTTTATACGAATGTTGTTCCGTCTGCTGCGATTTTGCAAATCTTCCATACCAGTTCGGAGGAGGTAGTTGACTTTCTGCTGGTGGGTATGTGCCTCTTTGAGCTTGGCCAGCTCCGAACGGACTTCTGTCAACCCGGTTTCCAAGACTTGTAATCTGCTATCATGGTCAGAAACTTCCGCGCGGATTTCTTGTAAGTCAGCCCGAGTAGCCGAGCTGATCTTTTCGGCCAGTTCCGCAAGGTCATTTTTCGTCGGTAGACTGTGAAGGTAATCACGGATCTCACTCAGGGATCTAGCTGTGGTGTCTACGCTATCCGGGCCTTTGGCGCCTTTGTTTGTGGAAGCCTCCACCATCTTAGGTTGGGCCGGGTCCAGTGAGCGCAGATATCTCGTAATGGACTGCTGCATGGGGGGTTTAGCTTTAGGTTCCTTAACAGCGTTCTCCTTCTTCTTGGAGTTACCTCCCATACCTTTTGGGGCAAAAATTGCAAGTTTGATCAGGCTAACGTAGGTGTAATTGCCATGAGAGTGAGGAGCTCTGTTCAAACACGTCTTCACGCCATCCCAGTCGGCTCCGCCCCCCTGTCCCTACTTTTTCAAGGAGAACGACCACATCCAGGTCCCGGCTGGGACTACCCCGAGTGGAGTCGGGTTTATGGTCTCCACCTGCTTCCTACGGTTGGTTGCCCTTGCAACCTCCTTTTGTGAGTAGTAATTTTTTGAAATTCCTTTTTTCAATTACATACTAATATACTACACTATTGGGCTCCCGTATTTGTCTCCTATTTTTTTTCCTGCAAGGTGCTGAGACACCCCCACTACACTACCTGTACAAGCTCGTCACTGAAAATGAGAAGGCTAAAGCAGCAACTCATAACCCACATGACAAGAGCATCCACCTGTGGCACAGAAGATTGGGACATCGAAACCCAGAAGCTATAAAGGACCTTGCAAAGAGAGGTCTATCAGAAGACATGAAGATACTGCCTTGCCACACACTCAGCAAGTGCACGTGCTGCATCAAAGCAAAAGCCATCAGAACCCCTCTTCCACAGACCAGTCAGAGAAAAACCACTAAACCTATGGAACTGATACATAGTGATGTGTGCGGACCAATGAAAACCGTCACACCCGGCGGGAACAGATATTTACTGACTTTCATTGACGATTATTCTAGGTACACAATAACTTATCTGATGAAGCACAAAAGTGAAACTTTAGAAAAACTTCAAGAGTTTATAGCTATGACAAGCAGCAAGTTTCAAAGAAAACCTGGAATAATACGCACTGACAATGGAGGAGAATATACGAGTAAGGAGATGCAATCATACCTGAAGAAACAGGGCATCCTACACCAAACAACTGTACCATATACTCCTGAGCAAAACGGTGTAGCAGAAAGGAAGAATCGCACTCTTGTAGAAATGACCAGATGTATGCTTTCAGATGCTGGCTTACCTAACAAATACTGAGGAGAAGCTATAATGACTGCAACATACTTACAAAACAGGCTCCCATCAAAAGCTATTGAGAGTACACCATACGAAATGTGGAATGGATCGAAACCTAATGTAGGCCACATCAGAGTGTTCGGCTGTAAAGCATATGCCCACATTTCAAGTGACAAACGCTCCAAGTTGGAGAACAAAGCCATAGAAGGCATTCTGGTGGGCTACAGTGAGCAGAGGAAGGGATACAGAATACTTTGTCCAAAGACCAATAAGGTGACAGTCAGCCACAGTGTCTATTTTGACGAAAGCGAAGCACCAGATAATACAATTCTTGAAAAATGCGGAGAGGATTTTAGGGCTGAATCATCAAGAGTAGTGTTGGGCGAACAGTGTTCGCCACTGTTCGGGTTCTGCAGAACATCACCCTGTTCGGGTGATGTTCGGGTTCGGCCGAACACCTGATGGTGTTCGGCCAAACTGTTCGGCCATATGGCCGAACTAAGAGCGCATGGCCGAACGTTACCCGAACGTTCGGCTAGCGCTGTGATTGGCCGAACGGGTCACGTGTAGTGTTGGGCGAACATCTAGATGTTCGGGTTCAGGCCGAACATGGCCGAACTCCGAACATAATGGAAGTCAATGGGGACCCGAACTTTTGTGCTTTGTAAAGCCTCCTTATATGCTACATACCCCAAATTTACAGGGTATGTGCACCTTGGGAGTGGGTACAAGAGGAAAAAAAATTTAGCAAAAAGAGCTTATAGTTTTTGAGAAAATCGATTTTAAAGTTTCAAAGGGAAAACTGTCTTTTAAATGCGGGAAATGTCTGTTTTCTTTGCACAGGTAACATGCTTTTTGTCGGCATGCAGTCATAAATGTAATACATATAAGAGGTTCCAGGAAAAGGGACCGGTAACGCTAACCCAGCAGCAGCACACGTGATGGAACAGGAGGAGGGTGGCGCAGGAGGAGAAGGCCACGCTTTGAGACACAACAACCCAGGCCTTGCATGAGGACAAGAAGCGTGCGGATAGCAATTTGCATTTTGTCGCCATGCAGTCATAAATGTAATACAGATGAGAGGTTCAATAAACAGGGACCGTAAACGCTAACCCATCACAGATGTTCATTGTTCATGTTACTTGGTTGGGGTCCGGGAGTGTTGCGTAGTCGTTTCCAATCCAGGATTGATTCATTTTAATTTGAGTCAGACGGTCTGCATTTTCTGTGGAGAGGCGGATACGCCGCCGATCTGTGACGATGCCTCCGGCAGCACTGAAACAGCGTTCCGACATAACGCTGGCTGCCGGGCAAGCCAGCACCTCTATTGCGTACATTGCCAGTTTGTGCCAGGTGTCTAGCTTCGATACCCAATAGTTGAAGGGTGCAGATGGATTGTTCAACACAGCTACGCCATCTGACATGTAGTCCTTGACCATCTTCTCCAGGCGATCGGTGTTGGAGGTGGATCTGCACGCTTGCTGTTCTGTGTGCTGCTGCATGGGTGTCAGAAAATTTTCCCACTCCAAGGACACTGCCGATACCATTCCCTTTTGGGGACTAGCTGCGGCTTGTGTTGTTTGCTGCCCTCCTGGTCGTCCTGGGTTTGCGGAAGTCAGTCTGTCGGCGTACAACTGGCTAGAGGAGGGGGAGGATGTCAATCTCCTCTCTAAAGTCTCCACAAGGGCCTGCTGGTATTCTTCCATTTTGACCTGTCTGGCTCTTTCTTCAAGCAGTTTTGGAACATTGTGTTTGTACCGTGGATCCAGAAGGGTATAAACCCAGTAATTGGTGTTGTCCAGAATGCGCACAATGCGTGGGTCGCGTTCAATGCAGTCCTAGGCCGAAGAGGTCATAGCCTAGGGTCACAAAACCTGTTTATTTGGGCAATTTCAATGGTGGCGAGTCTGACGTACATAAATCGCAGCAATGGCCGTTAGCAACGTCTGAATCTCACGAAATGTCTCATGCAGGTAGAAGACATATTGTTAGACTTGGGCTCCAAAGATGGGTTCCCTACATCTCTGCAAACCAGAGTTACAGGGCTCCAAATTTGGTAAAATCCCCCATAGGCTTTCATTGGGCCTCCTATTTACAGTTCCAAAATCTCACATCTTTTCAAAGGGCAATTACTCAGCAGTGGCAAATTTTCTAGCATTGTAGGGACCCTTAGGGGGAACATGACTGGTGAGTTTCGGGCCCCTAGGCCCAAGAGGTCATAGCCTAGGGTCACAAAAACCTGTTTATTTGGGCTATTTCAATGGTAGTGATGGTGACGTACATAAATCGCAGCAATGGCCGTTAGCAAAGTCTGAATCTCACGAAATGTCTCATGCAGGTAGAAGACATATTGTTAGACTTGGATTCCAAAGATGGGGTCCCTACATCTCTGCAAACCAGAGTTACAGGGGTCCAAAATTGGTAAAATCCCCCATAGGATTTCATTGCCTCCCTATTTCACTTTCCAAAATCTCACATCTTTTCAAAGGGCAATGGCTCAGCAGTACCAAATTTTCTAGCATTGTAGGGACCCTTAGGGGGAACATGACTGGTGAGTTTCGGGCCCCTAGGCCGAAGAGGTCATAGCCTAGGGTCACAAAAACCTGTTTATTTGGGCTATTTCAATGGTAGTGATGGTGACGTACATAAATCGCAGCAATGGCCGTTAGCAAAGTCTGAATCTCACGAAATGTCTCATGCAGGTAGAAGACATGTTGTTAGACTTGGATTCCAAAGATGGGGTCCCTACATCTCTGCAAACCAGAGCTACAGGGGTCCAAAATTGGTAAAATCCCTCATAGGATTTCATTGCCTCCCTATTTCACTTTCCAAAATCTCACATCTTTTCAAAGGGCAATGGCTCAGCAGTACCAAATTTTCTAGCATTGTAGGGACCCTTAGGGGGATCATGACTGGTGAGTTTTGCCACTGCTGAGCCATTGCCCTTTGAAATGGTGTGAGATTTTGGAACGGTAAATAGGAGGCCCAATGAAATCCTATGGGGGATTTTACCAATTTTGGACCCCTGTAACTCTGGTTTGCAGAGATGTAGGGACCCCATCTTTGGAATCCAAGTCTAACAATATGTCTTCTACCTGCATGAGACATTTCGTGAGATTCAGACGTTGCTAACGACCATGGCTGAGATTTATGTACGCCACCATCACTACCATTGAAATAGCCCAAATAAACAGGTTTTTGTGACCCTAGGCTATGACCTCTTCGGCCTAGGGGCCCGAAACTCACCAGTCATGTTCCCCCTAAGGGTCCCTACAATGCTAGAAAATTTGGTACTGCTGAGCCATTGCCCTTTGAAAAGATGTGAGATTTTGGAAAGTGAAATAGGGAGGCAATGCAATCCTATGGGGGATTTTACCAATTTTGGACCCCTGTAACTCTGGTTTGCAGAGATGTAGGGACCCCATCTTTGGAATCCAAGTCTAACAATATGTCTTCTACCTGCATGAGACATTTCGTGAGATTCAGACTTTGCTAACGGCCATTGCTGAGATTTATGTACGCCACCATCACTACCATTGAAATAGCCCAAATAAACAGGTTTTTGTGACCCTAGGCTATGACCTCTTTGGCCTAGGGGCCCGAAACTCACCAGTCATGTTCCCCCTAAGGGTCCCTACAATGCTAGAAAATGTGGTACTGCTGAGCCATTGCCCTTTGAAAAGATGTGAGATTTTGGAAAGTAAGATAGGGAGGCAATGCAATCCTATGGGGGATTTTACCAATTTTGGACCCCTGTAACTCTGGTTTGCAGAGATGTAGGGACCCCATCTTTGGAATCCAAGTCTAACAATATGTCTTCTACCTGCATGAGACATTTCGTGAGATTCAGACTTTGCTAACGGCCATTGCTGAGATTTATGTACGCCACCATCACTACCATTGAAATAGCCCAAATAAACAGGTTTTTGTGACCCTAGGCTATGACCTCTTCGGCCTAGGGGCCCGAAACTCACCAGTCATGTTCCCCTAAGGGTCCCTACAATGCTAGAAAATTTGGTACTGCTGAGCCATTGCCCTTTGAAAAGATGTGAGATTTTGGAAAGTGAAATAGGGAGGCAATGAAATCCTATGGGGGATTTTACCAATTTTGGACCCCTGTAACTCTGGTTTGCAGAGATGTAGGGACCCCATCTTTGGAATCCAAGTCTAACAATATGTCTTCTACCTGCATGAGACATTTCGTGAGATTCAGACTTTGCTAACGGCCATTGCTGCGATTTATGTACGTCACCATCACTACCATTGAAATAGCCCAAATAAACAGGTTTTTGTGACCCTAGGCTATGACCTCTTGGGCCTAGGGGCCCGAAACTCACCAGTCATGTTCCCCCTAAGGGTCCCTACAATGCTAGAAAATTTGCCACTGCTGAGTAATTGCCCTTTGAAAAGATGTGAGATTTTGGAACTGTAAATAGGAGGCCCAATGAAAGCCTATGGGGGATTTTACCAAATTTGGAGCCCTGTAACTCTGGTTTGCAGAGATGTAGGGAACCCATCTTTGGAGCCCAAGTCTAACAATATGTCTTCTACCTGCATGAGACATTTCGTGAGATTCAGACGTTGCTAACGGCCATTGCTGCGATTTATGTACGTCAGACTCGCCACCATTGAAATTGCCCAAATAAACAGGTTTTGTGACCCTAGGCTATGACCTCTTCGGCCTAGGACTGCATTGAACGCGACCCACGCATTGTTCGCATTCTGGACAACACCAATTACTGGGTTTATACCCTTCTGGATCCACGGTACAAACACAATGTTCCAAAACTGCTTGAAGAAAGAGCCAGACAGGTCAAAATGGAAGAATACCAGCAGACCCTTGTGGAGACTTTAGAGAGGAGATTGACATCCTCCCCCTCCTCTAGCCAGTTGTACGCCGACAGACTGACTTCCGCAAACCCAGGACGACCAGGAGGGCAGCAAACAACACAAGCCGCAGCTAGTCCCCAAAAGGGAATGGTATCGGCAGTGTCCTTGGAGTGGGAAAATTTTCTGACACCCATGCAGCAGCACACAGAACAGCAAGCGTGCAGATCCACCTCCAACACCGATCGCCTGGAGAAGATGGTCAAGGACTACATGTCAGATGGCGTAGCTGTGTTGAACAATCCATCTGCACCCTTCAACTATTGGGTATCGAAGCTAGACACCTGGCACAAACTGGCAATGTACGCAATAGAGGTGCTGGCTTGCCCGGCAGCCAGCGTTATGTCGGAACGCTGTTTCAGTGCTGCCGGAGGCATCGTCACAGATCGGCGGCGTATCCGCCTCTCCACAGAAAATGCAGACCGTCTGACTCAAATTAAAATGAATAAATCCTGGATTGGAAACGACTACGCAACACTCCCGGACCCCAACCAAGTAACATGAACAATGAACATCTGTGATGGGTTAGCGTTTCCGGTCCCTGTTTATTGAACCTCTCATCTGTATTACATTTATGACTGCATGGCGACAAAATGCAAATTGCTATCCGCACGCTTCTTGTCCTCATGCAAGGCCTGGGTTGTTGTGTCTCAAAGCGTGGCCTTCTCCTCCTGCACCACCCTCCTCCTGTTCCATCACGTGTGCTGCTGCTGGGTTAGCGTTACCGGTCCATTTTCCTGGAACCTCTTATATGTATTACATTTATGACTGCATGCCGACAAAAAGCATGTTACCTGTGCAAAGAAAACAGACATTTCCCGCATTTAAAAGACAGTTTTCCCTTTGAAACTTTAAAATCGATTTTCTCAAAAACTATAAGCTCTTTTTGCTAATTTTTTTTTCCTCTTGTACCCACTCCCAAGGTGCACATACCCTGTAAATTTGGGGTATGTAGCATGTAAGGAGGCTTTACAAAGCACAAAAGTTCGGGTCCCCATTGACTTCCATTATGTTCGGAGTTCGGGTCGAACACCCGAACATCGCGGCCATGTTCGGCCTGTTCGGCCCGAACCCGAACATCTAGATGTTCGCCCAACACTAATCAAGAGACACTGACTCATGTGAAGCAGAACAAGAGCCAGACCAAGAAGTGGAACTTACAATCAATGAGCCAGTAGAACCCACTGAGCAACAAGAAATCAGAAGATCCACTCAGACTACAAAAGGGATACCACCCCGCAGGTTATCATATGCTGCAAAAACACATCAAACACAGGAGCCAACATCCTGGGAATACATAGAAACTTTGCCAAGAAGGGAAGCTGATCAATGGAGAAAAGCAGCTGAAGAAGAAATAAAATCACTTCAAGAAAATAAAACTTGGTCACTAACAGAACTCCCTCCTGGTCGTAAGACAATCGGAAGCAAATGGACTTTTAAAGTGAAATATGATGTAGAGGGAAACATCTATAGATACAAAGCAAGATTATTTGCCAAGGGATACTCTCAGAAATTTGGAGAAGATTATGATGAAACATTTGCTCCAGTTGTGAAATATTCCACCATGAGAACACTCCTTAGCGTTGCTGCCGGAAAGGGAATGCAAGTGAAGCACCTAGACGTCAAAACTGCCTTGCTATATGGAGACATAAAGGAGGATCTATACATGGAACAGCCACCAGGATTTGAGGAGAAAAAGAACCTTGTATGCAAACTGCAGAAGAGCATCTATGGGCTCAAGCAAGCGGCGAAAGTGTGGAATGAAAAAGTGAATGAAATACTCACGAAGGAAGGTTTCTCAAGAAGTAAAGCGGATCCATGTCTGTACTCAAAGAATCAAGAGAACAGATGGACATATATCCTAATTTACGTTGATGACATCTTGACGTGTTTTAAACAAGAAGGGGACTATGACCAAATAGTTCACAAACTTAAACAAAACTTTGAAATTAAAGAGTTGGGGAACATTACTCACTACCTAGGAATTCAAATAGAGCGGGAAGAGGATGGAAGCTATCTTCTTAACCAAAATCAGAAAATTACAGAAATATTAGAACAGTTTCACATGCAAGATGCAAAGGAAGTGAGAACACCAATGGAACCAGATTATCTGAAATACAATGGAACAGAAAATGTGTTACCTAACAATGATTACTACCGCAGGGCAATTGGAAAATTGCTATACATTACCACCGTGACAAGACCAGACATTGCTGTAGCAGTGGGAATACTTTGCAGAAAAGTCGCATCACTGTGTCAACGCGACTGGAACGCAGTAAAAAGGGTAATGCAATACCTAAAGGGAACAAATCAGATGAAGCTGAGACTTCCAGCATCGTCAAACCCAAAATTGATTGGATATGTGGACGCCGACTGGGCTGGAGACACCACTGACCGGAAATCTACAAGTGGTTACATCTTCCAGTATGGACAAGGAACCATAAGCTGGTCAAGCTCACACAATCTGAGAAGGTTAACCCAAGAACCAAGCACATTGATGTAAAATATCATCTGCTTAGGGACATGCAAGAACAAGGAGTTATTGACATTCAGTACTGCCCATCGGAGGAGATGACTGCAGACGCACTCACCAAACCTTTGCCAAGGGAACGTCGTTGTTTTCTACAAAAGAGACTGAATGTTGTATAATAACGCACATGCCGTTGAGAAGGGGTGTTGGAGATACAACTGCATGTACTTTATATAGTACTGAGTATTAACACCACTAGACCAGTAGATGGAACTGTAGCAAATACTAAGGTTAACAGTTATGTGTGTCTGTCTGAAAACTTGTTTTCTTTATCTCTTCCTCTCTCTTCACAACTGAGATGTCTGCTGTTACAGTTTACTGAAATGCTCTGTATGCTTGCAACTTAATCCAGCGAAGTAAACCAAGTTCTGCCTCATCACAAGCTTCTAGTGTCTTCTCTAATACATAACCAACACCCTCCACAGCAACAGAACACATTGCTAGCCTGTGTCTATACAGAACTTGACCCCAGACGGTTGACCGAGGGATCAAGTCACAATCCTTCTGGTTAAAGCGGGATTGTCACCATAAAAATCTAATTTCAACAGCAACTGGTCTAAGTGTATTAAGTGATAAAGATGTTAATCCTGCATTCAAAACTTTCAAAACCTGTTCTGCTGTTATGTTTTGGAGTTATCACATACCTCAGGAGCACTGGCCCTTTAGTTGCCATTGCCAAACAGTTGCATGCTGGGGGTCTTTTTATCTATAATACTGTATATTCCTCCTCCTCTTCCCTTTATTTCTTCTGCCTTCTGATGATATAAAACAGTGCACTTCCTAATATAGACCTCAGTTGGAATGTCTGAAGACAGGCAGGTAATGAATACACAATTGGCAAGAAAGAAAGAGGGAGGAAATGTCGTCAGGAGATCAAAGGTAACCAAGATGGAAACTGTCTAGAATAGGATTCTCTGCCTATACTTTATAAAATTCACAGGGATCATAATGTGGACAGTGCAATATATCTGTTATGTAAGTAGAACTAGTATTTATCTACTTATACAGTATATGTATTTTTTTATTTCTAGGTTAGCATGGGTGTCACTTGTTCTTTAACAGTCCTCATATTGTGTACAAGGCATTCGTAGTTTTGGTAAAGCAGGTTTGAGAAATCTTGAGAACGTTTAGTTCTCTCTAGTTAAGTCTCTCTCGCTCAGCTACCGTCCAGAGCGAGCGGGATTGAGCAGCTCCTGATATTGCCAATACAGCATTGGACCATGGACATCAGACCTCAGCGTCATTTGGATGCACACTGAGGCCTGGTACACACCAGAGGAGTTTTTCTGAGTGTTTTGAGTTTTTGAAACCTCCTGCTAATGTTATCCCTATGTGTCTATGCACACTGGAGCGATGAGGCTTTGTAAAAAAAAAACCCATAGTATTACATTGAGAAGAGCTTTTGAAACCTCTAGCGTTTGGGAAGCTTTTCTGGTGTATCTCAGCCCTTACTCAGATTGGGACTAAACTTCCTTACATCCGCATAGGACTCTACATTCTACACTAACTGTATGAAGAGTCGTGAGTATATTAGCTACTAATGTGCACATTAGATTTCATCTGGAAACTATGTGTTGTTCAGGAATTTATGCATATGAGAAGGAACACTGCAAGAATATATACTATTCAATTCATTGGAGTGACTCTGCTATTACTGAATACAGGATCATAGTAACATCTGAAGGATTATTAGTATACCTGAAAGATGGGGACAATTCCTTCTAAACAGTGCTTCATTTTAAATTGCGCAATAGATTAGGTTTATGAGAAAATTTTAGGATTTTTTCATTTTTTTTACTGCAGTAGAGTGTTATTCATGAGATCACCATATTGGTGACTTGAGAATAATTTTTGCCAAGATCACTATTTAGATTATTAATAAAACCTTGCATTTTATGTATGAGCGCTGTCTGTATTATTAATACATTGTCACGTTTAGTAATTAGCTAGAACTACTGGTCAAAAGCAGAAATATTAATTGCCCCTCATAATAACATTTCTTAGACCTTAAAACTGTTAATCACAGGGTGTGACTCTCCAAGGCGATTGTAAAAGGGGAATCCAAAGTTCATTACCACAGAGCAGAGCAGAACGTAATAAGGGACATACTCAGTGATGTAGAGCCCACAAGTACTATCAGCACACCAGGAGTATCAGCACACACTTCTTTTATTGAGCCGGTTTCCACAATATGGTCAAACAATTGTTTCAGGGGCCTCACAGGATCCCCCTTTATCAAGGCATGTGGTTACATATCCATCTCACAAACAGACATTTATATATCTACATAATCCCAAATACCCCACCCCTACTAGTGACGTCAAACGAGCATAATGGTGATTGACACTGGTAAACACTAGAACCACAATACAAAATATACATAATCAATACATTCTCTGGAGGCAATAAAGGATAAAGTGCACACTGTATTTCCATTGCCCATGATCTTACCATTCAAGAATGCCCATTCTGTCTCCGGTGTCTGTGTGTATCAATTAGGTCCACAAATTTGAACATAATCATGCCCCCTTTCACCGTTATGTCCTGGGGCTCCGGCAACTCTCCGCTATGCAGCCATCTCCGTGATGAACCTGGGAAGAGTCTGCGCTTGCAAACCTTGGCACCTGATTGGCTAGTGTAATTTCTTGCTGCCCCCAATAGTCACGTGAACTCCCCCATGACCGCAGCAGCCAATCGGAGCTATCATAGAGCGGAGTGTGTCATTGTTGACGCAACAGGCTGTGCATGCGTACTCTCGTCGCATGTTGCGTTTCACTTGACGCTTGCATCCCACATGACACGTATCTCTACCGACGGTGCCAAGCCCAAGCAGGGAGTAACAGCCTGACTCGTTGCTTGGAAACCAATAGCAACAAAACCTCGGGCATGTGTGATAATGAATTAGGCAATGATAGCCTAATTCGTTGCTTGGCAGTCCCTGACACAACAGCTTCGGGGGGATAATTTAGGTTGCAAAATAGTGCAAAACTATGTAAAGAGATTCAAGTAAACTCACCACCCAACGACCGGCAGGGCACTCAGAATGTTGACCATTAAAAGATAGGGAGGGGAGTAGGATCCAATCCAGTCCTACTCCCCTCCCTATCCTTCAATGATCAACATTCTGAGTGCCCTGCTGGTCATCGGGTGGTGAGATTGCTATGTAACCACATGCCTTGATAAAGAGGGACCCTGTAAGGCCCCCGAAACAATTGTTGGACCATATTGTGGAAACTGGCACAATAAAAGAAGTGTGTGCTGATACTTCTGGTGTGCTGATAGTACTTGTGGACTCTATTGACTTGTAGCATTGCCTGTGCCACTCTATCAAGCACCCACAAATACAGATGGTGTGCCTACTTCATATGTGGAAATACTCAGTGATGTGGTACATGCACAACAGGTGTATTTTATGCACACTGGCCCTACTCAATTAAATTAATCGCCTAAATTTTCTCCAAGGAGATATATGTTCATCTTCTGTTTAAAATAATTCTTCATTATTCTGCAATTAAACAAAAAGTATCAAAACGTAGGTAAAGAGTACTGTCAACATTGTTCAGTGTGAGGCCCACCGGACTCTTCACCTTGAATCCGCTCCTATGTCCCAATCTATCTCAGCAGTCTTTATCCTATGTGGCATGTCCCTGCTTGAACAGGAGACTGGAAACATCTGCCTGATTACGGTTACACCCAAGCCTTAATGCTGAAGATTTAGGAGCTGATTATCGGAAGGCAAAGATACCAGAAGTACCCACAGGAGTCAAACTAAGCCCAAGGTCATACATGTAAGATACAAAGTTACAGTATCAGGGAGCAGACGAGAGAGTGGTCAGGAACTAGCAGAGCAGGGCCGACCTTTGACCTGAGCGACCGGTGCGATCGCTCAGGGCGCCGGCTTCCAGGGGGCGCTCCTCTCCCCTGGCTGCGTGTTTTAATATCGATGCTGCCGCTGCTCCTGGTGCCGCTGCTGGGGGTGATGTAGTGCGTGCGCCGTGATGGAGGGGGGAGCCGCGGGGAGGGCAGCCCGACCTCTCCCTCCCTTCCTCTCCGGGCCATCCTCTGTGCTCCCCCCTCCGATGCAGACTGCAGCAGAAAGAACTCACCTCCCTGGTTCCGATCGCCGGCGCCTCTCACTTGCCGCTGGTATCTTCTACATTAGTTACTGATGCACACTAAACTTCCTGCTTAACAGGAAGTTTAGTGTGTATCGGTAAACTATGTAGAAGAGAGTAGACCAGCGGCAAGTGAGAGGCGCCGGCGATCGGAACCAGGGAGGTGAGTTCTTTCTGCTGCAGTCTGCATCGGAGGGGGGAGCACAGAGGATGGCCCGGAGAGGAAGGGAGGGAGAGGTCGGGCTGCCCTCCCCGCGGCTCCCCCCTCCACTATGGGGGGGGGGGGGGGGCACCTACCTACCTACCTACCTACCTACCTACCTACCTTAAACTGGGGGCAGCTACCTATCTAACCTATACTGGGGGCAGCTACCTATCTAACCTATACTGGGAGGCACCTACCTATCTAACCTATACTGGGGGGCAGCTACCTATCTAACCTATACTGGGGGCGGCTACCTATATAGCCAATACTGGGGGCACTTACCTATACTGGGGGGCAGCTACCTATCTAACCTATACTGGGGGGCAGCTACCTATCTAACCTATACTGGGGGCGGCTACCTATATAGCCAATACTGGGGGCACCTACCTATACTGGGGGGCACCTACCTACCTAACCTATACTGGGGGCAGCTACCTATCTAATCTATACTGGGGGCAGCTACCTATCTAACCTATACTGGGGGCAGCTACCTATCTAACCTATACTGGGGGGCACCTACCTATCTAACCTATACTGGGGGCAGCTACCTATCTAACCTATACTGGGGGCAGCTATCTAATCTATACTGGGGGCAGCTACCTATCTAACCTATACTGGGGGGCAGCTACCTATCTAACCTATACTGGGGGGCACCTACCTATCTAACCTATACTGGGGGGCAGCTACCTATCTAACCTATACTGGGGGCGGCTACCTATATAGCCAATACTGGGGGCACTTACCTATACTGGGGGGAAGCTACCTATCTAACCTATACTGGGGGGCAGCTACCTATCTAACCTATACTGGGGGCGGCTACCTATATAGCCAATACTGGGGGCACCTACCTATACTGGGGGGCAGCTACCTATCTAACCTATACTGGGGGGCAGCTACCTATCTAATCTACACTGGGGCAGTTACCTATCTAATCTATACGGGGGGCACCTACCTATCTAATCTATACTGGGGGGCAGCTACTTATCTAATCTATACTGGGGGCACCTACCTATCTAACCTTTACTGGGGGCAGCTACCTATCTAATCTATACTGGGGGCGTCTACCTATCTAATCTATACTGGGGCAGCTACCTATCTAACCTATGTTGCAGGTACCTACCTATCTAACCTGTACTGGGGGCACCTACCTATCTACCTACACACTACTAAGCCTCCCCCCCCATTAGTGTATGTGTGTGGTGCGCTCACACGCGAAGAGGATGAATGGGGGGGGCACCAAAATCTGGTTCGCTCAGGGCGCTGTGAAACCTAAGGCCGGCCCTGTAGCAGAGGTCTATTCAGGCAGCAAGCAATGAGTAATTGATAATCCAAGCATAAGGTCAAACCAGGACGTGATCAGGGTTAGTCAGTTCCAAGCAGAAATTCAGTCCAGGCAGCAAGAAGAAAGAATGGTCAGTAAACAGGCAAGGTCGGTAATATCCAGGTAATCCAAAAATAATATCACACCCAGTCACTTAGCAGCAGCTAAACGCTATCACAGGCAATGACAGTGTGAGCAACCCAGGTTGTTTAAATACAGAGAAGCACAAATCAGTGGCCGGCCACATAGACACTCACCAATTACACCACATACAAAACTGCCTGAGTGTCAGCTGACACTAAGTACACCAGCGCCGGAGAGCACATCCTGGCCGGGAGAAGATGCATCCGCCCCTTATGCCTGACATCACACGGAATGCATGGGAGATGCCACGATCAACACAGTGTGCCCGATACCCGGAAGTGCGCAGGAGCATACAGCAGGTGAGGTAATGACATTCAGGCTATTTTCTTGCTTGCGAGTGGCTTAAAAGGAATTTTAGTAGGGAGCAGTGAAATTATCACCTAGGGAAAAAAAAAAAGGGAATTGAATAAGGCCCATCGGCCCATATCCTTTTAAAGTTTTTCTCCCAGGATAACATTTTCATATCTAAAAAATAATTTTTCAACAATAAGCTTCTAAAAAACTACTAAAATGTAGGTTAAAAAAAATACCAAAAATACCAAACTTATTTCTAGTAATATTTAGCTCATTGGGAATCGCTAGAAAAAAAATCAGCCAGATACTTACCTAAGGAGAGGACTCAGGGTCCTATAGAGCCTTCATGCTTCTCTCCTAGTCCCCTCCATTAAGCCCTGGCTCCCCCGTTTTCATCCCCTACTGCGGGGGACTTCGGAAATCTTCGGGAGCTGAGTCTTCCCAAAAACAGGTGGCTCTCTACTACACATGCATGAGAAAGGGCACTCACACGTGTACAGTATGGAGCGGCCTGTCTTCGGGAGCATTCAGGCTCCTGAAGACTTGCAAAGCCACCTTCGGCAGCAGAGAGAGCAGTATTTGACCAAGTTGGTCGAATACTGCTACCGGGGAGCCAGCGTTGGAATGGGAACTGAGAGAGAAGAGGGAAGGCTTTATAGGACCTAGAGCCTCCCTCTCCATAGGCAAGTATTTGGCTGATTTTTTCTCGTGCGATTCCCAAAGACTTTAAAGTTATTTTATTGGTAAGGCTTGAAAATATCTCCTTGGAGAAAACTGAAAAAAATGTATTTAATAGGGTATGGGCCATTGTTTGAAGTAGAGATGGCCTGATTGGATCGATCGCAAACTTGTTCACGCAAACAATGCAAACTTTATGCAAGATTGACCCGCCCTCTATACTACATCATTGGCCTAAACTTTGACCCTCTACATCACAGTCAGCAGACACATGGCAGCCAATCAGGCTGCACTCCCTCCTGGAGCCCCCCCCCCCTTTATAAGGCAGCAGAGTCTGCCATTTTCTCACTCTGTGTGCTGCTGTTTTAGTGAGAGAAGGAAGAGAGGTTTCTGCAGAGATAGGGAAAGCTTAGCTAGGCTCTTGTTAGTTTGCTCCTTGCTGATATTTATTGCTGAAAAGCACCACCAAAACAGCTCTTTTGAGAGCTAATGTTCTTGTGATGTTTTTTTTTTCTTTTTTGTGTGGCCCACTGACACTGCATATACAGCCCTGTCTGTTGCAGCTGGAACTTGCTAATTGCTACAGTATACTGTGCCAGGCCCAGCACATTCAGTGCCTACCTTTTCAATGCACCTGTGTGACTGCTGCACATTGCATTATAATAACAGTCACTGCATACCTTTCACTGCATCTGTGTGACAGCACGCTGTTTTATATACCAGTTACTGCATACCTTTCACTGCACCTGTGTGACTGCTGCACATTGTATTATAATACCAATCACTACATACCTTTCACTGCACCTGTGTGACTGCACATTGTTATACCAGCAGTCACTGCATACCTTTCACTGCACCTGTGTGACTGCACATTGTTATACCAGCAGTCACTGCATACCTTTTCACTGCACCTGTTTAACTGCTGCACATTTTAATATAATACCAGTCAGTGCATACCTTTCACTTCACTTGTGTGACTGCATGCTGTGTTATATATCAGCAGTCACTGCATACCTTTCACTGCATCTGTGTGACTGAAAACTGTTTTATATACCAGTCAGTGTATACCTTTCACTGCATCTGTGACTGCACCTTGTATTATACCAGCAGTCAGTGTATACCTTTTACTGCACCTGTGTGACTGCACATTGGATTATACCAGCAGTCAGTGTAGACCTTTCACTGCATCTGTGTGACTGCACATTGTATTAGTCAAGTCAGTGCATACCTTTCACTTCATCCCCCCAATATGGACAAAACAACAGGCAGAGGCAGAGCCAGAGGAAGGCCACCCGGCAGGTCTGTGCGAGGTCATGCTAATGTGATTTCGTGCGGCCCTGGACCAAAGTACAGTGCTCAGAAGAAGGCATGCCCCATCAACTCCCAAGATTGTCAGGACGTGGTTAACTACTTAACACAGAACACCTCATCTTCCGTATCCACCAGCACTACTCCAAGTACAACACCCGCTACATTTGACAGTTTGCAGGAGTTATTTGGTGGGGAATTAACTGATTCACAGCCATTATTGTTACAACAAGATGAAGGCGCTAAGCAAGTTACACCACCTCATATGTCTGAGTTAGGCGTCACTATGGACGTAAGGTGTGAGGATGATGAAGTACCTGCTGTTGGCGCTGTTTTTGAGGTGGCTGATACAAGCAAAGCTGTGGAGGATGATTATGATGATACTGCCATGGATGTCATGTGGGTTCCCAATAGAGGAGATGAACAGGGGGACAGTTCAGAGGGGGAGTCAGAGAGGAGTAGGAGGAGATGAGTTGCTGAAAGAAGCAGGGGGAGCTCGTTGTCAGAAACAACTCGTGGCAGTGTCAAGCATGTATCGCCACCTATGGACAGCGAGCCAACATGCCCTTCAACGTCAGCTGCTGACGCCACCAGCACAGTGCAGTCATCCCAGAGCTCAGCGGTGTGAACATTCTTTTGCGTGTCTGCCTCAGATGACAGCGATGCCATCTGTACTCTCTGCCACCAAAAATTGAGCCGTGGAAAGACCAAGACCCATGTAGAGACAACTGCCTTACGAAGGCACATGATGAAAAAGCACAAACGGCAATGAGATGACCACCTGAGGAAAAGCAGCACACAAACGCAAAGCCACCCTCCACCTCCTCTTCCTCCTTCAGGTGCAGCATTTTCAGCCACTTTATCCCTTGCAGCCACCCTCCTCCACTCCGCCTCTCACCTTGACTGGTTCCTGCTCCTCTTCCCACAGCAGCCAGGTGTCCGTGAAGGAAATCTTTGAATGGAAGAAGCCAATGTCTACCAGTCAACCCCTTGCCCGGCGTCTGACAGCTGGCTTGGCAGAACTGTTAGCTCGCCAGCTGTTACCATACCAGCTGGTAGCCTCTGATGCCTTCCGAAAATTTGTGGCGATTGGGATACCACAGTGGAAGATACCAGGCCACAAATATTTCTCAAAAAAGGCGATACCCAAGCTGTACCATGAAGTTGAAAGGCAAGTGGTGTCATCTCTGACAGCGTTAGGTCAAGGGTCCATCTGACCACGGATGCCTGGTCCGCAAAGCACAGTCAGGGCAGGTACATTACTTATACAGCACACTGGGTCAACCTGGTGACTGCTGGCAGCAAGCAGGGGGTACGTGGCTGTGCAGCAGACCTAGTTATGACACCTCCACAGCTTGCAGGCAGGCCTGCTGCCACCTCCTCTCCTTCTCCTCCTACTCCTCCTGCTACATCCTCTTCACTGTCATCCTCCTCCTCCTCCTTGGCTGAGTGGCATTGCTACTCTACTGGTGCTGCCATCTACTCTCCAGCTACACACCCCTAGCTCCCCAGGGCCTATGCTGCATGCCAGGTACGACGGTGTCACACCATCTTGAACATGTCTTGCCTCAAAGCCGAGAGTCACACTGGAGCAGCTCTCCTGGCTGCTCTGAACAAACAGGTGGATCAGTGGCTGACCCTGTACCAACTGGAGATCGGCAATGTTGTGTGTGACAACGGCAGCAATCTCATTTCGGCTTTGAGTTTTGGAAAGTTGACACATGTACCCTGCATGGCAAATGTGCTAAATCTAATAATTCAAAGATTTGTGTCTAAGTACCCAGGCTTACAGGAGGTCCTGAAGCAGTCCAGGAAGGTGTGTGGGCATTTCAGGCGGTCCTACACGGCCATGGCACACTTGGCCTATATTCAGCAGAGAAACAACTTGCCAATTTGCGATAGCCCAACTTGCTGGAATTCAACGCTCCTCATGTTTGACCGCCTGCTACAACAGGAGAAAGCTGTCAACCAGTATCTGTACAACTACAGTGAAAGGTCATGCCCTAGGAAGCTGGGCATTTTCTTGCCGAAGTACTGGACACTCATGCAAACTCATGCACTCATGCATAATACCTGCTGGCTCATGCGTCCGTTTGAGGAGGTGACAAACCTGATGAGTCGCAGTAAAGGCACCATCAGCAACTTGATCCCATATGCTTTCATGCTGAAGAGTGCCATGCGTTGAGTGATGGATCAAGCTGTGAAGGAGCATGTACAGGAAGAGGCGGAAGAGTGGGAACAATCATCAGTAGAACCAAATGTTTCCTCAACACCTGCGACAGCACAGAGAAGGGGGGAGGAAGAGTTGTGTGGGGAAAAGGAGTCAGATGACGAAGGTGTTTTTTTTTTTTTTAGGAGGAGATGGAAGAACAACCGCAGCAGGCGTCGCTTGTGCTGCCCACCTTTCCTGTGGTATTCTTTGTGGCTGGGGGGAGGAGGAGAACTTACCTGACATCACTGAGGAAGAGCAAGAAGGGATGGATAGTAGGTCGGCATCCAACTTTGTGCAGATGGTGTCTTTCATGCTGTACAGCCTGTTGAGGGACCCCCGTATAAAAAAAAAACTCATGGGGAATGACCTGTACTGGGTAGCAAGCAACGCTACTAGACCCTCGGTAAAAGCACAAAGTGGCGGATCTGCCTCCCCCTCCCATGTCCACGCAGGTAAGGGCAGGACGCTCTAGCGATGTCATGGTGATGTCGGACATGCGGACATTCTTTAGTCCATCGCCTCGGCTTAACCCTTCCGGATCCACCATCCACCAACGCCTCGACCGGCAGGTAGCCGACTACCTGGCCTTAAGTGCGGATGTAGACACTCTAAGCAGCGATGAACCCTGGACTACTGGGTGCACAGGCTTGACCTGTGGCTAGAGCTGTCACAATTTGCCATCCAACTTCTGACTTGCCCTGTCTCAAGTGTCCTGTCAGAAAGGACCTTCAGCGCAGCTGGAGGCATTGTCAGTGAGAAGAGAAGTAACCTAGGTAAAAAAAAGTGTTCAGTACCTCACCTTTATCAAAATGAATGATGCATGGATCCTGGAGGGCTACTGCCTGCCCAAAGACTAAGGGCTTGATTCACAAAGCGGTGCTAACCTACTTAGCACGTCTAAAGTTTTTAGACGCGCTAACCAGGGTGCTAAGTAGGTTAGCACCGGATTTCTCAATCAGATCACGCGCAAAGTTTTGCGCGCAAAGTTTTACGCGCGCAAAGTCCTATGCGCGTGCTAAGACCCATAGGCTTTAATGGGCACTTAGCGCGGAGCACCCTGCGCTCTGTGCAGTGCGCGAATAAAGTTTTACGCGCATAAAGTTTTGCGCGCGAAAAGCTCGTTTAGATGCGCTAAGGGGGTTTTCACAGGCGTGCTAACAGTTAGCACCGCTTTGTGAATCAAGCCCAAAGTCAGTTCCCACACAGTATCTCTGCTTGCCTGATGGCCACTGCTGCCTGCCCCAAGACTAAGTCAATCCTCCCATACAGCATCTCTGCCTGCATGCCGCTTGACTGCCTTCTCCGCCACCACCAACAGGGTCCAGGACTCCAGATGGATTCCTGAATTTTTAAGGCCGCTGCTAGCAGCGGCCGCTAACAAAAACAGTAATATTTTTTTTCTGGTGCGTGTACATGCATGTCTAATTTTTCTGGCTGCACTCCGGCTGCAACAACAAAACAAAAGGCACGTACATGTGTCAGTTCCCCTTCGTGATCATTACCTTGTCGCAGTGAAGGGGCTTGCATATCACAATGAAGCAATGACCGGCTATATGAGTGTGTTGGGGGGCACACCTGACCCAAGATAATAAGGTCGGTGCTTCATTGTGGACAGACCAAATTCGATCAGCTGGACACTCAGTCACTGTTTTTCTGTCATTACGCTACCTCAGCCCGACCATATGGGCTTGAAAACCGCCATCACCTGCATTCTCGCCATGGTGCGCACCACCAGTCCAGCACGGCCGTCACTACACAAACAGCTGTTTGCGGTGCGTTACACAGTGAGTTTGGTCTGTCAGTGTGAAGCAGTACACTAATTACACTACCTGATTGATGTATGCACACGCAAGATGTTTTAAAGCATTTTATGCCTCCAATTTGGCAATGCAATGTGATTTCTGCCCTTATAACCCTGCTGTGCGTCAAATCCATAATTTTCCCCGGGACTTTTGCCATGTATCCCACTCCACCATGTCCCCCTCCAGATGTTAGACCCCTTGAAACATCTTTTCCATCACTTTTGTGGCCAGAATTAGTGTTTGTAGTTTTGAAAGTTTGCCTGCCCATTGAAGTCTATTGCGGTTCGCATGGTTCACGCGAACACGAACTTTTGTAGAAGTTCGCGTCCGAGGTTCGCCATCCTAAAATCGGAGGTTCAAGCCATCTCTAGTTACAAGTTTAAAGGGAATCCGAGGTGAGAGGGATATGGAGTCTGCCATATTTATTTCCTTGTGAACAATGCCAGTTGCCTGGCAGCCCAGTTGATATTCTAGCATCAGTAATGTTTGAGTCAAAACCCTGGAACAAGCATATGATCCAGTAAAATTTGAATCAGCTGAGTACCTGATCTGCTGCATGCTTGTTCAGCATTTATAGAACAAAATAGAAGACGGCACACAGAAGGCTTCTTCAAGTAATCTGTATTAGGTGCATACAGTTACAGAGTGTCAGGACACAACATGGTTTGGGCTCCGGCCTTCCTCAGGTGTCCCTGAGCCCGAAACATGTAACACATGTAAATATGTAACATCTAACATCCTGACACTCTGTAACTGTATGCACCTAATACAGATGACTTGAAGAAGCCTTCTGTGTGCCGTCTTCTATTTTGTTCTATAGTACGGTCCAGCAGGAGTGGTGTACCTGCAGAAGTTGGCACCGGCTTCCAGGTCTATAGTCACAGACCTGTTCCAGGTGTGTGTCCAGTGTGTTGCAATACATTGTTCAGCATTTATGCCTGAAAGTATTGGAGACACAGGATCAGGAGGACTGCCAGGAGACTGGTATTGTTTAAAAGGAAATAAATATGACAGCCTCCATATCCCTTTTACCTCAGGTATCCTTTAAGAAGTGGGGCATATAAACCAATGAAATAAAAATAAAAAAAAAAAGCAACAAAATCTGTCAAATTATAAAAATCTTCTTCTAAATGCATTTTAATGAATCTATATACATCTACTGAGTAAAAAAAGAAAAGAAACCTGAAGCTTATTCCTGAAGAAGCATTAATAAAAGTAAAATAGTGAAGGACACTAAAAGAAGCAATGTCAGACGCAACGTTGCTTTACCTCGATGCTTATCTGTTTAACTTTTCTGCATTTTATAACTTGCCAGACTTTAGCTCTGGACACCTCCATCTATCATCAATCACTCTTACTAACTGTAGTTTTCTTACTGCTTTAAGTCATCTGTCTTGTTTGATTGAATCAAATGATTTATGTAAATTACGCAACCTTTGTGCACTACTCAATACTTTAGAAGAACATCAACTCCCCCCTACCCCCACCCCACTAAACAGTTCTGATATACACAAATATCTACCAGCAGTACAGTCTTTCATTTTATAACAAATAGCTCTCAAATATTCTGGACATATATCATTGTATTAGTTAAGGAAGTCCTTTGAGGTTTAAGATTCAGAAATTAATTTGGCCTTTTGGCACTCCTGGGGTCTGATCATCCCATTAAATGTGCTGTAAGTATGCATTTATTTTAGACAAAAGTAGAAGTGTTATAAATAGCATTTCTAGCCCTTCAGTAGATGTACCCATTGCTGCTAAGACCCATGTAATTCCTGAAAAGGACTTGTCAGCTGCTGTGAAAGAATTAATTTGATCTCTCAGGGTGACGTTCAGCATCACAATTTGAATATTATATCAATCCCATGCTGAAGCATAAGTGTGTATTTGATACATTTACAAGTTTCAAAATAGTGAAAATTTACCTCTAGAGTCCCAGATTAACTGCTTATGGCTCCAGGACATAGAATCCACATCCTAATTAGTGCTGCTGTAAGTTTTTTAGGATGTAGAATCTATGTTTGCGGCCCACTGACACATGCTTATACACGCTCCCATGCCTGTTCCCTACCTCCTTTTGATTGTAAACCTCTGGCAGGGTCTCCCCTTCCTTGTATATTCTACATGAGCGTGTGCTCCTTTCATGGCAGCCTCATACCTGTACTACTAGGGCCACTTGACCAGCCCAAAATCGCATGATCATGTATTTGTTTTCTGGTTAAACTCGGTGGACGTATGTCTTTTTTCAACCCAAATAACTATGTAACTATGTATTTTGTAGAGATGGCTCGAACCTGCGATTTTAGGTTCGCGAACCTCGAACGCGAACTTCCGCGAACCTGCGAATTTTGGAAACCGCAATAGACTTCAATGGGCAGGCGAACTTTCAAAACTTTAAACACTAATTCTGGCCACAAAAGTGTTGGAAAATATTTTTCAAGTGGTCTAACTCCTGGAGGGGGTCATGGTGGAGTGGGTTACACGCCAAACGTCCCGGGTAGAATTACGAATTTGACGCAGAGCAGGGGTTTAAGGGCAGAAATCACATTGCAATGCTAAATTGGAGGCCTAAAGTGCTTGAAAACATCTTGCGTGTGTATACATGAATCGAGTAGTGTAATTAGTGTACTGCTTGTGTTGTGTTGTGTGGTGTTGTGTGGTGATGCTGTGTGGTGGGGACTGACTTAGTCTTTGGGCAGGCAGTAGCCCTCCGGGATCCATGCCTCATTCATTTTGATAAAGGTGAGGTACTGAACACTTTTTTTGACCTAGGTGACTTCTCTTCTCACTGACAATGCCTCCAGCTGCGCTGAAGGTCCTTTCTGACAGGACGCTTGAGGCAGGGCAAGCCAGAAGTTGGATGGCAAATTGTGACAGCTCTGGCCACAGGTCAAGCCTGCACACTCAGTAGTCCAGGGGTTCATCGCTGCTTAGAGTGTCTACATCCGCAGTTAAGGCCAGGTAGTCGGCTACCTGCCGGTCGAGGAGTTGGTGGAGGGTGGATCCGGAACTTTTTTAAAAGGTACAGGTAAGTATTTCTGGTTAATTAAGAACATTAAAGGACTTTTTTTTCATGGTTGTGTTTTTATTTCATTTAACCCTTTATGGAAATGGGTACTCATTTCTCCTGGGGGGGGGGGGCATCTGGGGGTCCCCTTCTTAAAGGGGACTCCCAAATGCCACCATGAAGCCCCCCAGGGAGTCGTTGCCCCACCTCCCCCTGGGGCAACGGAGGTGGGGAAGAGCCCCTAGTCCATGGATTGGACAAGGGCTCGAGGGGAGAGGGGAAGGCTTGGCCGCCCCTCTTCCCCGGAGCCCCCCCATCCACATGCGCAGCTGGTTTTAACAAAGAGACTTGAAAAGATTTTGTACCTCTCATACTAGCAGGCAATGCAATCACATATGTCGCATTATTGATCTTTTTGGAGACGGGATATGGGCCTATAAATCTGGGGCACAATTTGGCCGAGGGTTGTTTTAATGCCAGATGCCGGGTTGAAACCCACACCAAGTCCCCAGGAACAAATTCCCATTCTACAGATCGCTTCTTGTCAGCTTGTCTTTTCTGGGTTAGAAAGGCCTTTTCCAGATTCCTTTTGACTATAGTCCAGATGTCCCTAAAAGATCTCTGCCAATCTTCCATTGCCAGAAGAGAAGAGGATACTACTGGTAACGGGGAAAATTTAGGAGATCTCCCCGAAACCACCTGGAACGGAGAGAAGCCTGAAGAGGTACTTTTTAGATTGTTATGCGCAAATTCCGCATGCGGCAGGAATTTTGCCCATTTCAACTGAGCATCGGCCACATAGCACCTAAGGAACTGTTCAAGTGACTGGTTGACCCTTTCGGTTTGCCCATTGGTCTGTGGGTGGTAGCTGGAGGAGAATGACAGATTAATTCCTAGATGATGACAAAATGCTCTCCAAAATCTGGATACGAATTGGACTCCCCTATCTGACACCACATTCTCTGGTATCCCATGCAACCGAAAAATGTGCTGGATGAAGAGATCTGCCAGTTCCTGCGCTGAGGGGAGTCCGTCCAGAGGAATAAAATGAGCCATCTTGCTGAACCTGTCAACTACCACCCAGATGACAGTTTTACCCTCAGATCTAGGAAGTTCGCCCACAAAGTCCATGGACAGATGGGTCCATGGTTGCTCAGGCACCGGCAATGACTGAAGCATGCCTACCGGAGCCTGTCTGGAAGGTTTACTCCTGGCGCAGACTGAACAATCTTTGACAAACTCCTTCCAATCTGAGACCAGAGATGGCCACCAGACGCACCTAGCCAGAAAATCCTGCGTTCTCGCCACCCCAGGATGCCCTGCATTCTTATGTGCATGAAACAATTGTAAAAGTTGCAAACAAAAATGCAGTGGTACAAACAGAACTACATCTGGTTTCCCCTCAGGAATGTCTTGTTGATAGGGACCCAAAGTAGACAACCAGTCCTCCCATGTGTCGATGGCTGCTAAGACAACTTTGTCGGGCAGGATGTTCTCAGGGGTTGGTGGCTGTACTGTCTCAGGCTCAAAACATCTAGACAGAGCATCTGCCTTGATGTTTTTACTTCCTGGCTTGTAGGTAATGATGAATTTGAATCTCGAAAAGAATAAAGACCATTGAGCCTGTCGGGGGCTAAGTCTCTTGGCCCCCTCAATATATTCTAAATTCTTGTGGTCAGTATAGACTGTAATCGTATGTTCTGCCCCTTCGAGCCAATGGCGCCATTCCTCAAACACGAGTTTGATAGCCAACAACTCTCGGTTTCCAATATCATAATTTTTCTCGGCAGGAGAAAACTTCAGAGAGAAAAATGCACATGGATGCAATCTGCCCTGAAGTCCAGAGTGTTGAGACAGCACAGCCCCAACCCCAACCTCTGATGCATCTACCTCCACTATGAAAGGGAGAGTGACATCAACATGCCGCAAAATGGGGGCGGAACAAAACAATTTTTTCAATGATGAGAAGGCAGTATGCGCTTCAGCTGACCAATTATAAGTGTCTGCCCCTTTTTTGGTAAGTTCTGTGAGAGGTGACACCACAGCAGAAAATCCCTTGATACATTTTCTATAATAGTTGGCAAAGCTAAGGAACCTCTGGAGTGCCTTCAGCCCTAAAGGTTGTGGCCACTCCAGCACAGCGGAAACTTTATTGGGGTCCATGGAGAGCCCGACAGTAGAAATGATGTAACCCAAAAAGGGGACCTCGGACACTTCAAAGAGACATTTCTCTAATTTAGCATATAAAGAGTTCTGCCTCAATTTCCTTAAGACAAATTTTACATGCTCCCTGTGTTCAGCCAAATTGGGTGATAATATAAGTATGTCATCCAGGTAAACCAGGACGAACCACCCTAAGACATCTCTGAAGACCTTATTGATCAACTCTTGGAAGACGGCGGGAGCATTACACAACCCGAAGGGCATGACTAGGTACTCGTAGTGCCCGTCGGGTGTGTTGAACGCTGTCTTCCATTCGTCACCCTCCCTTATGCCTACCAGGTTGTATGCTCCCCGTAGGTCGAGTTTGGAAAAGATACATGCATCAGTAACCTGGGAAAACAAGTCATCGATTTAAGGAAGTGGATGATTCTTTATAGTAATCTTGTTTAGCCCGCTGTAATCAATACATGGCCGGAGCCCACTATTCTTTTTTTTTTACAAAAAAGAATCCTGCTCCGGCCGGAGACTTTGAAGGACGGATGAACCCTTTGGCCAAGTTTTCTTTGATGTAATCCTGCATAGCAAGTTTTTCAGGACCAGAAAGGTTATATAAATGGCGTCTAGGGGGCATACAACCTGCTCTTAACTCAATGGGACAGTCAAAGCTTCTATGTGGAGCAACTTTGTCTTAGGACAAAAGACATCAGTAAATTCAGTATATGGTGCTGGCAATCCTTCCATTTGAACCTTGGTAATGCAAACAGCCACTTTCTCCAAACGATGATGACAGTAGGAGGACCAGCTTAAAAGCTGCCCGGAACTCCAGTCAATCTGAGGAGAATGCTTTTGCAACCATGGCATACCAAGGATCACGGTGGAAGTGGCCATCTTGAGCACAAAAAATTGTATTTGCTCCCTATGCAGCACCCCCACCTGACATAACAATACAGGAGTTTGGGACAGAGGTTGTTTCCCCTGAAGTGGAGAGTCATCCACTGCAGTAACAAAAATCTGTCTCTCCAAAGAAACAAAGGGAACTCCTAACCTCCTAGCGAAATCATAATCTATGAAATTAGCTGCTGAGCCTGAATCTATGAATGCCTGGGTGAACAAAACTCGGTCCTCCCAGGTAATAGAACACGGGAGAAGTAAACGATTCTCGTTTAGAGGTAACACCGGCTTGGCTAGGGTAGTACCTCTAGCTACACCTAGGCGGAAGAGTTTTCCGCCTTCTTGGGGCAATTCTGTACCACATGGCCCTTCTCCACACAGTATAAGCAGAGCCTCTCTGTTCGTCACCGATTTTTCTCTACCTCAGACAATTTGGAATGTCCGATCTGCATCGGCTCATCCTGAGGCAGATAAGGAGATGGAGAAGATGAAGTGATAGGAACGGGTCTCCCCGTGAATCTACCTCGAGTTTGTCTTTGGTACCGAACCCGGCGATCTATTTTAACGGCTAATGAGATCGCATCATCAATAGTCTTGGGTTCCGGATGGCTTAACATAAGATCAGCCACTGCATCAGATAATCCCGTTAAAAAAACAATCCAATAACGCAAATGGTCCCCATCTAGCCGACACAGCCCACCTTCTAAATTATGCAGCGTATGTTTCAACGGTGTTATGCCCCTGCCTGAGAGTTTTGAGTTTCCTCTCAGTTGTAAAATAGTTTTAAAAAAATCCTGAACAGACGTTAAAGCTTCGTGACTGGTAGGGAGACTGTAAGCCCACATCTGCAAATCCCCAGATAATAGAGTTTTAATAAAAGTCACCCTCTGACCCTCAGACCCTGATGACGTAGGTCGTAACTCAAAATACGAAAGGCATCGATTTCTGAAATTCTGAAAGTCAGACCTATGCCCTGAAAACTTTTCAGGGAGAGGTATCCTGGGCTCCATAACAACAGGGGATGGCACTGGTGCATTAGTTGCCTGAAGGGTGCGTACTACCTCAGACAACTGGTTGATCTGTGTCTGTTGAGTGTTAACCGTGTTGGTTAGGCCGTTAATGGCCGTGGCTAACAGTTCAACTTGACTGCACAGTGTCTCCATAGACATTTTTGGTCTGCTGTTCTGTAACGTTTTGTGTCAGCAATAACAAGGTTCTGATTATTTGGTGATCTGCAGTATCACCAATAATGCAGATACTATATCTGATTATATGGTGATCTGCAGAATCACCAATAATACAAATATAGCAACACAGAGAATATCGAGACCTTAGTCACACTTTATTGTAATGAGTGTAGTGATTGGTGCAAACAGTAAATACTGACAGATTTGACTATACTTCACCAGAGGAGCTGGTGGGTACTGTCAGTTCAGTGAGCACCTCACTAGTAGTGTTGGGCGAACATCTAGATGTTCGGGTTCGGGCCGAACAGGCCGAACATGGCCGCGATGTTCGGGTGTTCGACCCGAACTCCGAACATAATGGAAGTCAATGGGGACCCGAACTTTTGTGGTTTGTAAAGCCTCCTTGCATGCTACATACCCCAAATTTACAGGGTATGTGCACCTTGGGAGTGGGTACAAGAGGAAAAAAAAATTAGCAAAAAGAGCTTATAGTTTTTGAGAAAATCGATTTTAAAGTTTCAAAGGGAAAACTGTCTTTTAAATGCGGGAAATGTCTGTTTTCTTTGCACAGGTAACATGTTTTTTGTCGGCATGCAGTCATAAATGTAATACATATAAGAGGTTCCAGGAAAAGGGACCGGTAACGCTAACCCAGCAGCAGCACACGTGATGGAACAGGAGGAGGGTGGCGCAGGAGGAGAAGAAGGCCACGCTTTGTGAGACACAACAACCCCGGCCTTGCATGAGGGCAAGAAGCGTGCGGATAGCAGGCTTTGTACCGCCATGCAGTCATAAATGTAATAAAGATAAGTGGTTCAATAAACAGGGACCACGCGGCAACGCTAACCCAGCAGCAGCAGACGTGATGGAACAGGAGGAGGCGCAGGAGGAGAAGGCCACGCTTTGTGAGACACAACAACCCAGGCCTTGCATGAGGGCAAGAAGCGTGCGGATAGCATGCTTTGTACCGCCATGCAGTCATAAATGTAATAAAGATAAGTGGTTCAATAAACAGGGACCACGCGGCAACGCTAACCCAGCAGCAGCAGACGTGATGGAACAGGAGCAGGCGCAGGAGGAGAAGGCCACGCTTTGTGAGACACAACAACCCAGGCCTTGCATGAGGGCAAGAAGCGTGCGGATAGCATGCTTTGTACCGCCATGCAGTCATAAATGTAATAAAGATAAGTGGTTCAATAAACAGGGACCACGCGGCAACGCTAACCCAGCAGCAGCAGACGTGATGGAACAGGAGCAGGCGCAGGAGGAGAAGGCCACGCTTTGTGAGACACAACAACCCAGGCCTTGCATGTGGACAAAAAGCGTGCGGATATAGCAGCAATGCTTTTTGCCGCCATGCAGTCATAAATGTAATACAGATGAGAGGTTCAATAAACAGGGCCCGGAAACGCAACACCATCCCAGATGTTCATTGGTCATGTTACTTGGTTGGGGTCCTGGAGTGTTGCGTAGTCATTTCCAATCCAGGATTGATTCATTTTAATTTGAGTCAGACGGTCTGCATTTTCTGTAGAGAGGCGGATACGCCGATCTGTGACGATGCCTCCGGCAGCACTGAAACAGCGTTCCGACATAACGCTGGCTGCCGGGCAAGCCAGCACCTCTATTGCGTACATTGCCAGTTCGTGCCAGGTGTCTAGCTTCGATACCCAATAGTTGAAGGGTGCAGATGGATGGTTCGACACAGCTACGCCATCTGACATGTAGTCCTTGACCATCTTCTCCAGGCGATCGGTGTTGGAGGTGGATCTGCACGCTTGCTGTTCAGTGGGCTGCGGCTGCATGGGTGTCAGAAAATTTTCCCACTCCAAGGACACTGCCGATACCATTCCCTTTTGGGTACTAGCTGCGGCTTGCGTTGTTTGCTGCCCTCCTGGTCGTCCTGGGTTTGCGGAAGTCAGTCTGTCTGCGTACAACTGGCTAGAGGAGGGGGAGGATGTCAATCTCCTCTCTAAAGTCTCCACAAGGGCCTGCTGGTATTCTTCCATTTTGACCTGTCTGACTCTTTCTTCAAGCAGTTTTGGAACATTGTGTTTGTACCGTGGATCCAGAAGGGTATAAACCCAGTAATTGGTGTTGTCCAGAATGCGCACAATGCGTGGGTCACGTTCAATGCAGTCTAGCATGAATTGAGCCATGTGTGCCAGAGTCCTACCAGAATCCTCATCATCCTCTTGTGAGCGTTGTGATAGTTGTTGTGATGCATCATAGTCGTCACCTTCCTCCTGGTCTGCTTCTGCTGACCATTCGCGTTGAATTGTGGAAGTCCAACGTGCACCGCTCTGGCCCTCGTCAGTGGTGGCATGAAATTCCTGCTCCAACTCCAGCTGTTCCTCCTCCTCTTCTTCGTCATAGCTGCTGGGGCCAGCGTTCCCTGAGGCGGATGGCCTGATGTTGGTACCATCACGCTGATCGTTTTCTCCTTCAGATTCCCCCAGTTGCATCATGACAGCTGTTTCCTTGATTTTTAACATCGACCTCTTCAGTAAACACAGCAGTGGTATGGTAATGCTGACTGAAGAGTTGTCACTGCTCACAAGCAACGTGGATTGCTCAAAATTTTGGAGGACTTGGCAGAGGTCCAACATGTTGGCCCAATCGGATCCACAGAAGCTTGGCAGCTGGCCGGATGCGCCTCGGTACTGCGCCGTCATGTACTGGACCACTGCACTCTTCTGCTCGCAAAAGCGGGCTAGCATGTGCAGCGTAGAATTCCAGCGCGTAGGGACATCACACAGCAAGCGATGGTGGGGGAGATTGAAGCGCTCCTGCATCTTGGCGAGTGCCCCCGAAGCAGTACTGGAATTTCTACAATGTTTGGACACTCGACGCACCTTCAACAGCAGATCGGGCACGCCTGGGTATGTCCTCAGGAACCGCTGAACTACTAGGTTCATCACGTGCGCCAGGCAAGGGATGTGTGTCAGCTTAGCCAACCTTAAAGCGCGAATGAGATTACTCCCATTATCACACACAACCATGCCCGGTTTCAGGTCCAGCGGTGCCAGCCACAAATCCGTCTGTTCCTTTATTCCCCTCCAAATTTCCTCCCCTGTGTGCTGCTTATCCCCAAGGCAGATTAGCTTCAGCAACGCTTGCTGACGCATGCCAACAGCTGTGCTGCACTGCTTCCACGATCCTACTGCTGCTGGGTTAGCGTTTCCGGATGAGGTACAGCTTTGAGATGCGTTGGAGGAGAAGGAGTCAGAGAGGTAGGTGCTGCTGTTATCCAGTGGGAGGGACGGCGGTGCAGCTGTTTGTGGCGTGGGCAACACCCGTGCCGTAGCAGGTGAGGAATCGCTGCCAGGCTCCACAAGGTTCACCCAGTGCGCGGTAAGGGAGATGTATCGACCCTGGCCGAACGCACTCGTCCAGGTGTCAGTGGTGAGGTGAACCTTGCAGGCAACGGCATTCTTCAAGCTTCGGGTTATTTTGCTGACCACGTGCTCATGCAACTCAGGCACTGCAGAGCGTGCAAAGTGGTAGCGGCTGGGAACCACGTAACGTGGGATGGCCACTGACATCATGCCCTTGAAGCTGTTTGTCTCCACCAATCGATATGGCAGCATTTCGCAGGCCAGAAGCTTGGCTATGCTGGCTGTTACTGCCACGGCCCGGGGGTCATTTGCTGGCAATTTCCTCTTGCGCTCAAACATCTCCGACACAGACAACTGAACCGTAGCGCTGCACACGGAAGGGCTGTTGGTTGTTGTGTTTGATGAACACTGGGAGACCTCAAGAGCACTACTCCGGAAAGTGACAGTGTCAGCGTCGTCTGATGTTTGTGAATGTTGTGAACCACGCAATGGCTGGGCTACTGCTGCTGCTGAGGCGGGTCTGGTGAACCCAAGGGAGGCAGTGTTGTTTCTGGTACCCTGTCCTGACGCGTTTGCCCAAAGAGTGGGATGTTTGGATAGCATGTGACGGCTCATGCTGGTGGTGGAGAGGTTGTTAATATTTTTCCCCCTGCTCAGGCGGGTCTTGCACACCTTGCAAATCGCCATGGTAACATCCTCAGTGCAGTCTTCAAAGAAAGCCCAGACTTTGGAGCACCTGCCTCCTTGCTGGCGATTTCTGTTTGCTCCTCTTTTGCCTCTCACTTGAACTTCCACGCTTGTGGTGCCTGAAATTGCGCGCCGCCTACCTTGTGGCACAAGGCGAACTCGTGCAGCAGTGTGTTCTTCAACAGACTCATCTGTGCTGCTGCTACGACGGCGATGTTCTCGTTCACAAACAAAATCTGGGTCTCTGTCCACATTGTCCATACCCTCCTCTTCCATCTCCTCAAACTCGTCATATGTCATTGTGGGCCACCGCCGTGGAGTAGAGCTCCCCACAACAACCTCTGCGCAGCACACTCCAACGTCGTCTTCCAGATCTTGTCGGCCGACCTCCTGCAATTGCAACCCCTCCTGCCCAAATTGCTCTGGGATTTGGGTTTCCGAGTCCTCTTCGGACTCGCCTTGTATTTCAGTGCGCGGTGCATTTCCCACAGTTAACGGTTGTGAATCCAGGCACAACATTTCTGGCTGTTCCTCCATTGACCTTTGAAAGGTGGAAGTTTGTTGGGCTGGGAATAGCTCCTGCGAATACCCCATTGTGTCCTGAGGTAATTCATCGGACTGGTTATCTGGCAGTTGTGTGCGTGGTGTCGCTGCCGGTTGTGTCAGCTTTGTGCCCACTGGCTCCTTGTAACTGGCTGAGGACTCGGACCTCGTGCGTGATGTGCTGGTGCTGCTTAACCCACTGCTGGACGCTTGAGAGGTCATCCAAGTAATTATCTGGTCCTGTTCTTTTGGATTTGTGAGGGTTGTTGTCCTGGACAACATGGGCGGTATTGAGTGGGTTTTCTTGGGTGCTCCCCTGTGGCCTGTACGTGAACCGTCAGGGGAAACACCTCTTCCCTTGCCCCTCCCTCTTTCACCGGATTTCTTCCTCATTTCACTTATCCTTACAGTACACGCTGACTGGCAGCAGTACAGTGGCAGTACAGAAATGCTATACAGTACCACTATTCCCAGCAGCGACACAGAGCACAATGCTATACAGTGACGGGTGAGCGGTGTACCACTATTCCCAGCAGCGACACAGAGCACAATGCTATACAGTGACGGGTGAGCGGTGTACCACTATTCCCAGCAGCGACACAGAGCACAATGCTATACAGTGGCGAACGAGCGGTGTACCACTATTCCCAGCAGACACAGAACAGTACACAGAATGCTATATAGTGTGGCTGAACGAGCGGTGTACCACTATTCCCAGCAGACACAGAACAGTACACAGAATGCTATATAGTGTGGCTGAACGAGCGGTGTACTACTGTTCCCAGCAGACACAGAACAGTACACAGAATGCTATATAGTGTGGCTGAACGAGCGGTGTACTACTGTTCCCAGCAGACACAGAACAGTACACAGAATGCTATATAGTGTGGCTGAACGAGCGGTGTACTACTGTTCCCAGCAGACACAGAACAGTACACAGAATGCTATATAGTGTGGCTGAACGAGCGGTGTACCACTGTTCCCAGCAGACACAGAACAGTACACAGAATGCTATATAGTGTGGCTGAACGAGCGGTGTACCACTGTTCCCAGCAGACACAGAACAGTACACAGAATGCTATATAGTGTGGCTGAACGAGCGGTGTACCACTATTCCCAGGAGACACAGAACAGTACACAGAATGCTATATAGTGTGGCTGAACGAGCGGTGTACTACTGTTCCCAGCAGACACAGAACAGTACACAGAATGCTATATAGTGTGGCTGAACGAGCGGTGTACTACTGTTCCCAGCAGACACAGAACAGTACACAGAATGCTATATAGTGTGGCTGAACGAGCGGTGTACTACTGTTCCCAGCAGACACAGAACAGTACACAGAATGCTATATAGTGTGGCTGAACGAGCGGTGTACCACTATTCCCAGCAGACACAGAACAGTACACAGAATGCTATATAGTGTGGCTGAACGAGCGGTGTACTACTGTTCCCAGCAGACACAGAACAGTACACAGAATGCTATATAGTGTGGCTGAACGAGCGGTGTACTACTGTTCCCAGCAGACACAGAACAGTACACAGAATGCTATATAGTGT
The DNA here is from genome assembly GCF_040937935.1 of Hyperolius riggenbachi. Classification (NCBI taxonomy): domain Eukaryota; kingdom Metazoa; phylum Chordata; class Amphibia; order Anura; family Hyperoliidae; genus Hyperolius; species Hyperolius riggenbachi. Next base: position 368,300,539 of record NC_090647.1, on the reverse strand, counting down.
GGCTGAACGAGCGGTGTACCACTATTCCCAGCAGACACAGAACAGTACACAGAATGCTATATAGTGTGGCTGAACGAGCGGTGTACTACTGTTCCCAGCAGACACAGAACAGTACACAGAATGCTATATAGTGTGGCTGAACGAGCGGTGTACTACTGTTCCCAGCAGACACAGAACAGTACACAGAATGCTATATAGTGTGGCTGAACGAGCGGTGTACCACTATTCCCAGCAGACACAGAACAGTACACAGAATGCTATATAGTGTGGCTGAACGAGCGGTGTACTACTGTTCCCAGCAGACACAGAACAGTACACAGAATGCTATATAGTGTGGCTGAACGAGCGGTGTACTACTGTTCCCAGCAGACACAGAACAGTACACAGAATGCTATATAGTGTGGCTGAACGAGCGGTGTACTACTGTTCCCAGCAGACACAGAACAGTACACAGAATGCTATATAGTGTGGCTGAACGAGCGGTGTACCACTGTTCCCAGCAGACACAGAACAGTACACAGAATGCTATATAGTGTGGCTGAACGAGCGGTGTACCACTGTTCCCAGCAGACACAGAACAGTACACAGAATGCTATATAGTGTGGCTGAACGAGCGGTGTACTACTGTTCCCAGCAGTGACACACAATGACTGGGGGGGACCCTGGCTAGCGTGGCTGGAGCGCGAACTACCCTGCCTGCCTACCCAAAGCTAAACCCACAGACAAATGGCGGAGATATGACGTGGTTCGGGTATTTATTTACCCGAACCACGTGACAGTTCGGCCAATCAGAGCGCGTTCGGGTCCGAACCACGTGACCCGTTCGGCCAATCACAGCGCTAGCCGAACGTTCGGGGAACGTTCGGCCATGCGCTCTTAGTTCGGCCATATGGCCGAACGGTTTGGCCGAGCACCGTCAGGTGTTCGGCCGAACTCGAACATCACCCGAACAGGGTGATGTTCTGCAGAACCCGAACAGTGGCGAACACTGTTCGCCCAACACTACTCACTAGTGACAAGGGCTCACTGGTGAGTAGAAAGGTCAGACTAAACGAGTCGGCAACAGACAGACAGATACAGTACAAAATCGGAAGGCAGAGAAGTAACGATAACAGGCAGAGTCGGCAGCAGTATCAGATGGGCAAAGGTACAGAATCACGGAGCAGAGAGAGGTAACGATTTTCAGGCAGAGTCGGCAACAAGGTCAGATAGGCAAAGCTACAGAATCACTGGAGAGTAAGAATAGTCAGTAAGAAGCCAGAGTCATAAAAAAATAATATACAATATAAAGCACAAATCCTATCACTGTGTGAAATCCCCGGTTTCCTCCCGGATCAAAGCACACCGGATCTAACTAAGGTCTGAGCGCTAACACGTAGTGATCGCAACAGCAGACAGGTTGCGAATGACTCCTCCGGGCTTAAGAGCCCAAGGAGATCCTGAGGCACGCCCCCCTGCTGCCAGCCAATCAGCAGTGGCAGGCGCACGGCAAGACGTCAGCCGACCCGCAGGCTGACACGTCTCCTGGCCGCATAAAGATTATGACGGTGCGTGCGCGCACGCGTCAATGCGGCCCTATGAGCACCAGAGAGACCCGTCCTCGGTGTGCTAGATGCCCGAGGCACGGGATTGCTACAGGGTAGGGAGATGGAGGCAGCTGCGGTGGCGGTGTGGTTTGCCGCAGCTGCCTCCACAAAAGTTGTTACACTGAGGCTCACAACATTTGGCATGCCATCGTCCTTTGAAGAAATTTGAGGTTTTTGAAATTAAAATAGGAAGTCCAATACAAACAAATGGCAAAATGTAGCATTTTTGCACCCCCATAACTCTGGTTTGCAGAAATGTAGGGAACCCAAAATTGGAGTGCAAGTATAACAATATGCCTTCTACCTGCATGCCAAATGTTATGAGCCTCAGACTTTGCAGACGGCCATGGCTGTGATTTATGTTCATCACCAGTACCATTGCAAAAATAAACAAGTTTTTGTTACCCTAGTATATGGGTTAGGGGCCCGAAACTCACCAGCCCTGAGCCACCTTAAACTTCCTACAAAGCCTGAAAACTTGGGGCCGCTCAGCCGTACCGTTCAGCAGAAACCTGCACTTTTGTACCCTAAAAACCTAGGCCCCAATGAAAGCCTATAGGGGATTTTAGCACTTTTGCACCCCCATAACTCTAGTTTTCAGAGATGAAGGGAACCCAAAACTGGATTGCAAGTACAGCAATATGCCTTCTACCTGCATGCCACGTGTTGTGAGCCACAGACTTTGCTAACGGCCATGGCGTTTTGTGACCCTGTCGGGCGTTTTGTCAATGTTTGTATAACTTGTTTAAAAATAAATATAAAATCAAAAATGTAAATGTAATGCTCCTGGGAAAATAGGAGGAGCTAAAATACAAACATACGCCTAACTGTGTGAGCTCGTTTTTCGAGGTTTTACAGTACTGGTTTAAACATGTAAATAAACGTAGACCAATTTATAAAAATATCAATTTAATATCGAATAAATATTACAATATCAAAACAATATAAAATTGCACTTTTGATATATAACAAAACTCATAAGGTCATTCTTATAATAAGCAATGAGCTGGATAATAATTTCAGTAAAACATCAAAATGTTATTATACTTAATCACCAAATACAAAAGGCTTAAACCATTCAGCAGTCAATTCAAATACAATGCATAGATGTGACTCCTCAAATATGGCCGTCGGCCCTGTTACTCAATTTACCACAGGGTGTCTGGAGACAAAATGGATGACTTGAACGAAAACAAAATGGCTGTTATCAAAATCAAAATGGCTGCTATCAAAAATCAAAATGGCTGCTATCGCAAACAAAATGGTGGCTATCAAAAACAAAATGGTGGCTATCAAAAATCAAAATTTCGCAGTCCAAAATCAAAATGCGCTATCCAAAATAAACTGGCTGATGTCAGCTATACCATTCAATATAACAAATTTAGGATGACTCAGTGGATCTGACGACTGGGCGTTGCCCCACAATCGCTATGCAATCAACTATAAATGACAGGAATTTTCCCTCTGTCTACACTTTAACCTCCGCTGGCCTGTGTTACTACACAGAGCAGGCGGGTAAAATACATATAATTTTGGAATAAAATATCTATTGAGTCGTCCTAAACTTGGCTAGGTGTGGCTTGCACATGCTGCGGCAAAGTATCAAAATATCTAGAGGAGGTAGCTTGAAAGGTCTAGTTTTTATTCAAGACTGAGTTAAACAGCCAGTTATCAATGAACATATGGTAGAACTTAGGTGAGTTGTTTCCAACTTGCAACTTTGGAAAAGCTCACCCCTTTTTAAAATATCAACCAATGAAATTCAATCAATACATCATATGTTCAGATATTCTGCGCTGTAATAAGCCGTTTAACTAACAAGAAAATCAGAACTGGGTTCAAGTATAGTCACCAAGATGGCCTCTGGGCGTGTTCCTCTTAGGCGTGGCTGTGTTCAGATGGCATGAATCCTCTATGTCCTGGTCTGCTCAGATCTCCTGATGGTCTGATCCTCTTTTTCTCATTGAATGACCCCTCTCATCTTATTCCCCTCACTACCTATGGTCCTGCCCAGGAGATTAAATCTTCTAGCCTATCACTGGGCAGTGGGAGTGACCAATGGGAGCTTTCTGTGACTAATCTTTAACCCAAGTGTAATACTGGCTTTCACCCTTTGTAGGTGCTGTTGGCTAACTAATCACAGACTTACTGGGATATTTGGCAAACTAAAAACAAAAATCATGTTTTATTATAACCCAACAGTGAATAAATCAATGTTATAATTCCTCTATGGATAGCTGACTTTGCTGGAATCACTGGTTATTATTTATTATACAGTGACCTTTTCTACCATATTTAAGATAGATTGGATTTGATCCAAAAATCATTAGCATGCTTAAAACCACCATGGATCTCTCATTATAACACATTGTGCTTGTTAGCAGGGTTTTATATCTCTAACATTATTGTTTAACATACAACACTGGTAAACATATAGCATCTCTATATCATCCTGGATATATTCATTCAAATAATCTTTATATTAATACATATACAATGCCATAACCTTTTTTTTATATTCATTCTTAATTGTTATGCAATGATGCATACATGTGCTGTCTGTTTTCTTAACCTAGATGGGGAATTGTAATATAACTTTATGCTTTTTAATATGAACTATTGCTGACAGCACAGTCAATATATTTCCCAAGCTTTGTTTTTGTGTCTGAACTTTGGAAACACATACATTGTGAAAGGAAAACAACCCCCATCCAAGGTTTCTATGCATTAAATACAGCCAGGTCTGAGCCATTGTTTACAAAAACTGGTTCATTTACCGACAAAAGCTAGTTAAGGTCTGGTCTGTCTCTTTCATTGTCCTAAGACTCTTCTTGTTTGGCAATTGTTTGGTCAAACAAGGTACTTGTCTGCTTCCATTGTTCAAGTAAGGTGAATGAGATTACCTATTGCAAATAGCACTCAGCTGACTGCCTGTTATTCCCAACTAATCTTTCTAGAGGGACACATACTGTGCAATTCAGTATTACTTGGCAATATTATATCGCCATATGAAAATATGCTCTGCCTTTCTCAATGATCAATGTATATATTAACCTACAAACACCATACATTAAAAAGTCTTTGTCTCCTGTACCTTAGGGGAAGGAAATTATTAGATTTTATTCCTATTTGATCATGTACAGTTCAGTTTATCAGAAAAACGTTATTCCGTCATATGGAAATCTCGACACATCCCCCTTTTTTCCAGAACGTTTCACAACGTGTGAACTTTCTGGAAAGAACAACAAGGATTATTAAACGTTTTTCGTTGCTTCATTCCTGTGGGAACGCGTTGTGAATAAACCTTTGTTTTGTACTGGTAATCCAAGTATGAAAGGGAAAAATGGACTTTAAAACATCGTCTTCATCACATTGAAGTTCATGTTTCACGCTTCAAGAAAAATAAACTTGGCAAATGATACTCCGGATGTAAACAAACAGGTTTCCTCTTGTTGCAAAGGTGGCACACAGTAAACAGCGATGAACTGCTTTGGCCTTTGGTTCAAACAAAAGGATTTTCTGGATTTGCTTCAAGATTTGAACAACTCACTCCTGTGAGTATCTGGTGTGCAACAGGTATCAGAATTGCATCTCCATCAAATGGACCTCGGATACATCAGCTCGTCATTCAACGACACATCGCGGGTTTAGGCTCATCTGGACCCTCTAGGATAGGAACATCTATCTGGTCATGATGAACTCCGCGGTATCCGGTAACCTCACGGATGCTGGATCTAGCATCACTCGTGGCTCGGCACTCTTCCCCAAGATTAGGACTGCGTAAAGGATGGCAATCATCAGGTGGGGCATCTTTGCGCCGGATTGGAATCTTTGTGTCCATATGGATTCTAGTAGAGATTAACACATCATTAGGTATACCTGTCAGGAGAAAAATAATTTGTTAGGATACGTTTCAAGATTGCTCAATTCTCCGCAATTGTGAACTTGGGTGACATATACGCAGTTGATTAATATGCACCCATTTTTCAACAAAGTCATCCCCCTTAGGGATTTTAACCTTATAAACCACAGGAGACAATTTATCGGTGATTGGGTATGGACCTTTCCATGAAGGGAGGAATTTCCTTTCCTTTACCTGGTCTCTGGCAAAATTGTACAGATACACCTTATCGTCAACCTGATACTCCTTTTGGGTAGTTTTGAGGTCATAGTACGTTTTCGTACTGACTGCGGCTTTTTCGATGTTTCTTTGAGCAAATGCAAAGGCATGCTGGAGGTGCTTTCGTAAGTTCTCCACATATTGATGTGCAGTAGTTGCATTCATCAAGTTATGATCTGAGGTTTTGTAAAGCAAATGCTGGGGTAACACCATCTTTCTACCTGTGAGCATCTCAAATGGTGAAAGTTTGGTTGCTGCGCTTGGAGTAGCTCTAATAGCCATGAGAACTAGTGGCAGCTTGACATCCCAGTCTTTTCCTGATTCGCTAACAAATTTTTTCAGGATATTTACAATAGATTGATTGTAACGCTCCACTCCACCACTAGAGGCTGGTCGGTAAGCTATGTGTAGCTTCCGTTTTACCCCTAGGATTTCCCACATTTTGGTCATTACTTCACTGGTGAAGTGACTTCCGCGATCGGATTCGATACGCTGGGGAAGACCAAATCGGGAGAAAATGTGGTTAATGAGCAGTGATGCGCACACACTGGAACTGCATGTTTTACTTGGTAGACATTCTACCCATTTAGTGAACAGGCATGTTACGGTTAACATATACCGGTTTCCTTTTGAGGACGTTGTTACTGGACCAATAAAATCGATCTGGATGTCTGACCATGGCATAGCTATGCCTCTTTTCATCAGCGGTGCCCTGTGAGTGGGACCTTGTGGCTGGAATTGAGGGCATACCAAGCACCCTTGACAATATGTCCTGACATCCTGTAACATGTGTGGCCAGTAAGCGTAGTCTCTTAATAACTCATACGTTATTTTCTCTCCTCGATGACCAGCTGTCGGGGCATCATGAGCATGTTGCAACATTAAACCCCGATATGCTGCGGGTACTACCCATTGCGTAATACCATTTTTCGAGGTACGTATTAGCAATCCATCCTGTAATGAAAATTGTGACACACCTTTCATCAGAATACGTAATTCTTCGTTGTCACTGCAGTCTTCCACGGTGATGGGATAATCATGTGGACTTCCAATATGTTTATAAAACAAACCAATAATGGGATCCCCCTTTTGGCTCGCAATGAGATCCTCATTAGGAGAATCTTGACTCCACATTGCTACACTGGGTTGAGACTCCTTTTGGGCCTGCCCCCTAGTGGTGACATTTACTTCGATAGTTCCCATGAGGTCATTGATATCGAAGATTTCGCCATCAATGGCTGCTTTCTTAGCGAGGGAATCTGCTAGATCGTTCCCATCTTTATCAGCGCCAGGGTGTTTCGAATGACCCCTTACCTTTTTCCAATAAATGGTAAGGTCGTGGGTATTAACCAGTTCATCAATTTTACAAAACAATTTACCATGTTTGACTGGCTTTTTGTTACTCCTTGTCATGCTAGTCCTTTTCCAACTGGGAAAATATTCCACAAAACTGTTCCGAACATACTCAGAATCTGTTATCAAAACAAATTCCTTAAGGTCATGTTCGATAGCCATTTGTATAGCTTTATACACGGCAGCGAGTTCTGCGACCTGGCTACTTTTGGGACCAATTTTGTATCCCGCAGATATCTCTGGAAATATGTTATTCCATACGATACCGATACCTGCAGCCAGCATCTTTTCATCTCCTTCTGTGTGAAAAGAACAGCCGTCAACATATGCACATGGTAGTGATTTGCAGTACTCCTCTTCATAGGATTTATATGGAGATAGAGATTGCTCTTCCAGAAAATCGTTTTCTGGTGGCTCATCTTTATGTTCCACATGAGAGCAATCATGGAGTTCAGCTAATCCTTGAGCAACTGGATTTTTGGTATCCTGTTTATATTTGATTTCCAGTGGCCATCCCATTAGGGACATTGTCCATGCGGTTATCCTACTGTTTGACAGGTTACCTTCTTTTATTTGATCACTTTGTAAATATTGTAGTGATTGGTGTGCAGTTTCCACAATGATCTTTTCACCTTGAATAAAACTTCTGAAAAATTGCAAAGCCCACACAGTTGCTAATAATGCCTTCTCGCAATTATTAAATTTGATTTCAACTGGTGATAATGATTTGCTGGCATAAGCAATTATTTTATTCAGTCTTTCTTGCTTTTGGAAAAGAACTGCACTTACACTCTTGTCGGTAAAACCTGTTTCAACATAGAAGGGTTTACCACCTTCTGGATAAGCAAGGCATGGGGCCTGTATGAGTTTTGTTTTAAGCTCAGATACAGCTTGTTCATGGCACTCATTCCATTCCCATTGTACTCCTTTCTTTAGCAGCTGCAATAGCGGTTTTGTAATCTCAGCATAGTTATCTATGAACTTGCGAGAATAATTCATCATCCCCAGGAATGATCTCAGTTCCTTGAGATTTGTGGGGGACCTTGTATTTTTGATTGCTTCCACTTTCTTTTTCTGTGGATTAATTCCTTCTGCAGTAATTTCATGTCCTAGGAAATTTACTTTAGATCGGCACCATTGAGCTTTCTGTAGGGAAAGTTTAACACCTGCTTCTCTTAGTTGATTCAATACATATCTCAACTCTGAAATATGTTCCTCAAAGATTGTACTTTTGATAAGGATATCATCGACATAAGTTAGGGTACCTCGTTCAGCTGCATCAGGCATTGCTTTGTGCATGAACACAGCAAATTCGTGGCCTGCGTTGATGTATCCGAAAGGCGTACGGGTCCACGCAAATTGTCTATTACCGAATGTGAAGGCTAGTTTGTATTGATCCCTTTCATCCACTTTAATTGTCCAATATCCTTGTGCGCAGTCAAGGGCTGTGAATATTTTAGACCCTTGGATTTGCGCCAAGCATTGGTCAATGTATGGTACAGGCCAACCAGACATGTAGACACGTTTGTTTAACTGTCTCAAGTCTGAGCATAGACGGAACTGACCATTTGGTTTAAGAACTCCGAGTACTGGATGATTGAAGGAACTGTGTACTGGTCGGATAATACCTTTCTTTTCCAGGTTCTTAACTATTTCTGATAACGACTCGTAGGCTGCTAGCGGAAGTCGATATTGTTTGATAAACACAGGGGGTGCATCTGGATCAGTCAGGATTCTCGTAACATGCAGGTTAGTCTCCCCACAGTCATAGGAGTCCTTGGCAAACATCTCCTGGAAATCCCAGAATAGTTGCCTTAGCTGCTGTCGTTCTGATTCATTAGAACATCCATCAGCTATAGAGAGTTGTTCTTCTACCCGTTCCTGAAATTCTGGGAAAATCTCAGGTTGACCTACCTCATAAGCTTCTTCAAGCCTATTAGTTAAGTCATTTGGGGTGTAACATGCTTGATCCTTACCCTGCTGGAGTGATTGATACTCACTTTCATTGATTTCATGGTTAAAAATCAATGATGTTTCCTCGACATGACATGTACCTTCCTCAGAACTGAAAGGATAAACAGAGTGTATGCTGAACAATCCTTCAGGTGTTGAGAAATATTGTTGGCCCACTATTTGTTCTTCTGTCAAATATTCATCAGGTATTAATCCAATGACTTCATTTTGGAATCCAAAAGTGTAATATTCTGAGTCAATGGCTAAGCCAATCATTGTATCCTCCTGTAACGTGATACTATGAGGGCTCATGTTTTGCATGACCATGTATAATGGTTCCTGATGAATATTTATTAGGGGAATTGGTTTTACCTTCAACCCCAATTGTTGCATCCGATTGGATAAACAAATCAATACATCTGCATTTCTCATCTTTTGCCCCTTCTTTACTTGAATGGGTAAAAGAAATGATTTGCAACCTTCAGGGACTTTTACTTTTTCAGCGACAGTGATATCCACCGCATATGGTATTCGCTGTCCCCATCTCAGGGCTTGTTCTCTATCCTGGAATTCCTCTGGGTTTCCGGATAATTTGGACCACAGAACATTATTGACCAGATCAACCTGTATGGCAAATCGGTGAATAATGTCGTTTCCTAAGTACATTTGGTACTGTGGTTCCTTTAACACACTGAAGACATGTTTTGCAGATTTGTTTCCTAGAGACACAGATAAGATGCATTTTGCAATTACATTATGACTCTGGTTATCGTTATCCAGATCGTGGATCCATTCCTGTGTAGAGATAAATTTGATTACCTGAGGGTCGGTAACCTGCTTCAGCAGTCCTAGGCTTATGTAGCTGGCCTCAGATTTGAGATCCAACTTGGCATATTTTACCCGAGCAATATTATTTACCTGCACGGGAACCAGCACATTATCATTGATTTTCTCGATTTCAACCAATGCCTGTGTATGCTTGGTTATGCCTGCCACTTCCTGACTTCCCCCTTTGAGGGCAATAGTTAACACATCATCTTCCAGAATTATCTTTTCAATCTTATCCTTTCGGATATTTATGATGTGAAAAGCAGTGTTAGCATTTTCCTCGGGTTTACCGTTTTTCAGGATCGTGACTTCTGGTATCTGACTGTTCCGGAAATGGATTTCAACAGAGTTAGGCCTTTCCTCAATCATATGGCAGCTACGTTGCGACTGTGCATTGCTGGAGCGCTCAAAATCAATTGGAGTATTGACTTGAGCCCATATTGCTTCATTTATGAAGTCAATTATGGAATTTAGTCGTTTGAGCAGATCGATTCCAATGATCAATCTATCATATGGAAGATCAACAATCAAAGTTGGATGTTTAATGACCTTTTTACCAATCTTGTATGTCAGCCAGGATGTGCCTTTTACTTGTAAACTATTACCACCAACGCTTATCAGCGCACCGTCAAAGGCTTTTAATCTTGGCTTCCTTTGTGATGAATCCAAGATCTGCTGGTAATAGTTAAAAGACAGAATAGTAACCTGGGAACCGGTATCCAGTAAACCTGGGATCGGTCCGATACATCCATCTTGTAGATGGGTATCGATAAAATACCGGCCATCTACCTGTTCAAGATTGCAAAGAAAATTGGAATGTTTTTCCATTTGTTGCTTCAGAGAATGATCTCTCTGTAGCGTCAGGGTATTAGGAACTTGTTCCTCCTGATTCTGCCTGCAAGGCATTTGGGTTCCCATGGATTCTACCAATGGGACAATCTGAACAGAGGGTACTTCACGCTCTGGCTCAAATGACCTAATATCACCCATTTGTGGTGAAATATCAAGAACATTAGACTTCCCTTCCTCGACCTGGGGTAGGTCGGTACATTGCACATCATTTTCATTAATCGTATTTAGTACTGCCATTTCCATTTCCGTACAGTGATTTGTCTCGGTTTCCTTTAGTTGGCAGAGCTGGGCCCTGCCTCCCCAGCTAAAAAATCCTCAGGTTGTCTTCCTGCAGATCCCTGAGCCAACTTACCCATCATGTCACTTATTTTGTTCACTTGATCAACAAGCTGATCAAACCTATTAGGTCGGTGAGGGTTCTGGTTCCTGGGATCATATCTGTTCCCTGCGGGTGATCCACTCCTAGGTGAGTTAGGTGGTGATCTACCCCTAGGTGAATTAGGTGGGTGCTGTCTCCTTTCCCACTGCTGCCTGGGTCGGTTATCCCATTGTCTATATCTTTGGGGTCGTCTGTACCCCTGGGGTTCTCTATATCCCTGGTAACCTCTGTAACCCTGGCCACCCCGGTTTCCTTGGTAACCCTGGTATCCTTGATACCTGCGATTAAACCGAGGACGGTAGTCCTGGTTTCCAGAGCCTGAACTCTCCCTATCTGACCCTTTAGGGTTTTGGGGCCTATTTTGATTTGGATTTTGTTGCTGTCTTTGGCCCTGCTGGATAGGTACTTTTGCGGGAGGTATTTTCTTCTGCTGGGATTCAAGGTTTAGGTCCGTCTTCACTTTGGTTTCATCTACTCTGCGTTCTGGGTACTTTTTGTTGTTTCTTACATTGGAACTCCCACCGATATTGAACAGCAGGGTTGCTGAGGTAACCATTTTCTCTAGGGGGTTTCCGAAGTCTAACTCATTGGCCATGCTTAACTTTATTTGGGTAGGCAATGCATCATAATATGCCTGTTTAAAATCAAGAGACTCCCAGTTAGGATTCCGATATGCCAAACTGTAAGAGTTTTTTAGCACAGAAAGGAATTCTCGGGGGCTTTGATCGGGTCGACAAGTAAGTCGATACACATCTCGTTTTGCTTCTGAGATAGTGCGATACGGCCCAAACTCAAGCTTCACTTCGTGTGAAACTTCTTGCCATCTAATGATACCCCGCTCCTTAAATGAGGTGAAATAGTGGCGGTATCTGTCATCAAAAACCCATGGGAGAAATCTGATCCTGTCTGCTTCAGACAGATTTAAAGAATCCATAGTGGATTCATATAACTCCAAGTGGGATGCGATTTGTGCTGAACCCTTTTTAGTGAATTTTGGCACAGCGGTGTTTAAGAATTTTATGATGCTGGCCGAGCTCTGCTTTTCCTGGGAGTACTGATTATTTCCCCTGCTTGAAACCCCTTTATACGTACCTTTCCCCCTTCTTGGGATAGGGCTGGATTTCCGCTTTCTTTCATCAGCCTCAAATTCATCTGAATCGATATCAGCAAGGGAGTTGTGACCTTTACAGGAACCATCATACCCAGGGGCCCTCATTTGCATATCTCTCTCTGGAGAAGAATCCAACTGTCGATCTTTAGGGACCCTTGTACTGTCATCGATTATGGTATTCATAGTCTTACATACCGTCTCCATACGATCCAACATGCCTTGCCATTTTAGGTCATATGGAGTGAGTACTGGCGGGCAAGGGCTGGATGATCTATCGAGTCTACCTGCCTGTTGGATTTTGAAGTACTGCTGTTGTAGTTCTTCAAAATCCTGTTTAAGTCTGCGATGCGCTTCACGATTCCGTTCGGCGTCTCTTTCCAGACTTTTGATCGCTACCTCCCTGTCTGAAATATCAATCATTAATTGGTCTCTATCAGCCCTTATAATTTGAAGATCTGATTCCACATCCCGTAACTGGGAGTTCAATGATTGGACGTTTCCCTCTGTTCCTTGCAATTGGGATCTCAACTGTACAATCTCTTTTTTCCTAGATTGTGCAAGAATATCTACCTCTAATAACCCATATAACACAGAGGGTAGGGCGCCTAACAACCTCTTCTTCAGTTCGGAATCCGAGGTTATTGTGATCATACATGAAAGATAATGATCCACCATACCTTTAGATTGAAATATACAATCAGCTTCCTGTTTTACACTTTTCCTCATTCTGCCTATCCATTCATCTACTTCCTCATTATATTTTAGTTGTATAAATATAAATTCCACAATTTTTCGGAACGTCTGTTCCAAATGCAGTTCTGAATCACTACCTGTAGCACTCATGATTCAATAGCCAATGCAATAAAACCAGCTCAATAAAACGTTTTTACACTGTTTAAACCAGTAATGGAAGGTAAACGAATCTCACTAGGGCCTCCAATCTTATGTCGGGCGTTTTGTCAATGTTTGTATAACTTGTTTAAAAATAAATATAAAATCAAAAATGTAAATGTAATGCTCCTGGGAAAATAGGAGGAGCTAAAATACAAACATACGCCTAACTGTGTGAGCTCGTTTTTCGAGGTTTTACAGTACTGGTTTAAACATGTAAATAAACGTAGACCAATTTATAAAAATATCAATTTAATATCGAATAAATATTACAATATCAAAACAATATAAAATTGCACTTTTGATATATAACAAAACTCATAAGGTCATTCTTATAATAAGCAATGAGCTGGATAATAATTTCAGTAAAACATCAAAATGTTATTATACTTAATCACCAAATACAAAAGGCTTAAACCATTCAGCAGTCAATTCAAATACAATGCATAGATGTGACTCCTCAAATATGGCCGTCGGCCCTGTTACTCAATTTACCACAGGGTGTCTGGAGACAAAATGGATGACTTGAACGAAAACAAAATGGCTGTTATCAAAATCAAAATGGCTGCTATCAAAAATCAAAATGGCTGCTATCGCAAACAAAATGGTGGCTATCAAAAACAAAATGGTGGCTATCAAAAATCAAAATTTCGCAGTCCAAAATCAAAATGCGCTATCCAAAATAAACTGGCTGATGTCAGCTATACCATTCAATATAACAAATTTAGGATGACTCAGTGGATCTGACGACTGGGCGTTGCCCCACAATCGCTATGCAATCAACTATAAATGACAGGAATTTTCCCTCTGTCTACACTTTAACCTCCGCTGGCCTGTGTTACTACACAGAGCAGGCGGGTAAAATACATATAATTTTGGAATAAAATATCTATTGAGTCGTCCTAAACTTGGCTAGGTGTGGCTTGCACATGCTGCGGCAAAGTATCAAAATATCTAGAGGAGGTAGCTTGAAAGGTCTAGTTTTTATTCAAGACTGAGTTAAACAGCCAGTTATCAATGAACATATGGTAGAACTTAGGTGAGTTGTTTCCAACTTGCAACTTTGGAAAAGCTCACCCCTTTTTAAAATATCAACCAATGAAATTCAATCAATACATCATATGTTCAGATATTCTGCGCTGTAATAAGCCGTCTAACTAACAAGAAAATCAGAACTGGGTTCAAGTATAGTCACCAAGATGGCCTCTGGGCGTGTTCCTCTTAGGCGTGGCTGTGTTCAGATGGCATGAATCCTCTATGTCCTGGTCTGCTCAGATCTCCTGATGGTCTGATCCTCTTTTTCTCATTGAATGACCCCTCTCATCTTATTCCCCTCACTACCTATGGTCCTGCCCAGGAGATTAAATCTTCTAGCCTATCACTGGGCAGTGGGAGTGACCAATGGGAGCTTTCTGTGACTAATCTTTAACCCAAGTGTAATACTGGCTTTCACCCTTTGTAGGTGCTGTTGGCTAACTAATCACAGACTTACTGGGATATTTGGCAAACTAAAAACAAAAATCATGTTTTATTATAACCCAACAGTGAATAAATCAATGTTATAATTCCTCTATGGATAGCTGACTTTGCTGGAATCACTGGTTATTATTTATTATACAGTGACCTTTTCTACCATATTTAAGATAGATTGGATTTGATCCAAAAATCATTAGCATGCTTAAAACCACCATGGATCTCTCATTATAACACATTGTGCTTGTTAGCAGGGTTTTATATCTCTAACATTATTGTTTAACATACAACACTGGTAAACATATAGCATCTCTATATCATCCTGGATATATTCATTCAAATAATCTTTATATTAATACATATACAATGCCATAACCTTTTTTTTATATTCATTCTTAATTGTTATGCAATGATGCATACATGTGCTGTCTGTTTTCTTAACCTAGATGGGGAATTGTAATATAACTTTATGCTTTTTAATATGAACTATTGCTGACAGCACAGTCAATATATTTCCCAAGCTTTGTTTTTGTGTCTGAACTTTGGAAACACATACATTGTGAAAGGAAAACAACCCCCATCCAAGGTTTCTATGCATTAAATACAGCCAGGTCTGAGCCATTGTTTACAAAAACTGGTTCATTTACCGACAAAAGCTAGTTAAGGTCTGGTCTGTCTCTTTCATTGTCCTAAGACTCTTCTTGTTTGGCAATTGTTTGGTCAAACAAGGTACTTGTCTGCTTCCATTGTTCAAGTAAGGTGAATGAGATTACCTATTGCAAATAGCACTCAGCTGACTGACTGCCTGTTATTCCCAACTAATCTTTCTAGAGGGACACATACTGTGCAATTCAGTATTACTTGGCAATATTATATCGCCATATGAAAATATGCTCTGCCTTTCTCAATGATCAATGTATATATTAACCTACAAACACCATACATTAAAAAGTCTTTGTCTCCTGTACCTTAGGGGAAGGAAATTATTAGATTTTATTCCTATTTGATCATGTACAGTTCAGTTTATCAGAAAAACGTTATTCCGTCATATGGAAATCTCGACACATCCCCCTTTTTTCCAGAACGTTTCACAACGTGTGAACTTTCTGGAAAGAACAACAAGGATTATTAAACGTTTTTCGTTGCTTCATTCCTGTGGGAACGCGTTGTGAATAAACCTTTGTTTTGTACTGGTAATCCAAGTATGAAAGGGAAAAATGGACTTTAAAACATCGTCTTCATCACATTGAAGTTCATGTTTCACGCTTCAAGAAAAATAAACTTGGCAAATGATACTCCGGATGTAAACAAACAGGTTTCCTCTTGTTGCAAAGGTGGCACACAGTAAACAGCGATGAACTGCTTTGGCCTTTGGTTCAAACAAAAGGATTTTCTGGATTTGCTTCAAGATTTGAACAACTCACTCCTGTGAGTATCTGGTGTGCAACAGGTATCAGAATTGCATCTCCATCAAATGGACCTCGGATACATCAGCTCGTCATTCAACGACACATCGCGGGTTTAGGCTCATCTGGACCCTCTAGGATAGGAACATCTATCTGGTCATGATGAACTCCGCGGTATCCGGTAACCTCACGGATGCTGGATCTAGCATCACTCGTGGCTCGGCACTCTTCCCCAAGATTAGGACTGCGTAAAGGATGGCAATCATCAGGTGGGGCATCTTTGCGCCGGATTGGAATCTTTGTGTCCATATGGATTCTAGTAGAGATTAACACATCATTAGGTATACCTGTCAGGAGAAAAATAATTTGTTAGGATACGTTTCAAGATTGCTCAATTCTCCGCAATTGTGAACTTGGGTGACATATACGCAGTTGATTAATATGCACCCATTTTTCAACAAAGTCATCCCCCTTAGGGATTTTAACCTTATAAACCACAGGAGACAATTTATCGGTGATTGGGTATGGACCTTTCCATGAAGGGAGGAATTTCCTTTCCTTTACCTGGTCTCTGGCAAAATTGTACAGATACACCTTATCGTCAACCTGATACTCCTTTTGGGTAGTTTTGAGGTCATAGTACGTTTTCGTACTGACTGCGGCTTTTTCGATGTTTCTTTGAGCAAATGCAAAGGCATGCTGGAGGTGCTTTCGTAAGTTCTCCACATATTGATGTGCAGTAGTTGCATTCATCAAGTTATGATCTGAGGTTTTGTAAAGCAAATGCTGGGGTAACACCATCTTTCTACCTGTGAGCATCTCAAATGGTGAAAGTTTGGTTGCTGCGCTTGGAGTAGCTCTAATAGCCATGAGAACTAGTGGCAGCTTGACATCCCAGTCTTTTCCTGATTCGCTAACAAATTTTTTCAGGATATTTACAATAGATTGATTGTAACGCTCCACTCCACCACTAGAGGCTGGTCGGTAAGCTATGTGTAGCTTCCGTTTTACCCCTAGGATTTCCCACATTTTGGTCATTACTTCACTGGTGAAGTGACTTCCGCGATCGGATTCGATACGCTGGGGAAGACCAAATCGGGAGAAAATGTGGTTAATGAGCAGTGATGCGCACACACTGGAACTGCATGTTTTACTTGGTAGACATTCTACCCATTTAGTGAACAGGCATGTTACGGTTAACATATACCGGTTTCCTTTTGAGGACGTTGTTACTGGACCAATAAAATCGATCTGGATGTCTGACCATGGCATAGCTATGCCTCTTTTCATCAGCGGTGCCCTGTGAGTGGGACCTTGTGGCTGGAATTGAGGGCATACCAAGCACCCTTGACAATATGTCCTGACATCCTGTAACATGTGTGGCCAGTAAGCGTAGTCTCTTAATAACTCATACGTTATTTTCTCTCCTCGATGACCAGCTGTCGGGGCATCATGAGCATGTTGCAACATTAAACCCCGATATGCTGCGGGTACTACCCATTGCGTAATACCATTTTTCGAGGTACGTATTAGCAATCCATCCTGTAATGAAAATTGTGACACACCTTTCATCAGAATACGTAATTCTTCGTTGTCACTGCAGTCTTCCACGGTGATGGGATAATCATGTGGACTTCCAATATGTTTATAAAACAAACCAATAATGGGATCCCCCTTTTGGCTCGCAATGAGATCCTCATTAGGAGAATCTTGACTCCACATTGCTACACTGGGTTGAGACTCCTTTTGGGCCTGCCCCCTAGTGGTGACATTTACTTCGATAGTTCCCATGAGGTCATTGATATCGAAGATTTCGCCATCAATGGCTGCTTTCTTAGCGAGGGAATCTGCTAGATCGTTCCCATCTTTATCAGCGCCAGGGTGTTTCGAATGACCCCTTACCTTTTTCCAATAAATGGTAAGGTCGTGGGTATTAACCAGTTCATCAATTTTACAAAACAATTTACCATGTTTGACTGGCTTTTTGTTACTCCTTGTCATGCTAGTCCTTTTCCAACTAGGAAAATATTCCACAAAACTGTTCCGAACATACTCAGAATCTGTTATCAAAACAAATTCCTTAAGGTCATGTTCGATAGCCATTTGTATAGCTTTATACACGGCAGCGAGTTCTGCGACCTGGCTACTTTTGGGACCAATTTTGTATCCCGCAGATATCTCTGGAAATATGTTATTCCATACGATACCGATACCTGCAGCCAGCATCTTTTCATCTCCTTCTGTGTGAAAAGAACAGCCGTCAACATATGCACATGGTAGTGATTTGCAGTACTCCTCTTCATAGGATTTATATGGAGATAGAGATTGCTCTTCCAGAAAATCGTTTTCTGGTGGCTCATCTTTATGTTCCACATGAGAGCAATCATGGAGTTCAGCTAATCCTTGAGCAACTGGATTTTTGGTATCCTGTTTATATTTGATTTCCAGTGGCCATCCCATTAGGGACATTGTCCATGCGGTTATCCTACTGTTTGACAGGTTACCTTCTTTTATTTGATCACTTTGTAAATATTGTAGTGAT